>NC_088355.1:31225000-31592500 GCF_036884655.1 Musa acuminata AAA Group
GATTATGAATTTCAAGTTAATGATTTGATTTGAATAAGTTTTATCTAAATCATAATCTTGATCTTGCAAAATTGAAGTCACAAATAATATCTTGTGGTATTCATGAATTGATACTCACAATATGAAAGCATTGATATTCATGACTTGAATTGGATTGAAACATTGTATGCTTAATTTAATCATTCTCCTATGTTTCAAAAATTCCTTAAATGCCTTATGTGATGATTGAAAACTAATCTGCTTTATGATGAATTACGAATCATGACTTGATCTATGATATAAATGCCTTGAAATGATTGAAATATTTAACACTTTTATGCTCTACCCCCTACTTTCTTCTTGTTTTCAATGATAAAATGGGGAGAAGTTTTGATCATGCATGGTAGGATATAATTTGACAAAATTGATACCATCATGATATGAAACATTTATGATGTACAATTATGCATGCAATACTTGTGCTTTCTAATTATGATGTGATGTATTGCATATGATGTAAATCATGATTTAAAATGCTATGAGTGCCAAGTTACACATTTTGAGAAGAAATTGTTATATTGAAATATTAATGTAATTATGAATGGTGATATGATATCATGCATGTAATACTTCAATTTATGATAATGATGCATGCAATGATAAAATATTCATGATGAAAAATTATCTTGACATTCATAACTTGATTATTCATCATTTGTCATGATTTTGAAATCGTTGTAAAAGGAAAAGAGAACTACAAAACTGTATTCTCTCTTTCTTTTTTACAATGACAAAGGGGGAGATAGCTAGCTTGTACAAGTCAAGAAGATGCAAAAACTTGATTGCTAGCTTGCCTATTTTAAGTAGCAAAGATTGCTAACTTGCTTATTTCAAGAAGAAAAATTGTCTTCTTGAACATCACTATCTTGAATATCTCAAGAAGCAAAACTTGCAATTTGCATATTGCAATAGGAAGCAAGAATCATGAGCTTACACAAGAAAGCTATCTTGCATTTGCTTTCGAAATTTTTGCTAGCTTATACATTGTGAAACTTGTGTATTGCTAGCTTGTTGGTCTAAAGAGAAGCAAAAGTTGCTATCTCAAAAGAAGCAAATGTGCTATCTTGCCTATCTCAAGAGGCAAAAATGCTAACTTGCGCATCTAGCAAAGTGAGCAAAATTTTCAAGAAGCAAGAGTTGCCTTCTTGAACATCTCTAAATTGCTAGCTTGCATGATGTAGAACTTGCTATCTTTAACATTACCAAAAGTGATATCTTATATGCTATAAAACTTGCATATCTAAAACTTGATAGCATGAATGTTCTAAGCATGATGTAACACTTGCTAAATCTTCTAGCTACAAGATTGCATGATGATAAAACTTAATATTATGATTTTCATGCAAAGAGTTGAACCAATATCACACACAAACACTTGATTGTAATACTTCTCCTTTTTGTTGATGACAAAGGGGGAGAAGTATGTTGATGAAAGTATGTTGATGACATGACATGTGATGCATAAGTTTATGCATATGTTCATGTTGACGTATTGCAAGTATTCATGATGAATATTGCAATGACTTGAATTCAGTTTGAATTCAAGGTTCTATCAATATGGCATATTGATAGGGGGAGTTTGTTTAAACTCCGGGAGTTAAGTTTAACTCCGTCATCAAGTGGTTGTCATCATCAAAAAGGGGGAGATTGTTGAATCTCGTATTTTGATGATGAAACTACTTGATATATGTTTATGATTTAATCTGCGTTTTGAGTGACGCATGATGCTTCGATCAGGATGAGACAATTAAAGCAGGAAAATCATGTTGTGCCGAAGGAACATGTCAGAAGATTGGACGTCGGGCCGGTGGATCGGTCGACGTATCGACAGAAGGCTTCGGGCCGTGGACTCGGGCATCGGGCCAAGAAGAGCGGGTATTGTGCCAAGGATATCGGAGTTGCGGAGTCAACTGGCCGATTGGGCAATAGGCTGCAGAAGAGGACGATGCGCCGAAGAATCGGACGAAGCGTCGAGGGACCAATGACATGTCGGACAACTTGGTTAATTGCTTAGGATTAATTGTCTCGATCGAAGTTTTGATTTGTTGTGCAGGATTAACTACGATGAGAGTAAGACAAGCAGCAGGTGTTGTGCCGGAGTCAAGATCATGATCACGTTGGGAGTTCGAGAGTTCGACGGAAGTTCGGACAGTCGTCGGAGGTTCAGCGAGAACAGATCCGAGAAGTCCAGAAGCTTGCCAAGCGAAGCTCGTCGAAACTCACCAAGTGGATCGTCGCAAAGTCCAGGAGTATGCCGGATGTCCGCAGAAGGATCACCGAGGGTTTATCGGATGATCGACGGAAGTTCACCGGAAACTCGCCGGAAGAAGCGATTGACACATCGGAGCAAAGCTGCAGAAGTTGTCTTAGAGTTAATCGTAGTTAGCACGATGATTAAGCTTGAAAATGGGAGGTGATCCCATTAGCTTAATCTTGGGGCAATTGGGCCCCTGAAAAGATTCAAATTGGGCCGAATGGAGCGAACCATTCGGACCCTGATTGCACCAGGAGGTGCAACCGCCCCAGCAAGGAGGTGCAACCGCCAGGGCTGCAAGGCTGGGCGGTGCAATCGCCCCAGCCAAGAGGTGCAACCGCCCAGAGCTCAGTCTTCGAGCTAGACTGGGCGGTGCAACCTCCTCTGTCAAGAGGTAGCACCGCCAGAGCTCAAGTTTCGAGCTCTGCCAGGCGGTGCAACCACCGAGCTCACTCTTCGAGCTCTGGCAGAGAGGTGCATCAGCCTGAGCTCAGTCTCAAGCTCTGCCAGGTGATGCAACCACCGAGCTCAGTCTTCGAGCTCTGGCAGAGAGGTGCATCAGCCTGAGCTCAGTTTCGAGCTCTGCCAGGTGATGCAACCACCGAGCTCAGATTTCGAGCTCTGCCAGGCGGTGCAACCACTGAGCTCAGTCTTCGAGCTCTGCCAGGTGATGCAACCATCGAGCTCAGTCTTCGAGCTCTGGCAGAGAGGAGCAATCGCCTGAGCTCAGTCTTCGAGCTCTGCCAGGCGGTGCCACCTCTCCAGTCAAGAGGTGCAACTGCCTGATCCCAGAATTCTGGGATTTGATCGATTTGATCGTTTTGAGCTCCAAATTTGAACTGGGTTGGGGCCTATAAATACCCCACCCATTCAGCACTGAAAAGACACAGATCCACACCGAATTCTTGATCTTTTCAGTGATTCTAAGAGCTCAAATTTGTGTAAAGTCCTAAAGTTCTCCTCCTTCTGTTCTTCAAGTTTTGAGTTGTAAAGAGAGGAGAGAAAGGATCTGTAAAGGTTGTCTCCTGAGCCTGTCAAAAGGAGAGAAACTGTAAAAGGGCAGTAGCAATGTAGGAGGTTTGCAGTAATGATAAAGTGCTCAAGCTAAAAGCAAACCAGAGATTTATGTTGATGACATGCTTATTCTTGGGAAAGATATGTCTAAAATTAACAGGTTGAAGAAGGAACTGAGTGAGTCTTTTGCAATGAAGGACATGGGGCCAGCAAAGCAAATACTAGGCATGCAGATTTCTCGTGACAGGAAAAACAAGAAGATTTGGTTGTCACAGGAGAAATACATCGAGAAGGTATTGGAAAGATTTAGTATGAGCAATGCTAAGCCAGTTGGTTCTCCTCTTGCAGGTCACTTCAAGTTGTGCTCAGAACAGAGTCCGTCAAGTGATGAGGAGAAGGAGAAAATGCAAAAGGTTCCTTATGCTTCAGTAGTTGGAAGTTTAATGTATGCAATGGTATGTACGAGGCCGGACATCGCATATGCAGTGGGTGTTACTAGCAGATTTCTTGCAAATCCAAGCAAAGAGCACTGGGCAGCACTAAGGTTTGTTTAAGCTTTGGAGGTGGACCACCTGTGTTAACAGGTTACACAGATGCAGATATGGCAAGAGATATAGATACGAGGATGTCTACTTCAGGTTATGTACTTACTTTTGTAGGGGGAGCTGTGTCATGGCAATCCAGGTTACAAAGGTGTATTGCTCTCTCCACCACAGAAGCAGAATATATTGCTGCTATAGAGGTATACAAAGAAATGTTATGGATGAAAGAATTCTTACAAGAATTGGGGCTGAAACAGGAAAATTATGTGGTGCATTGTGACAACCAGAGTGCCATCCATTTGTGTAAGAACCCAATGTTTCATTCCAAGTCAAAGCATATAGATGTCAGATACTACTGGATTCGAAATGTATTTGAAGAGAAGCAGTTGTAGCTTCAGAAAATTCATACAGATGACAACGGAGCAGACATGTTGACGAAGACCTTACCAAAAGAAAGACAGGAGATATGCCGACAGTTGGTCGGCTTGGCTTCACATTGAGGAGTCATGGGACAGCCTCCCTTATGGGCTGAAGGGGGAGGTTGTTGGGCTGATGGCCCATATTCAGCCCATGTGGGCTTTATCAGCCTACAGCCCACACCCTCTCTTAACCTAACCCTAATTAAGATTAGGGGGGTGTGGTGGCTGCATTTTAGATGCAGATTAAAGCTATAAAAAGGCAGCAACGCTACAGATCTAGGTAGCCACGAGATTCCAAAGAGAAGAAGGAGAACAAGGCAGAAAAGGAAGAGAAAGAAAGGGAAGAACACAAGGACAATGCAGAGAGACTGTTCTCAATCATCTAGTAGTGTTCTCATCTCAGGTTAGATCAAATCTACAGTAGGCTCTTGCTGTGATTACTTGGGAGGTTTTAGATATTGTGGGCAGTGACGTGATCCTTGTATCCCAGTTATTCGCTTGTGGTTGTTGCTAGGGTTTTGGGCAAGAGATTGAGATTTGTACATTCATTATTCTCATAGTGGATTATCTCTAGTTTGCCCCGTGGTTTTTACCCTTCATATTGAAGGGGTTTTCCACGTATATCTTGGTGTTCTGTTTGATTGTGTTTTCATTTTATTCCGCTGCATATTTTGGTCTTCTAGTATTTGTTCATATACAAAGGTTATTCCTGTTTATATCCCCATCATATAGTTCCTATCGTCTTGCTGCTGATACTGGTAATCATCTGCATCATGAGAAAACAACGAGATAGTCTCTTCTTCCTGTGCATGATGGGCGAGCCGATGCGACGAGCGAGTGGGCAAGCGACGAACGACAGGTGCAACAAGCAAGTAAGTTGGAAAGAAAAGAGATGAGGAAATCGATCAAAAGATTTTATATAAAACTAATAATTTTAAAAAAATAAAATTATATTTTTATCATTTTTATTCATATTATATGCAAATAAAGTTAACGATGTAAAAAATAATAATAATAATAATGTTAAATATTTCATCTTTATAAATATGAATATCTGAATATTTATTTTTGAAAATATAATAATCGAAGTATTAATCATAATTAACTGTAATATGTAATTACCGTTAAGGTTTCTACAGGCAACGTATGCAAGGGCCGTCGCCGTGTGCCCTCCTTCTCTTCCTTGAAAACAATACGAATCTGGAAAGACGAGATGCTTCCATGCCGCTAGTCCGTCTCCTTGTCTCCCTCTAAAATATAGGCGGGAACTCTGTCCGTGCTTTCGGGAGTCGGAGGAAGAACAATACTGAGATGGAGGAGCGCGAAGGACCTGATATGGAAAAGGAGGACGCGACGAAGACGGCGGTGGAGACCTCGCCGGAGGCGGCAGGGGTGGACGACGAGGACGCGCTGCCACCGCCCGTGGTGGGGATGTCCGAGGAGTCCAAAAATCGAATGGGGAGGAATACCTCTGCTTCCTTCATCTCTTTTCCTCTTCTTCCTCCTCTCTTTCAGACGCGGAGACTTGAGGTGTTACGTGCGAGTTTAGGTCGGATATTACGAGGTTAAGCAGCTAAATCTTGTGGTCGACTCGATCGAGAGCGATTCTATTTGTGTTTTGCTTGATTCCTTTTCTCTGTTTACACTTATTATTTCAACTGAGTCGATTTCTTGAACTTTCTCTCTAAGATCCATTTAGTGGAACCGGATGCTTCCATCAAAATGTTGGGAAATTTGATACAGTTTGCTAATTTCCTTAGGATTTGAAAGAGGTAATGACATGATAGAATGTGTTTGACTGGGACAAATAGGAAACATCTTTCACTATCTTCTGCATTACTGGTTTCGTTGGTGTGTCATTAAGAGGGAAAACTAGCAATTTTTCCTGGTTTTTCAATTTATTTTTCTGATTTCTACGTCCCAGGGAAAATTTCTGTTGACTAATATATTGCTGGTTTGAGCTGGTCAGATTGAACATGTTACAGAAGCTGTTTTAAGGTTGTCCATTGTGAAGAATCCCTTTTCTTTCTTGCTCTACTGGGTACAAGTATCCGTATGTGTACATCTCCCACTGTGAGTGCGGGACATCATGTTGGTTTTTATTCTTTGATGAATACAAGAATAAATGATTTACTGCTGGGACTACAGTGAAATATTTTGAATACAGTTTATAATTGTTCAGAGATTTAACCCCATTCTAATCGATCTTTATCTCATGTCTGCATATATAATTCAGGTTGGAATTCTGAAGCTGTAAATCCTATGAACTTTACAACCTCTAAAGCTACTTCTCTGGTTAAGCTTACTATGACCATAAATCTTGTTCAGACGTTTCCCTTTACATGTCAAAATATCTTATGCAACTTTTTACAGTGTTAGTTGTTAATTTAGAGAAAGAAAGATTCATAGTCTAATGTTTTTCAAGAACATTAGATTCTGTCTGCAAAACATAGCTGGAACAGAACATTTATATGAGTGATGGGTCTCTTAATCGACCTAAACCTTGTGAAGACCTTAGGATGATAGCCTGAAGCTTTCAGCTGATATTTATACAAGTATGTAATTTTTGTTTATGACTATAGAATCTTTGTTGGGGATGGAGGAGCAAGGAAACGATAAAAATATAATACTATGATGCAATTAATAAAAATCCTTTCGATTAAGAAAATCGATGTATGTTAGAACTCTTGCAGATTCTAAACTTGGGGTTGATCTCTTTAGGGGATCGACCTCCTTGGAACTCTATAGGGGTTCCTCCCTCCAAGTTGCTGCTCAAAGGCTGCAGAAAAGATTCATCTATTGCTTATCAAAAGATGAGGAATACATGACTATTTATAGGGCTTTTAAACCCTAACTCCTAATATGACTCCTACTCAAGACTCATACTTCTAACTAACTCCTAATAGGACTTCTACTCAAGACTCCTATTCCTTTACAACTCCTAATTCTTCTCTAAGAAACAATCTCCTAACCCTAGTCGGCCTCTTCACTTCTTTAATAGGGGTCGGCTTAGGTAGGTTTTATATAAATGTCCCTCTCAATTAGGACTCTCCTAGCTAGAGTCCTAACAGACCCCTCTTCAAATCAGCCTTGTCCTCGAGGCTGACGATTCATGAATTCTGGGAATTTGATCTTCAAGTCGTCTCAGTTCTCCCAAGTGGCATCTTCTGTTGGTAGGTTCGCCCACTGTATTAGCACTTCAGTAGTGAGTCGTCATCGTCGAGTCACGATCCGTCGATCAATAATGACACTTGGCTGGGTCTGGAGTTCTCCTTGCGTAGTCATATTTGGTGGGTGACTTTGGGCTGTCTCCAAGCACCTATTTATAACTTTCGTCTAGCCGTCGATTTTTGGGTGATATACCGTACTCCTTTTCAATTTAGTACTCTGCATGTGGAATAACTTTGTCCAAAATCTGCTCATGAAGATGCAAGTAGAATTTGCCACAAGCACAATGCGTCCCTTATAGTGTAATTCTTTTGAGTCTCAACTGTAATGAGCCACGGGGCTTGGTGCTTCCTCCAATTTTTTTTATGTTCTTACTAGTCTCCGAATCTTCCTGCCATTCTATTTTAATATCCTCAAGGAAGTCACTGGTCGGGAGTGAAACGATTGAAAATTCAGCTTGCTTATCTAGCCGCGAAAGTGCATCTGCAACAACATTCTCTTTCCCCTTTTTGTAAGTTATTTCATAATCAAATCCAAGAAGTTTTGTTACCCATTTTTGCTGCTCAAGGGATGATATCATTTGCTCCAAGAAGTACTTGAGGCTTCTATGGTCGTTTTTAATTTGAAATCATCGACCGATCAAGTAGAGTCTCCACCTCGTTGCTGGGTACATAATGGCGAGCATCTCCTTATCATATGTTGACATATTTTGATGGGAGGGAGACAATGCCTTGCTAGTATATGTGAGTGGTTGACCATCTTGTATGAGAATGACTCTAATTCTAACTCCAAATGCGTCGGCCTCAATAATGAAGGGTCGGTTGAAATCTAGTAGTGCTAGCCCTAGCGTCTTCGCCATGGCTGCCTTAAGTTTGTCGAAGGTAGCGGAGGCTCTGTCTGACCATTGGAAGACATATTTTTTCAGTAAGCAAGTAAGTGGTGCATTGATCTTTCCATAGTTTTTCACAAACTTGCAGTAGTAGCCTGTTAAACCTAGAAAGCCATGGAGCAATTTTATGTTCCTCGGGGTGGGCTAGTTTTGCATTGCTCTAATTTTGAAAGGTCCACTGCCACACCTTCCTCTGATATGATATGCCCAAGATATTTCACCTCCTGTTGAAGAAAGCAAAAATTCGTAGTGGTTGTTGTGTGTTCAAAAGGTAGTTTTTGGTATGTCTTCTTCGCACACTCGTATTTGATGATACCCGAATCAAAAGTCCAACTTTGTGAAGATTTGTGCTCCCTTTCATCTAGCAATTCATCTATTATTGGAATAGAGTATTTGTCTTTGGTGGTTATGCCATTGAGAGTTCAGTAATCAACACACAATCGCCATTCTCATCCTTCTTTCGTACGAGGAGCACCGGTGAAGAGTAAGGGCTGCAACTTGGCCGAATAACTCTGATTTTGAGCATCTCTTTTACAATCCTTTCTATTTCATCCTTCTAGAGATGTGGATACTGATATGGCTAAGTATTTGCTGGAGATTTATCTCGAAGAATCGTTATACAATGATCATGCCGACGGGTAAGAGGTAGGTTGCGCGGTTCGTCAAATATATCTGAAAATTCAGCAAGCAAAGGAAGTAGATTTGGATCTTCAAATTCTGTTGGCTCTCCCTTAGTTTGCTGCTTAAGTTGTACCAAAAAGCCGTTGCATACTTTATACAAAACCTTCTTCATTTGTTGTGTGCAAATCGTCGTTACGTCGCCCCCACGTTTCCCGTGCAGTATCACCTGTTTCTCCTTACTGTAAAATTTCATAATTAGTTTCATAAAATTCCAAGAAACATCACATAATGTCGTCAACCATTTAATTCTGAGCATGGCCTCATGATCATCAAGAGGGAGGAGGAAGAAATATGCAATTATCTCTTGGTCCTGTAGCAATAGTTTCACTCACGGGCGCCTACGCTCATACTTTAAAATCCATCCATCGGCGACTTTAACGTCAAACCTATTGCAATTCTCAATAGGTAAGGTCATCTGGACAGCAACCTTACTATTTAGGAAGTTATTAGTACTGCCCGTGTTGATGAGAACAGTGATCGGTTGTTGTTTGAGAAGGCCTCCAACTTTCATCGTTTGCGGGTTTGAGTAGCTGGCTAATGCATGTACCGTAACTTTGGTCGGTTATGGCTCTTCTTTTGCATCTTCTTTTTTATGTTCAAGGCCCTCTTCTGGATGTTCAATGACCTCTTCTTCTACTGGTTCAATCATAAGAAGTCTCCCTTTACTACAGCGATGCTCACGGCTCCATGGTTCGTCGCAATGCCAACATAACCCCTTCGCATATCGCTCCCGAAGCTCTTCTCTTGTCAACCTCTTTGGTGCAGGGACTCGGTCGATAGTAGGGGGGGCTGAGGGCTTCAGTATTGCTGGTCAAGGAGCGACCCTAGTCCTTTGAGCTTTATGGTTCAATCGCTCCTCTTGATGTCGTGCGAAAGAGATGGCTGCCATAAGCGTGTACGGTTGTCGCACTTTAACTTCTCCCCGGATCTCCGGCTTCAAGCCCTCAATGAAGGTCCCCAATAGCTATTTTTGAGACCAATCATGAGTTTGATTAGATAACATTTCAAACCTGGTTTGGTACTCCTGAATGGTGGAGGTTTGTCGGTTCTTTGCTAGTTGCCCGTCAATGTTCTCGTAATCGGTTAGTCCGAAGCGGATCAATAGTCCTTCTTTGAATTATCGCCATGAGAGGACTCCATGTGTGTGTTCAAACCAGTCAAAACACTGTATGGCATCCCCTTCAAGAAGTATATGTTGAATCTCGGATTTTGATGATGAAGTTAATTGTCATTTGTTATCTAACCTATATGTTGAGATAAGTGTGCAGGATTAACTACGATGAAAATAAGATATGCAACAAGAGTTGCGCCGATGTCAAGACAATGATCACGTTGGGAGTTCGACGGAAGTTCGGATAGTCGTCGGAGGTTCTGCGGGAACGAATCCGAGAAGTCCATGAGCTTGCCAAAGAAGCTCGTCGGAACTCGCCAAGTGGATCGTCGCAAGTCTAGGAGTTTGCCGGAAGTCCGTAGGAGCATCACCGAGGGTTCATCGGATGATCGACGGAAGGTCACCGGAAGCTCGCCGGAAGAAGCGATTGACGCACCGGAGCAAGTTGCAGTAAATATCTTAGGAAAAATCATAGTTAGCACAATGATTAAGTTGGAAATGGGAGGTGATCCCATTAACTTAATCTTGGGGTAATTGAGCCCCTAAAAAAACCCAAATTGGGCCGAATGGATCAACTCATTCGGACCCTGATTTCTGCCAGGCGATTCAACCGCCCAAGCCGGGAGGTGGCACCGCCTGGGCTAAGTCTTTGAGCGAGATTGGGCGGTGCAACCACCCCAGCCAGGAGGTGGCACCGCTTGGGCTCAGTCTCCGAGCGAGACTGGGCGGTGCAACCTCCCCTGACAGGAGGTGGCACCGCCTGGGCTCGGTCTCTGAGCTCTAGCTGAGTGGTGCAACCGCCTCAGTCAGGAGGTGGCACCGCCTGAGCTCGGTCTTCGAGCTTTGGCAGGAGGTGCAACCGCCCCTGACAGGAGGTGGCACCGCCCAGAGGCTCAGTCTTCGAGCTCTGCCAGGCGGTGCAACCGCTCCAGTTAGGAGGCGCAACCGCCAAATCCTGAAATTCTGGGAATTGACAGTTTTGAGCTCCAATTTCAAACTGGGTTGGGGCCTATAAATACCCCACCCATTCAGCTCTGAAAGGGCACTCTATACATACCGAAATCCTGAGCTTGTTCTGTGATTTTTAGAGCTCAAAATTGTTGTAAAGGCCAAAAGTTCTTCTCCCTCTTTTCTTCCAAGTTTTGAGCTTTAAAGAGAGGAGAGAAAATTCTGTAAGGGTTGTCTCCTAAGCCCGTCAAAAGGAGTGAAACTGTAAAAGGGTGGTTGGCCTTCGCCTATTGAAGGAAGGCCTCTAGTTGACGTCGGTGGAGGAAGCCAAAAGTGGAGTAGGTCAAGATTGACCGAACCATTCTAAATCTCGGTTTGCATTTACCTTCAGCATATTATCTTTACTGCAAACCTCCTCTAAAGCTTATTGCTTTCTACGCATATACGATCGGGTTTCAAGCTTTGCACCTTCCGAATCGACATTTAGACGTAAATTAGTTTTATCGTACGATCATTATATTTCTGTTTGCGTTTACGTTTTGATTTCTATCATAACTGCAAACTGCCTTTATAACCATGCTTAAACTGCATCTCGCTTAATCAAGTGATTTACAAATCAGCATTTAGACGTAAATCAGTTTTTTCATACGAATATCATATTTCAGTTTGCTCCTACTATCTGATCAGAATCATAACTGCAAACTGCATTTATATATTTGCTGCATCTCGCTTAAACAAAAGTTAAAGTGATTTACGAATCGGCTTTCTTACCAAAATCACTTTTAACGAACGAACGCAGTTTTTATTTTAATCGTAGAAGGTTTTTCGCTGCACTAATTCACACCCCCTCTTAGTGCTCTTGATCCTAACAATTGGTATCAGAGCGGGGTTAACTCTCAAACGGATTAAAACCCAAGAGAGATGGCATACGCCGGAAACCAAGAGGGCCATTCTATTACACGTCCACCCATGTTCAATGGGACGAACTACACCTATTGGAAGACCCGAATGAGGATCTTTCTTATTTTTATGGATTTTGAACTTTGAAATCTTGTCGAAAATGGATTTTCAAAGTCTTCTCTTCCAATGATCGATTGGAATGAATTGGAGAAGAAGGCTTTCGCTCTTAATGCAAAGGCTATGAATGCCTTATTTTGTGCGCTTGATAAAAATAAGTTCAATCGTGTTTCGGTTTGTGAAACCACATTTGATATTTGGCACACACTCGAAGTGACTCACGAAGGCACAAGTAGAGTGAAAGAGTCAAAAATCAATCTTTTGTTACATTCTTTCGAACTTTTCTGGATGAAACCGAGTGAGACTATTGGCGACATGTTTACCCATTTCACGAATGTCGTCAACGGTCTAAAAGGACTCGGAAAAAGTATTTCAGATTTTGAGCTCGTAAATAAGATTCTAAGATCCCTTCCTAAGAGTTGGGATCCTAAAATCACTGCTATTCAAGAGGCGAAATATCTAAACAACTTCCCTCTTGAAGAACTAATCGGGTCATTAATGACCTACGAGATGACTTGCAAAGCTCATGAAGAGCAAGAAGACATCCTTCCAAAGAACAGTAAGGATATGACACTTAGAACTTCAGAAGACCACTTGAGAGAAAACTCAAGTGATGAGGAATGTGACGATGACTTGGCACTTCTAACAAGAAAATTTAAAAAATTCATTAAAAGAAACAAGTTTAAGAATGACACAAAAAATAAACTTGAACCCAGGAAGGACCAAGTTATTTGCTATGAGTGCAAAATGCCAGGACACTACAAGAGTGATTGTCCCCAAGTCAAAAAGAGAACATCAAAGAAGAAGGTGCTCAAAGCAACATGGGATGACTCGAGCGCGTCCGAATAAGAGGAGTCCAACACCGAGCAAGTTGCTCATTACGCCTTAATGGCCATCGGAGAGGAGGTAACGAATTTAATAGATGCAAATTTATCATTTGATGAATTATTAAATGCCTTCCATGACTTATTTGATGAATGCAAGATTATTAGTAGAAAATATAAATTGCTAAAAAAGGAGCATGATAGTCTTACTTGTAATTTCGATAAGTTAAAAACTGAATATCATGATAGTTTAGGTTCATGCATAAAATGCCATGATTTAGAAACCCTCCAAAAGGAAAACTTGCTACTTAAGGACACCTTGAAGAAATTCGAGGTTGGTAGCAAGTCCTTGAACATGATCCCTGCAAACAAGGGTCACATTCCCAAAAGAAGTGGAATCGGATTTGCGAGAAGTCCTCACCAAAATCCAACCACCTTTATGAAAGGCCTCATCTTACATGTTCGACACCAAAGCAAATGCAACTTTTGTTGCAAACTTGGACACAAAACGTATTATTGTCCATTCAAGAAAATTAGTCCGAACAAATTAATTTGGGTTCCTAAAGGAACCATGATAAATTCTATGCAAAATGATAAACAATGTAGATCTATTTTTTAGGCACCCAAAAGCAAATGGGTACCTAAAGATCATCCTTTCTTGTAGAAACTTATACCATCGCAAGCTAGGAGCAAGAGATGGTACCTTGATAGTGGATGCTCAAGGCATATGACCGGAGATCCATCTCAATTCTCTAAGCTCACTAGCATAGACGAAGGCTATGTCACCTTCGGAGGCAACAACAAGGGTAAAATCATTGGCAAAGGAACCATAGGTAACAAATCCAACTTCTTTATCGAAGATGTTTTGTTAGTTGATGGTTTAAAACATAACCTCTTGAGCATTAGTCAATTATGTGATAAAAGATATATTGTCAGATTCGAATCTAATGCTTGTATCATTGAAAAACCACACAAAAACACATCTATGATTGCATTAAAATAAAATAACGTATACACTATTGACATCAACGATTTGTGTAATGAAATGTGTTTTTCGGTTTTGAATGAGGATGCTTGGCTATGACATAGAAGATTAGGTCATGCTAGCATGAAACTAATCACTCAAATATTATTTTGAACTTGTAAGAGGAATTCCTCATATCAAGTTCATCAAAGATAATGTATGTGATGCTTGCAAATTAGGTAAACAAATTAAGGGTAATTTCAAATCTAAGAATCAAATAAGCACCTCTAGGCCCTTACAATTGATCCATATGGACTTGTTCGGACCAATCTCTACATCAAGCCTAGGAGGTAGCAAATACACCTTAGTCATTGTGGATGACTATAGCAGATACACATGGACTTACTTCTTAAAACAGAAAAATGAATGCTTTAGATATTTTACCAAGTTTTGTAAACTTATTCAGAATGAGAAGGGTTCTATGATTTCATCAATTAGAAGTGATCACGGTGGTGAATTTCAAAACCATGATTTCCAAGAATTTTGTGAACTCAATGGATACAACCATAATTTCTCTACTCCTAGAAATCCTCAACAAAATGGAGTAGTAGAAAGAAAAAATCGAAATTTACAAGAAATGGCCAGAACCATGTTGAATGAACATAGCCTACCCAAATATTTTTGGGCCGAAGCCGTAAATACTACATGCTATATTTTGAATAGAGTTCTAGTAAGACCCTTACTCACCAAAACTCCCTATGAGTTATGGAACAACAAAAAACCCAATGTTTCATATTTTAAAGTCTTTGGGTGTAAGTGTTTTATCTTAAATGTAAAAGATAACTTAGGAAAATTTGATGCTAAATCCGATGAAGGAATCTTTCTTGGTTATTCTTCGGTTTCTAAAGCTTTTCGTATCTTCAATAAAAGAACTTTAATTATTGAAGAATCCATTCATGTTGTCTTCAATGAGATTTTCGAAATCAGGAAAAACGATTTTGATGATGATGTTAATTTTGATTCCTTGAATTTAAATGAAACCCCATCTCCAATTAGCAACTTGGATGCATCCACTTCCGAAACATCCTTACCCAAGGATTGGAAGTATGTAGATGCTCATCCTAAGTAGCTAATCTTAGGAGACACATCAAAGGGGGTTCAAACACGTTCTTCTCTTAAAAATTTTTGTTCCAACGCCGCTTTTCTCTCCCAAATTGAACCCAAATGTGTTGACGAAGCCATGAAAGATGATTCATGGATTATCGCAATGCAAGATGAATTAAATCAATTTGAGAGAAATGAGGTGTGGAAGCTTGTTCCTAAGCCAAATGACCATTTAGTTATTGGTACTAAATGAGTTTTTAGAAACAAGCAAGATGAATATGGTATCGTGGTTAGAAACAAGGCTAGATTAGTGGCCAAAGGTTTCAACCAAGAAGAAGGTATCGATTACGAAGAAACCTTCATTCCTGTGGCTCGATTAGAAGCCATAAGGATGCTCCTTGCCTACGCTAGTAGTAATAATTTTAAGTTGTTTCAAATGGATATTAAAAGCGCTTTTCTTAATGGCTTTAATTCCGAAGAAATCTATGTTGAACAACCTCCTGGATTTGAAAATAATAGCATCCCTAATCATGTGTTTAGATTAACTAAAGCTCTCTATGGTTTAAAACAAGCTCCAAGGGCTTGGTATGAGAGACTTAGTTCTTTTCTTATCGAAAATAATTTCACAAAAGGCAAGATTGATACTATATTGTTCATCAAGAATTTTGAAAATGATTTTCTCATTGTTCAGATTTATGTTAATGATATTATCTTTGGTTCTACGAATGAATCTCTTTGTGAATCTTTTGCTAAAACTATGAGTCTTGAATTCGAAATGAGTTTAATGGGAGAATTAACATTCTTCTTAGGCTTACAAATCAAACAACTAAGCAATGACATCTTTATTAGTCAAACTAAATATGCTATGAATTTGCTAAAAAAGTTTAATATGAATAACTCAAAAGCTATTAACACTCCTATGAGCACCTCCACTAAGTTAGAAATCGATAAAAGTGGAGAAAGCTTCGATCAAAAAACTTATAGGGGCATGATAGGAAGTTTACTTTACCTCACTGCAACTAGACCAGATATCATGTTCAGTGTAGGACTTTGTGCTAGATTTCAATCAAACCCTAAGATATCTCATCTCAAAGCAGTGAAAAGAATACTTAGATATCTTAATGGTACCACAAATCTAGGATTATGGTACCCAAAATCAAAGAATCTTGAGTTAATTGCTTATGCTGATGTGGACTTTGCTGGTTGTAAACTAGATAGAAAAAACACATCAGGAACATGTCAATTTTTAGGACATGCCCTTGTTTCCTAGTCATCTAAGAAACAAAATTGGTTGCACTATCAACAACCGAAGCTGAATATATTGCAGCAAGTGCATGCTGTGCACAAGTTGTATGGATGAAAAACACCTTAGAAGATTATAAAATTCATCTTAAAAATATTCTCATTAAATGTGATAACACAAGTGCAATATGCTTAACGAAGAATCCTATACAATACTCAAAAACAAAACATATTGATATTAGACATCACTTTATATGAGATCATGTTACTAATCATAATGTAATCATAGAGTTCATTGATACTAAACATCAACTAGTTGATATTTTTACAAAACCTCTAAGCGAAGAACAATTTGATTTCATAAGAAGAGAATTAGGAATGTTGATGTGTCCGAATACATAAACTAGTTAAAATTATCTTTCGGACTTTATTGAATGATCAAATCACTTGATTGCAATTACATGCCTAAATAACATGTTGGAAATTATGTGTTGAATACAAAAATTTCCATAACAATAAGCATGTTTTGTCTTCGTGATTGGATTTGAAAATCAATAGCATAATCTTGTCCGAATGCATGAAAGTGTTAATTTCATTTTTGGATTCGCTTAACAATTGGTATCCTAACAATCGGATTTTCTCATACACTTATGAAAAATATTTTTCTGAAATGGATTTGATGAAATGATTCTTGCTTATAAATTCCATCTTGAAATATGGATGATAGTGTTTTTACTTGCAAAGATTTGTTTCACATACATATCTTGATCCTTGTAAAAATGAAGCATGATTTAATCTCTCATCGATTTTAACTTCACAAATAGCCTTCCTCCTTCATGCAAAAAGATTATAACAAATAAAAAGGAAGAAGTATTCAAAGCAATCTATGTATCATGCTATCCTTTATATGCTTGGAAAATAACATGTAAAGGCATGAACAACTATCACACTTATGCTCAAAATTCGCTTATTGTTCTCCTGCTATCACAATTACCATGCTTTTTGTTGATGACAAAGGGGGCGAAATATATGAGTATTAATGTCATGCTTGCATCACCAAGAGATATATGAATTGATGCTATGATTGCTATAATTTGCATTATGCCTTGTTTGTATCATGTAATGATATCAAAATCTTACTTCACAGTTTTACATATTGATATCTTACAATATGATGAATTGCTACTATTACCATCATTCAAACCTGTTATGTAAAATTTGAAAATGAATGTCAAGCCTTGACATCATCTTCAGAGAGAAACATCATGATGGGAATCATGATGGGAGTATTGATAACTTTAAATGATTTTAACTTATCAATATGTCTCTTGAATTCAAAGGTTTTGAATTCAAGAATGACTTATCTCAAGTATGACATATAAATAGGGGGAGTGAAGGTTAACTCCATTATCAATTGATTGTCATCATCAAAAAGGGGGAGATTGTTGAATCTCGGATTTTGATGATTAAGTCAATTGTTATTTGTTATCTAACCTATATGTTGAGATAAGTGTGCAGGATTAACTACGATGAAAATAAGATATGCAACATGAGTTGCGTCGGAGTCAAGAAAATGATCACGTTGGGAGTTCGAGAGTTCGACGGAAGTTCGGACAATCGTCGAAGATCCTGTGGGAACGAATCCGAGAAGTCCATGAGCTTGCCAAAGAAGCTCGTCGGAACTCGCCAAGTGGATCGTCGCAAGTCCAGGAGTTTGCCGGAAGTCCGCAGGAGCATCACCGAGGGTTCATCGGATGATCGACGGAAGTTCGCCGGAAGCTCGTCGGAAGAAGCGATTAACGCACCGGAGCAAGTTGTAGTAAATATCTTAGGAAAAATCATAGTTAGCACAATGATTAAGTTGGAAATGGGAGGTGATCCCATTAACTTAATCTTGGGTCAATTGGGCCCTTGAAAAAACCCAAATTGGGCCGAATGGATCAACTCATTCGGACCCTGATTTCTGCCAAGCGATTCAACCGCACAAGCCAGGAGGTGGCACCGCCTGGGCTAAGTCTCCGAGCGAGACTGGGCGGTGCAACCACCCCAACCAGGAGGTGGCACCGCCTGGGCTCAGTCTCCGAGCGAGACTGGGCGGTGCAACCTCCCCTGACAAGAGGTGGCACCGCCTGGGCTCGGTCTCCGAGCTCTGGCTGAGCGGTGCAACCGCCTCAGTCAGGAAGTGGCACCACTTGAGCTCGGTCTTCGAGCTCTGGCAGAAGGTGCAACCGCCCCTGACAGGAGGTGGCACCGCCTAGAGGATCAGTCTTCGAGCTCTACCAGGCGGTGCAACCGCTCCAGTCAGGAGGTGCAACCGTCATATCCCGGAATTTCGGGAATTGACAGTTTTGAGCTCCAATTTCAAACTGGGTTGGGGCCTATAAATGCCCCACCCATTCAGCATTGAAAGGGCACTCTATACACACCGAAATCATGATCTTGTTATGTGATTTTTAGAGCTCAAAATTGTTGTAAATGCCAAAAGTTCTTCTCCCTCTTTTCTTCCAAGTTCTGAGCTTTAAAGAGAGGAGAGAAAATTCTGTAAGGGTTGTCTCCTAAGCCCGTCAAAAGGAGTGAAACTGTAAAAGGGTGGTTGGCCTTCGCCTATTGAAGGAAGGCCTCTAGTTGACGTCGGTGACCTCGTCGGTGGAGGAAGCCAAAAGTGGAGTAGGTCAAGATTGACCGAACCACTCTAAATCTCGGTTTGCATTTACCTTCAGCATATTATCTTTACTACAAACCTCCTTTAAAGCTTACTGCTTTCTGCGCATATACGATCGGGTTTCAAGCTTTGCACCTTCCGAATCGGCGTTTAGACGTAAATCAGTTTTATCGTACGATCATCATATTTCTGTTTGCGTTTACATTTTGATTTCTATCATAACTGCAAACTGCCTTTATATCCATGCTTAAACTGCATCTTGCTTAATCAAGTGATTTACGAATCAGTATTTAGACGTAAATCAGTTTTTTCGTACGAATATCATATTTCAGTTTGCGCCTACTATCTGATCATAATCATAACTGCAAACTGCATTTATATCTTTGCTGCATCTCGCTTAAACAAAAGTTAAAGTGATTTACAAATCAACTTTCTTACCAAAATCACTTTTAACGAAGAACGTAGTTTTTATTTTAATCGTAGAAGGTTTTCCGTTGCACTAATTCACCGACCCCCCCCCTCTTAGTGCTCTTGATCCTAACAGTATAGCTGTAATTTTTTTCACCATAGATGCGTTCGCATTTTTGTGGTACCAAAAATATCGCTCCGCGCGTGAGATCCAACCAATCGGGTCTTTTTCTTCCCATCTAGGGAAGTCCACTCTCATGCGTGGATAGTTGAGGTCGGTCATAGAGCCTCCCCTCCCTTGGAAGTCATCTCTTTGGGCTTGGTGTGATTGTTTAGAGCTCTCTCCTTGATGTGATTTCTTCGGGTTTAGTGGTTGGCCCAAACCGAGTTCGGTAAAGATAGTTCGAATCTTATCCTCCATTCGTGCCTCCAAGGCTTCGAATTTAGCATTGATTGTCTCCTTAGATACCATAGTATATTCCTCCAAATCTATGATGTTAAGATCTCTCTTTTGTTGTTGGGTTAAAGGCATGTATAAGTTGAGAGAAGTGATGGTCGAAAGGGTTGGTGGATTGGTGGATGTAGGCTGCGGTTTTTGGGTGTAGTTTGAGGGTGTGGTTTAGTCGAATTTAGGGCTGTGGATGAAAGTTTTAGATCTGTGGTAGATGGCAGCAAAGGTTTGATAGAAATTAGTGGTAGTTTTGCTGCAGAATTGTGTTGTCTTGTAAGAGCAGAATTGTCGTCGAACAAATAGCGATTTCTCGACAAAATTTTCACCAAAAACTTGAGAGATTTTAGGAGGGAAATGACAACAATATCTCAATTTATATGACAGCAAGGATATCTAATTTAATCAAGAAAATTTCGATAGTAATAGCAAAGAAATTGGTGCAAGTTGCGATAGCAGAATTCTCGTCGAAAAATTTCAATGGTTTGCGATGAAAATTTGCAGCAACACAAAATCGTTTTTAGAGATGAATTTCTCAATAGATCAATCTTAGATGGAAGCCAAGATGATCTATGAAGTGTATAAGAAATTTCGTTCAAAAAAGATTGCAAATAGATGGGTTAAGGCAACAATATGCGACTGAAATTTTCTACAGCGTAGATTTTCAAGTGTAGCAGATTGGATGTAAAAGATCAGTAGTTTATATTGAGAATTTTTCGATAAAATCAAAGGGAAATCCACTGGTAGGAAGCATCAAAGCTATCATAAAAATTTTGTAGAGATTTGGATAGAAAAAATATAGTATCAAGATCAAACAAATAGTGCTATGCGGCTGAAATTTTACAGTGCAAATTTTCAAATATAGCAGATGAGACGTAAAAGATCAATGGTTTATATTGAGAATTTTTTGCAAAACTAAAGGAAAATCTTCTATTAGGAAGTGTCAAAGATGTCATAAAAATTTCGTAGAAATTTGGATAGTAAAAACACAGTAGCAAGATCAAACAGACTGTGCTATGCAGCTGGAATTCTGCAATGTATCTTTCGTCGTAGATATGAAAATTTTACAATAAAAAGTTTATGCAGCAATATAGGGACAATTTTTTTTTGGATTTTCAAATAAGGATAACTAAATTGTAGCAGCAGTAAGGTAGGAAACCAAAACCTATTGCAATTCATGGGGAGATCAAAGGATGATCTGCGGTGGTGGAGATGACGACGGAATTTGGCGATGATCTTTTAAGCAATTGTGGGAATTGCTTTGGGCGACTGTGGAGGGCTGATGGATGGCTGTGGAAGGGCAGCGAGATGCCAAGAACGCTGCTCTGATACCAGGAGTTAGAACCCTTACAGATTCTAAACTTGGGATTGATCTCTTTAGGGGATCGACCTCCTAAAAACTCTATAGGGGTTCCTCCCTCCAAGTTGCTGCTCAAAGGCTGCAGAAAAGATTCATCTATTGCTTATCAAAAGAGGAGGAATATATGACTATTTATAGGGCTTCTAAACCCTAACTCCTAATAGGACTCCTACTTAAGACTCCTACTTCTAACCAACTCCTAATAGGACTCCTACTTGTTAGGATCAGGAGCACTAAGAGGGGGGGGTGGGGGGGGGTGAATTACTGCAGTGGAAAACTTTCGACGATTAAAACTGCGTTCGTACAATAAAAGCGATTTCGATAGAAAACCCGATTCGTAAATCACTTTAACTTGTGATCAAGCGAGATACAGGTAAAGCGAATTTATAAAGGCAGTTTGTAGTTATGATGGAAATCAGAATGTAAGTGCAAACTGAAATATGATGTTCGTACAATAAAACTGATTTACGTCGAAACACCGATTCAAAAAGTACTGAACTTTGAAACACGATCGTAAATGCACAGAAGGCAGTAAGCCATTGAGGAGGTTTGTAGTAAAGATAATATGCTCAAAATAAATGCAAACCAGAGAGCACCATAATTTTAGAGTGGTTCGGTCAATCTTGACCTACATCCACTTTTGGCTTCCTCCACCGAAGAGGTCACCGACGAGGTCACCGACGTCCACTAGAGGCCTTCCTTCAATAGGCGAAGGCCAACCACCCTTTTACAGTTTCACTCCTTTTGACGGGCTTAGGAGACAACCCTTACAAACTTTTCTCTCCTCTCTTTAAAGATCAAAACTTGGAAGAAAAGAGGGAGGAGAACTTCTAGACTTTACAACACTTTTGAGCTCTAAAATCACAGAGTAAGATCAAGCTTTTGGTGCCTTTAGGTTGCTTTCATTGCTGAAAGGGTGGGGTATTTATAAGCCCCAACCCAATTTGAATTTCGAGCTCAAAACTGTCATCTCTCGGAATTCCGGGGTCTGGCGGTTGCACCGCCTGATTGGAGCGGTTGAACCGCCTAGCAGAGCTTGAAGACTGAGCCTCTGGGTGGTGCCACCTCTTGTCAGGGGCGGTTACACCTTCTGCCAGAGCTCGGAGACCGAGCTCAGGCGGTGCCACCACCTGACTGGGGCGGTTGCACCTCCTGCCAGAGCTCAGAGACCGAGCTCAGGCAGTGCCACCACCTGACTGGGGCGGTTGCACCGCCCAGCCAGCGCTCGGAGACCGAGCTCAGGCGGTTGCACCTATGTTAGAGGCGGTTGCATCACCCAACCAGAGCTCGGAGACTGAGCCCTGGGCGGTGCCACCGCCGACCCAAGCGGTGCCACCTCTAGCCAAGAAATCTGGGTCCGAATGGGCTGATCCATTCGGCCCAATTTGGGTCTGTCCAGGGCCCAATTGCCCCAAGATTAAGTTAATGAGATCACTTCCCATTTCTAACTTAATCATTGTGCTAACTACGATAATTCTTAAGACATTTACTACAGCTTGCTCCGGTGCATCAATCGCTTCTTCCGATGAGCTTCCGGCGAACATCTGACGAACCTCCGGCGATGCTCCGACGGACTTCCGGCAAACTCCTAGACTTGGGACGATCCACTTGGTAAGTTTCAACGAGCTTCGTTGGCAACCTCTTGGACTTCTCGGATTTGTTCCCGCAGAACCTCCGACGATCGTCCGGACTTCTGTTGAACTCTCGAACTCCCAACGTGATCATAGTCTTGACTCCGACGCAACTCCTACTGCATGTCTTTCTTCCATCGTAGTTAATCCTGCACATGTAAAACAAAACCTCAATCGAGACAATTAATCCTAAGAAATTAACCAAGTTGTCCGGCATGTCATTGGTCCCTCAACGCTTCATCTGATTCTTTGGCGCATCGTCCTCTCCTGTGGCCTATTGCCCAATCGGCCAGTTGACTCCGCAACTTCGATATCCTTGGCACAATACCCACTCTTCTTGGTCCGATGCCCGAGTCCATGGCCCGAAGCCTTCTGTCGATACGTCGACCGATCCACCGGCCCGACGTCCAATCTTCTGACATGTTCCTCCAGCACAACATGATTTTCCTGCTTTAATTGTCTCGTCCTAATCGAAGCATCCTACGTCACTCAAAACACAGATTAAATCATAAACACATATCAAGTAGTTTCATCATCAAAATACGAGATTCAACAATCTCCTCCTTTTTTATGATGACAATTACTTGATGACGGAGTTATCCTTAACTCCCGGAGTTTAAACAAACTCCCCTTATCAATATGTCATATTGATAGAACTTTGAATTCAAGTCATTACAATATTCATCATGAATACTTGCAACACGTCATCATGAACTTATGCATAACATCATACTTCTCCCCCTTTGTCATCAACAAAAAGGAGAAGTCCAACTATTCTTGTGTTTGGAATATTAGTTTAACTCATTGCATGAAAAACATAATATCAAGTTTTATCATCATGTAGTTTTGAAGCTAAAATATTTAGCAAGTGTTACATCATGCTTAGAACATTCAAGCTATCAAGTTTTAGATATGCAAGTTTTATAACATACAAGATAGCACTTTTGGTAATGTTCAAGATAGCAAGTTCTACATCATGCAAGCTAGCAATGTTACAGCATTTTAGAACTTGCAAGCTAGCAATTTAGAGATGTTCAAGAAGGCAATTCTTGTTTCTTGAAATATGCAAGTTGTAAGTTAGCAAATTTTTACTTCCTTTGCAATGTTTGAGCTTGCAATTTTGCTTCCATTGCAAAGTGTAAGTTTAGCATGTTTACTTTTCTTGAGATAGCAACTATTTGCCTCTCTTTAGACTACAAGCTAGCAATTTTTACGATATGCAAGTTTTACTACATACAAGCTAGCAAAAATTTCGAAAGCAAATGCAAGATAGCTTTCTTGTGTAAGCTTATGATTCTTGCTTCCTATTGCAATGTGCAAGTTGCAAGTTTTGCTTCTTGAGATAGGCAAGATAGCACTTTTTTAATTTTTGTTTGGCAAGCTTGTGATGTTCAAGATAACAAGCTTTTTCTTCTCTTTTGAGAAGTGTCATTTTTGCTATCTTTGCAAAGTGCAAGCTAGCAAAATGCCAAACTAGCAAGAGATAATGTTTTACATGAGGCAAGCAAACAATTTGGCAAGTGTTACATTTGCATCTTCTCTTTTGAGAAGTGTAATTTTTGCTTTCATCTTGAATTGTGTAAGCTAGCTAGTTTGCCTCTTTTCATGATGTCCACGCTAGAAATTCTTGCTCCCCCTTTGTCATTGTCAAAAAGAAGGGAAGACCCTTTTATCAATTTTCAGATTATGACAAAGGTAAGTATCAATCTTATTTGTGCATCATTATATATTCAAATTAAAACATACACAATTTCAAAAACCTTATTTTTCGATACCAAAAAATAAATCAATCATCATTAATGGGCATATCATACATGATACTCAAACATTAAAATTTTGAAGCATTTATCAATATGTTGATCATGATACCAAACATTCATCATTTAAAGCATTCATGATACATATCATATGCAATACATCATGTACATCATTGTCATAAGTATTGCATGTATCATTTCAAATTCATGAATATTTCATCATTGCATGCATCATACCAAATCATAAAATATACAATCATCATTAATGCATGATTCCTAATCATCATTTATTTTACATTATGATGGTACCAAATTTGTCAAATTACATCCTACCATGCATGATCGAAACTTCTTATTTGTATACATCAAAACAAATTAATGAATATTTCATGTATTCATATCATCACATAAGGAATATCAAGAAGAATTATTAGGTGATGAGATGTATTTCATACATTTAAAGAATTTCACATAACAAAATTTAAGTCATAAGCCTTAAAAGATGTCATGAAAGAACATATAAACAATGTTGATTTATAAAATGAATACTCAAGTTATAATTTCGAAAAATCAAGAGAAACCGTGATTCATTTTAATAAATCTCCTCTTAAATAAATAACATAAAGAATTCTTAGGAGATCATGAAAAAGATAGAATCCATTCAATCTTATAAGATAACAAGATATTAATTCATGCATATAAAATCTTGATTTAAGCATAAGAAATCTCAATTTACAAATTTTGAAAAATCAAGATAAAGCTCATTTAAATCATCAAATCAAGATCATTTTCAAGAAACTCACAAAAGTAATATAAATAGATTCATTGACTTCCCATTTTGAAGAATCAATAAAGTCGAAAAAAATAAATTTTTCAAGAAGAAACCTTTCCACTTTTTAGTTGTTTTAATTCAAGTAATTTATTTCATACATGCGTGTTCTTTTCTTTTATGCCAAATAAAAACATGTATCAACGTTTAGGATCGAAAAATAAATTTCATCGTAAAACCATCAAGATCAATAGATTCTCAAAAATGAATTGTTAGGATCAAGAAAATCCGAAAATGATACCAATTGTTAGGATCAAGAAAAATAAAATTTAACACTTTCATGCATTCAGACATGATTTTGTTATAGATTTTCAAACACAATCATGAAGATAAAACATGCTTATGATCATGAAAATTTTTGTATCCAAAATACATAATTTTCAACATGTTATTAAGGCATGTAATAGTGTAAAGTTCTCATTATAGCAATTTAGTGAGTGAATTAAGGATGTCCGAAAAATGATTTTAATAAGTTCATGCATTCGGACACATTTTTGACATATGTTTTTCAAATACACTCATGAAAATAACACATGCTTATTATCATGTATAACTTAAAATTTCATGCATAAAATTATCAATCATAGTATCAAAATATTTAATATTACATCATTATGCATTTCTTTAAGCATGATTTTATTTAATCAAAATCGAGAAATAACAATGGAAATCAACATGATAGACATTATTACTTCTTAACCACATATAGCATGATTTCATATTTTCAATCAAAATCATTTTGTTTGTTTATCATAAAATATGTAATATTATTATTTTCGAAATTACTAGCATGATCATAATTTTTGTATTTTTATTTTTAAACATGTAATTTTTAAGAAAATTAATTCTAAACTAAAAAATAAAATACATCATGAAAGCATCAAGTAATTTCAAAATAAATTAGGGAGATTTCGATTACCTCATCATTGAAAGCGGTTAAGGCATAGTTTGCCACCTCGCCTTTCTTGATTTTCTCCTCGTCTTCGGAGGAGCTCGATTCATCCCACTTTGTGTTCTTCTTCTTGCATTCAAAGCAAGTAGTTCCATTCTTTTTGTTCTTAAATTTTTGTTTCTTTAATTTTTTAAATTTCTTAGTGAGTAGTTCTTGTTCACTATCACTTGAGCTTATGCTCGAGTGGTCAAGTGTTCTATGTCCCAAATCCTTCCTGTTCTTTGGAAGGTGGTTTTGTTTATCATGTTCATCATGTGCAATGTGCACCATTTCATATGCCATCAACGAACCGATAAGTTCTTCAAGTGGAAAAATATTTAAATCTTTTGTTTCTTGTATTGCCATTACTTTTGATTCCCAAGCTTTAAAAAATGATCGTAAAACTTTACTAATAAGTTCAAAATTCGAGAAACATTTGCCAAGAGCTTTTAAACCATTGACGACATCCGTGAAACAAGTGTACATGTCAACAATGGTTTCGCTCGACTTCATTCGAAAAAGCTCGAAATCATGCATCAAAAAAATTACTTTAGAATCTTTTACACTACTTGTGCCTTCGTGTGTGATTTCAAGAGTGCGCCAAATATCGAAAGCCGTTTCGCACAAAGAAATCCGATTGAACTCATTTTTGTCCAAAGTGCAAAATAAGGCATTCATAGCCTTTGCGTTTAAAGAAAAATACTTCTTCTCCAAATCCGACCATTCGTTCATCGGTTTAGAGGGAAGTTAAAAATCGTTTTCAATAATATTCCATAAATCCAAAATTCATAGAAATCAAGAAAACTCTCATTCGAGTTTTCCAATAAGTGTAGTCCAATCCGTTCAATAACGGTGGACGAACAACCGATAAGCCCTCTTGAAAGCCATGCAGAGTAATTTCTCTCGGGTATAAATCCGAAATGAGAAAAACCAGGCTCTGATACCAATTGTTAGGATCAGGAGCACTAAGAGAGAGGGGGGGGGGGGGGGGGGGTGAATTAGTGCAGCGGAAAACTTTCGACGATTAAACCTGCGTTCATATGATAAAAGCGATTTCGATAGAAAACCCGATTCATAAATTACTTTAACTTGTGATCAAGCGAGATGCAATTAAAACAAATCTATAAAGGCAGTTTGCAATTATGATGGAAATCAGAATGTAAGCACAAACTGAAATATGATGTTCGTACAATAAAACTGATTTACGTCTAAACACCGATTCGGAAAATACTGAACTTTGAAACACGATCGTAAATGCGCAGAAGGCAGTAAGCTATTGAGGAGGTTTGTAGTAAAAATAATATGCTCAAAGTAAATGCAAACCAGAGAGCACCGCAATTTTAGAGTGGTTCGATCAATCTTGACCCACATCCACTTTTGGCTTCCTCCACCGACGAGGTCACCGACATCTACTAGAGGCCTTCCTTCAATAGGCGAAGGCCAACCACCCTTTTACAGTTTCACTCCTTTTGACGGGCTTAGGAGACAACCCTTACAAACTTTTCTCACCTCTCTTTAAAGATCAAAACTTGGAAGAAAAGAGGGAGGAGAACTTTTAGACTTTACAACACTTTTGAGCTCTAAAATCACAGAGTAAGATCAAGCTTTCGGTGCCTTTGGGTTGCTTTCATTGCTGAAAGGGTGGGGTATTTATAGGCCCCAACCCAATTTGAATTTCGAGCTCAAAACTGTCATCTCCCGGAATTTCGGGGTCTGGCGGTTGCATCGCCTAACTAGGGCGGTTGCACTGCCTGGCAGAGCTTGAAGACTAAGCCTCTAGGCGGTGCCACCTCTTGTCAGGGGCGGTTGCACCTCCTGCCAGAGCTTGGAGACCGAGCTCAGGCGGTGCCACCGCCTGATTGGGGCGGTTGCACCGCCCAGCCAGAGCTCGGAGACCGAGCTCAAGCGGTTGCACCTCTGTTAGAGGTGGTTGCACCGCCCAACTAGAGCTCGGAGACTGAGCCCTGGGCGGTGCCACCGCCGACCCAAGCGGTGCCACCTCTGGCTAAGAAATCTGGGTCCGAATGGGTTGATCCATTCGGCCCAATTTGGGTCTGTCAAGAGCCCAATTGCCCCAAGATTAAGTTAATGGGATCACCTCCCATTTCTAACTTAATCATCGTACTAACTACGACAATTCTTAAGATATTTACTACAGCTTGCTCCAGTGCGTTAATCGCTTCTTCCGGCGAACATCCAACGAACCTCCAGCGATGCTCCGACGGACTTCCGGCAAACTCCTAGACTTGCGACGATCCACTTGGCAAGTTCCGACGAGCTTCTTTGGCAAGCTCCTGGACTTCTCGGATTTGTTCCCGTAGAACCTCCGACGACCGTTCGGACTTCTGTCGAACTCTCGAACTCCCAATGTGATCATAGTCTTGACTCCGGCGCAACTCCTGCTGCATGTCTTTCTTCCATCGTAGTTAATCCTACACATGTAAAACAAAACTTCGATCGAGACAATTAATCCTAAGCAATTAGCCAAGTTGTCCGGCATGTTATTAGTCCCTCGACGCTTTGTCCGATTCTTTGGCGCATCGTCCTCTCCTGTGGCCTATTGCCCAATCGGCCAGTTGACTCCGCAACTCCGATATCCTTAGCGCAATACCCGCTCTTCTTGGCGCAATGCCCGAGTCCACGGCCCGAAGCCTTCTGTCAATACGTCGACTGATCCACCGGCCCGACATCCAATCTTCTGACATGTTCCTCCGACACAACATGATTTTCCTGCTTTAATTGTCTCATCCTGATCGAAGCATCCTACGTCACTCAAAACGCAGATTAAATCATAAACACATATCAAGTAGTTTTATCATCAAAATACGATATTCAACACTACTCAAGACTCCTATTCCTTTACAACTCCTAATTCTTCTCTAAGAAATAACCTCCTAACCCTAGCCGACCTCTTCACCTCTTTAATAGGGGTCGGCTTAGGTAGGTTTTATGTGAATGTCCCTCTCAATTACGACTCTCCTAGCTAGAGTCCTAACAATGTAGTATTTAAAACAAGAGGATTGACATAGAACACTTACAAGATATTTCCAAGTGTATTATGCTTCTATCTTGCTTCATGAACTACGGTCCTATTTATAGGACTTAGTGGTA
The DNA here is from genome assembly GCF_036884655.1 of Musa acuminata AAA Group. Taxonomy (NCBI): domain Eukaryota; kingdom Viridiplantae; phylum Streptophyta; class Magnoliopsida; order Zingiberales; family Musaceae; genus Musa; species Musa acuminata. The sequence goes on from NC_088355.1 coordinate 31,254,354, forward strand.
ACTACCTCACTCCCTATGTCACCTATGATTGAGGTAGTTATAGGAACTATCCTATAACTTCTAGAACACTTCTTGAAACATGCCTAAAACTACTATGAACATGGTAACTACTATTAATCAATTCTCAACACTTCCCCTAGATTCATAGTTACATACACCGATTTTCGACATGAAATAAATATGCTTTTGAACTAGAAGTGACTTGGTGAGGATATCTGCAACTTGTTCATCTATTCCATAATACTTCATTGCTATGACTCCACTTATTACAAGATCTCGGATAAAATGATAGCATATCTCTATGTGTTTCGTTCTTCCATGAAATGTTGGATTCTTTGTCATTGCAATTATGGCTTTATTGTCACAAAATGTTTCCGTTACTTCTTTTTGTTCTTGACAAAGATCTTCTAAGCCATATTGCTTGACAAGCTACTAACATTGCAGCTACATATTCTGCTTCCGATGTTGATAATGTAGTTATTGCTTACTTTTTTGAATTCCAAGATACAACACCTGATCCAAGACTAAAAATATTGCCTGAAGTACTATTTCTATCATCTAAAGCTCCTGCCCAATAACTATCAATGAAACCAAATAATTTATATTTAAAATTATGAGAATACCAAATATCATAATCTGTAGTTCCAACAATACAACGCAGAATTCTTTTAACAGCTCCGAGATGATGTTTGCTTGGGCTATGTATAAACCTGGATACTACACCAACAGAGAAGGTAATATATGGTCGAGTATGAGTTAGATAAATCAAACCTCCAACTAAACTTCTATAGTATCTTGCATTTGTCAAACATGTACCATCTTCAAGTTTTAATTTCTCATTTACATTCACGGGTGTTGCTGTAGCTTTGCAATTAATAATATTAGATTTTTTGAGTAGATCCATTGCATACTTCTTTGTGAAATAAAAATTCCATCAGATCCTTACTTCACTTCCAACCCAAGAAAATAATTCAATAAACCTAGATCTAACATTTCAAACTTATTCATCATACACTTTTTAAATTCTGCCACAAAAGAGTTAGATGAACCCGTATATATAATATCATCAACATAGAGGCAAACCATTAGAATATTATGTTCACCTTCCTTCTTTAGATAAAGAGTAAGTTTATTATTGCTCCTCTTGAATCATTTTGAAGAAAATAATAATCAATTTTACTATACCATGCCCTTGGAGCTTGTTTAAGCCCATAAAGAGCATTTCTTAGCTTATACACATTTTCTTCATGTCTTTTAACCAAAAAACCTTCAGGTTGAGCAACAAAAACCTCTTCGTGTAAATCTCCATTTAAAAAAGCAGATTTCACATCGAATTGATAAACATGCCAACTTAAGTGAGCAGCTAAAGCCAAGAAAGTTCTCACGGTTTCGAATCTAGTAACTAGAGAAAAAGTATCATCAAAATCAATACCTTATTGCTGTGAATATCCTTTTGCGATAAGCCGAGCCTTATGCTTTTGGATACTTCTATCTGCATTAAACTTTTTTTTGAACACCCATTTTAACCCAATAGGTTTTTTTTCTTTCGGTAGATTCATTAGCTCCCAAGTTTCATTCTTCTCAATTGACTTGATTTCCTCCATTGTTTTTCGTCATTCCTCTTTTTCAACTACTTCCTCAAAAGTTATAGGATCTAAAATAAATAAAACAAATGTTGAATCATAAATTTCTATTAGCGATCTAAAATTTCTTGGAGGGTTTCAATTGAGGAATCAGAATTTGAACTGCTACTGGGTAAGGTTGACGATAAACTTGTTAGAGCAGGATCTATCATTTGATTCTGTGGAGTGTCTAGTTCTACTGGAATCTGAATTTATGTTCCACCTTTGTTGGTCTCCTAATTCCAACTTGCCCTTTCATCAAACACAACATTTCTGTTAACAATAACTTTACCACTAACTGGATTATATAATCGATATGATTTGGATTGTAAGGAATAACCAATTAAGATGCATTTTTCAGATTTTTCATCGAGCTTGTGATGATTTTGTGAATTCACCAAAGCATACGCAATACAACCAAAAATTCTTAGATGACTTACACTTGGTTTCATACAATATCAAGTCTCAAAAGGAGTTTGATTCATAACAACATTTGTTGGTGAAATATTCAATAAATAAATTACTATTGCAACCGCTTCTGCCTAAAACTGATTTGGAAGGTATTTTCCTTTAAGCAAACTTTTGTTATTTCAATGACAATTCAATTCTTACGTTCAGTTACACTATTTTGCTACGGCGTATATGGTGCTATCAATTCTCTACGAATATAATTTTCTTCATAAAAAAATATTAAACTCATTAGATAAAAATTTACTACCTCTATCTATCTGAAGTGTCTTTATGTATCTACCACTTTACCTTTTTACAAGTGCCTTGAATTTTTAAAAATTATCAAATATTTCATATTTCAGTTTTAGAAAATATACCCAACTCATGCGGCTATAATCATTAGTAAACAATAGAAAATATTGACTTCTACTAAATGATTTTGTATTCTTAGAACCATATAAATCAACATGAATTAATTCAAGACAATTAGATGCTCTCCATACTTTTCCAACAGGAAATGGTTTTTTACTTTGTTTGTCATAAATGTATCCTTTACATACATTAAGTGTATTAATTTTAGGCAATCCGAAAATCATTCCTTTTTTATTTAACAACCTTAAACCCTTAATGTTAAGGTGTTCATATCTTAAATGTCATATATTAGACTCATTCTTTTGAGTTGTGACAAAAGCAAGCTTTTCAATATTTGAAACATCAAGTGGAAACTGTTGGGAAATCATGGGGGCGACATCACATGCGCAGCGGAAGAATAAGAAAACAAAATCCCCGATTCCCAAAAAGATGTTCGTCGTCATACGAAGATTGGTGCGCAAAATCCGCGAAACTTAAAACTGCGTATAAAGTAGGTTGTGTTACCTAGGGAGATCGTATATCCTTGTTTCCATGCAGATCATTAGGAGAGGGTGAAGGAGGTCAAGCGTCCTCCTCTCTAGCGGTGATCGACACAATAGGGTTACGACGACGCTCCTTAAAAACTCCAGGCCTGATCTGAGGTGGAGAGGAAGAGGAGAATAGGAAAGGCAAGCAAAGGATCTAGCCTATGAGGCTCTGAATCCCTCATATTTATAGAGGTCCCTTGTCAAACCCTAATGGGTCCTCCCCTAGTGGGTATTGGATCTGCATCCAATAAGACAAGGGCTCCGTCGGATATCTCATATCCGAACCTCTACTCATCGCAATCCCTACCATATGTGTGTGACCCTCTAGGCCCAATATCGAGCTGGCCGTGAGTCATACCTGTCAGAACTCCTTCTAACTCAATGAATTATTATCTCTGTAATAATTCACTCGACTCATCGACTACGGACGTACTAGGCCACTACGCCGTAGTCCCCAGACGATACAGGGGAATCCAATCCATTGGACCTGTCTGTCCTTAGTTACCGTGTACCTATAGTCCCTCATCCATCTAATATCCCAGAGACCGTATATCGAGCATGGTGCTATCAGACCCATACGGTTTCTACTCGAGTCTCGCTCTTTCTCCCAGAGAACTCTTTCTCTCTTAACCCGAATGACCCTGGCTAGGGATTTGTCTGAGCAAGAACACATGGGATATTCCTCTCATGACGCCGAGAGTGGATGATCCTCTATCGACACTCAATAGCCCTCGTAAGGTCGACTACCACTCCCAATGACCACCTGTACTAGATCTGGGACAGCCAAACCTATAAGTCTGGTATCAAAGAGTGGAGCACTCATACAGGACATCCTTGGTGTCTCAAGTCTAAGGACCAGATACACCACTAGGACTACGGAATCGCTGTCTGACAATAAGACATCATCAACCATCCAGCATTCCGTAAGCGGATCAATCAGTGAACTCATTCTCCAATGAGCACCTGTACTGTATCCCTAGTGTCCCTACACGAGCAGCTATGAAACAAGCTGCATCTATCATATGGACGGGTATATAGCACACTAGTCTATCCGATTATCACGATGTCCCTCTCGAGTAACCTATGACCGGGATTATTTAGGATATGTGTTTAAAGGTGAATCGATCTCATTATCGTGATCTCATCACGATCCGATTCCCATTGCACAAATCCAAGGACATCACAATATATATATGCATTTATGCAATAGTTATAAAGTGATAATCGCCAAAATATAATAAGCAAAAAGATTCTGTATCAAGTCACACGTGCCATCACTCACGTGATTGGCTTGCTGGGCACCTATGACTAGCAATCTCCCACTTGACCTAAAGCCAATCACCTATGTGTCTGATCCCCATCAGACTCCTGTGACGCTCAAAGACAATATGAGATAACAGCTTTGTCAGTGGATCTGCAATGTTATCTTCGGATGGAACTCTTTCCAATGCTACATCTCCTCGGGTCACGATCTCTCTGATAAGGTGGAACCTCCTCAGAACATGCTTAGATTTCTGATGAGACCTAGGTTCCTTCGCTTGAGCAATTGCCCCGTTGTTGTCGCAATATAGGGAGATCGGCTCCTTGCTACCCGGCACGACTCCCAAATCTGTGATGAACTTCTTCAACCAGACTCCCTCCTTTGCTGCATCTGATGCAGCAATGTACTCCGCCTCTGTGGTCGAGTCAGCAGTGGTATCTTGCTTGGAACTCTTCCAGCACACTGCTCCTCCATTCAAGGTGTACACATACCCTGAATTTGACTTGCTATCATCGACATCAGACTGAAAACTTGAGTCAGTGTAGCCTTCAACCTTAAGGCTATTACCTCCATATACTAGTAAAAGATCCTTAGTCCTTCTCAAGTACTTAAGGATACACTTTACTGCTTTCTAGTGCTCCAAGCCTGGATCCGCCTGATACCTGCTCGTGACACTCAAAGCATGCGCTATATCAGGCCTAGTACATAGCATGGCATACATGATAGACCCTATTGCTAAGGCATAAGGTATCATATCCATGTTCGCCCTTTCTTCTGGAGTCTTTGGGGACATACTCGTAGAAAGCGATATCCCATGTCTTATCGGTATGAGACCTCTCTTGGAATTTTCCATGCCAAACCTTTTGACAATAGTTTCTATGTACCTGGACTGGGACAAGCCAAGCATCCTCTTGGATCTATCTCTATAGATTCTAATCCCCAAGATATAAGATGCTTCCCCTAAGTCCTTTATGGAGAAGTGTCTAGATAACCAAGCCTTTACTGTGGATAGCATTCCTATGTCATTCCCAATGATGAGGATGTCATCCACATATAACACCAAAAAGGTGATAGCGCTCCCACTTACCTTTCTGTATACACAAGGCTCATCTTCGTTCTTAACGAAGTCATAAGATCTGATTGCCTCATCAAATCTTATGTTCCAACTTCGGGAAGCTTGCTTTAGTCCATAAATGGATCTAAGCAACCTACACACCTTATCTGGGCAGTTCTTAAACACGAATCCCTCAGGTTGCATCATATACACCTCCTCCTCGAGGTTCCCGTTGAGGAATGCGGTTTTCACATCCATCTGCCAGATCTCATAATCATAGTGTGCTGCAATAGCCAATAGAATTCTGATGGATTTTAGCATTGCTACGGGTGAGAAAGTTTCGTCGTAGTCAACACCTTGCCTTTGACGATACCCCTTAGCCACTAGCCTTGCTTTATAGGTCTCTACCTTTCCATCTACTCCGATCTTTTTCTTAAAGACCCACTTGCAACCGATGGGTACAATACCTTCGGGCGCATCAACTAGGTTCCAAACCTTATTGGAGTACATAGAATCCATCTCAGAATTCATGGCTTCTTTCCACTTCCCGGAGTCTATACTCATAATAGCCTCCTCGTAGGTCTGAGGATCAATATCCTCTACATCCTCTGCTCTAATATGTCCCACATATCTCTCAGGAGGATGGGATACTCTATCAGACCTGCGTAAAGTTGAAACTTGTGTATTAGGTACCTGAACAGACTCGGGCTGTAGAGTGGTGCTTGAGCTTGGTTCTCCAACCTCGCTCAACTCTATCATTCTCCCACTATCTCCGCCAAGAATGTATTCTTTCTCAAGGAACACTGCTCTCTTAGCTACAAAGACCTTTTGGTCCTCGAGATGATAGAAATAATACCCACAAGTTTCCTTGGGGTGTCCCACAAATTTGCATCGCTCTATCCTTGATTCTAACTTATCGGGGTTATGTCTTTTAACGTGGGTAGGGCAGCCCCAAATCTTAACAACCTTAAGATCAGGTTTCTTCCCTTTCCATATCTCATATGGTGTAGACACTACCGACTTAGTTGGAACTCAGTTCAGAAGGTAAGCTGTGATTTATATGGCATATCCCCAAAATGAGATGGGTAGGTCAGCGAAACTCATCATGGACCGTACCATATCTAATAACGTACAATTTCTCCTTTCAAAGACACCATTGAGTTGAGGTGTATAAGGAGGTGTCCGTTGGGATAATATCCCATGGTCCTTGAGGAACTTAGTAAACTCTGTAATTAAGTACTTACCTCCTCGATCTGATCGAAGAGTTTTGATAATCTTTCCAGTTTGGTTCTCCACCTCATTCCTATACTCTCTGAATTTCTCAAAGGCCTCGGACTTGTACTTCATTAAGTACACATATCCATACCTTGAGAAATCATCAGTAAATGTAATGAAGTAGGGGTAACCTCCAATGGCATCAGTTGACATGGGTCCACATACATCACTATGTATGAGTTCCAACAACTCAGTGGCTCTCTCTCCAGTTCCACTAAATGGAGAGTTGGTCAGTTTTCCACGAAGGCAAGACTCGTAAGTTGCATATGACACATAGTCAAATAGATCTAGATATCCATCATTTAGCAACTTTTGAATCATTCCCTCATGGATATGACCTAGCCTACAATGCCATAGGTATACACTATTCACCTCCTCTCGTTTCCTCTTAGACACTTACATTCATGATATGTGGAGTAGTGTCTTGCATAAACAAACCTTTATGTAATATTCCTCTTGTCAATCTCCCCTTAGCTTTGCTAGAATTTACAATAAATTGTAGATGTGATAAGCAATATTGGTATCCAATACCAATGCACTATCACAAAAATCTAACAATTGGAGATTGATCATGAATGTACTTGAAGCTTCACCAAGCTTCTTGTTTCGCCCTTTCTGCAAGGTACTCTTTGCAGTTCCTCTTCCAGTGCCCATCTTTACCACAGTGGAAGCACTGGCCTTTGTCCTTTGCTGGGTCTTTCTTAGCAACCTTGGCTTTACCTGGTTTGCCCTTGCCCTTTCCCTTCTTAAGGGACCTTTCTGCTTTCCTTTTCTTTTTGGTCTCACCAGTGTAGAGAACTGGCTTTTCTTTCTTAAGTACTCTCTGCCTCCCTCAACATATTGAGGAGCTTTGGGAGAGTCACCTCAAGCTTGTTCATATTAAAATTCATTATGAACTATGAAAAGGAATCTGGTAGGGACTGAAGCACAATGTCCACACACAAGTTATCCTCTAGGACCATTCCTAGACCTGTGAGTTTCTCTATCCACTCAATCATCTTTATGACATGGTTCTGAACCGGTGTCCCCTCAGTCATCCTAGCACGGAAAAGGCTCTTGGATATCTCATATCGTTGAGTCCTTCCCTGTTCCTCAAACAATTTGTGGACATGTAGGAGAATGGATCTGGCATCCATCTTTTCATGTTGTCTATGTAACTCAGGAGTCATAGAGCCCAACATATAGCACTGAGCAAGAGTGGAGTCATCAATGTACTTCACGTAGCGAGCGATCTCATCCTCGTTTGCCCCTTCTTCGGGCGTAGGTATCACTGTATCAAAGACGTACACGATTTTCTCTGCTGTGAGAACAATTCTCAAGTTACAGAGCCAATCCGTATAATTTGGACCAGTGAGGCAGTTGACATCAAGTATGCCACGTAAGAGATTTGAAAGCGACATTTTCTGAAAATAAAGATGCAGCAAAAATGAATAACATACAGATTTTGCAAGAAATAAACTATCAAGATATGGACTTCTATCTTAATATGCTCCCACTATTTTACTAACGAGTCTCGCGACACCCTCAGCACGTGAAACGAAAGTCTCCGACAGACTTCTAGTAGGGATCAGGATCCAATCAGTGTCTTAGTGTAAGCTTGAGGGACTCGACCAATCACACTAAGCCTAAAAGGTAGGCAACTCTTGCCGATCACAACTCCTTGTGATTCTCGTCCTATTCGACCTCCGAATCACCATGGCCTCGAGGGACTCGACCAACCATAATGCTCGGTTAAGTCAACACCTTCGTTACAAGATGAGTCTGATTTGATGATATACCCTCGAGGGACTCGACCAAGTATACCATGCCCTCAGGTCACCGGTGACATCTCTATGTTATAAGCAAGATAGCGAATCACGATATAGGTGAGTCTCGAGGGACTCGACCAACTCAATCTACACCGGGAATCGGTTCATACTCATAACGATGGAAGGCCACGTGGGTCAATCTAATTGCCTCACGTTTACTGACTTAATATTATCGAGAGATGTTTCTATTCTTTGGTCTCCTAATATGACATGTCACACATATACATATTTAATATATATCTACATCGCATGCAAATATATTTACATATCTAGTATCTGTATAAGTAATCACACCAGATGATCATGGACCGCAACTTAATATGATTAGGCCCGAGCCAGTAGGCCTAATCACTCACATCAAGATCTATGTGTGCAACGGTGCATCTCCATGCCCTGTGATCGTCCATCTCGTCCTCATCGGTTCCGTCGACACCTTGATGCATCTCCATGCATCACGATCGTCCGTCTCGTGGGTCCCGCTATCGCATCCACGCTCCCACTGCGCCTCCTTATGTGATTACAACTTAATCATAGGCACGCAGGCCCGACAATAAACGAGAAATATAATGGAGGTTCGCAGACCTCAATAATAATAATCACAAGTGCACATATCACACGGTCCATGATCATCCGTCCACACATCATACATCACATGTATAAATAATCATCATCATGTAGGACTACTAGATAATAATAAAAATAATAATCAACTAAAACTTTTAATTAATTAATATTTTTCTGAAATCGGGGACATGTAGGGAATTTCTCAATTCCTAAGGGTATTTTCGTAATTTGGACAAAAGACAGAAACTGGAATTTCTCAAATTCCGAGGGGCAAAACTGTCTTTTGCCCAGAAAACCCTAATACCCTTTCCCCTTTTCGTTGCTGCCGCCGCCGCCACCCTGCCGGCGGCAGCCTATGCGGCGGGGCGAGGGCACTGCCCTCGCTTGCAGGTGGCACACCCGTTGGCGGCGATGCCGCTGCGGGTGGGTGCCCCCTTCGGGCGCCACTGCCTCCGCAGACGGTGTTGTACCGCCGGGCGGCCGCCCCTATGGGGGGGGGGGGTTTCGCCCGCGGGAGCAGCGGCGGCAAGCGCCGCTGCCCTGCGGCGCCTCTGCCCGTGGCCTGCCAGCCCCGCCAACAGCAAGCCTACTGCAAGCAGACCGCCGGCCGGCTGCTGCTGGCACAGCGCTTGCGCATGCGCCGGCGCTGTGCTGCCTGGCTGCGGCTGCGGCTGCCGCTACAGATGGCTGCAGGCATGCAGATCGAGGGCAGCAACTGTTGCTGCCCTTCCTCGCTTTTGCGTCAACGATTTTGACGTCAATATTCTTCCTAAACACAACACACGCAGTTCAAAACCAATCATTCGCACGAACAACCTGGCTCTGATACCACTGTTGGGAAATCATGGGGGGCGACATCATATGCACAGCGGAAGAACAAGAAAACAAAAAATCCCCGATTCCAAAAAAGATGTTCGTCGTCGTACGAAGATTGGTGCGCAAAATCCGCGAAACTTAAAACTGCGTATAAAGTAGGTTGTGTTACCTAGGGAGATCGTATATCCTTGTTTCCTTGCAGATCCTTAGGAGAGGGTGAAGGAGGTCAAGCGTCCTCCTCTCTAGCGGTGATCCACACAGCAGGGTTGCGACGACGCTCCTCAAAAACTCCAGGCCTGATCTGAGGTGGAGAGGAAGAGGAGAATAGGAAAGGCAAGCAAAGGCTCTAGCCTATAAGGCTCTGAATCCCTCCTATTTATAGAGGTCCCTTGTCAAACCCTAATGGGTCCTCCCCTAGTGGGTATTGGATCTGTATCCAATAAGACAAGGGCTCCATCGGATATCTCATATCCGAACCTCTACTTATCGCAATCCCTACCATATGTGTGTGACCCTCTAGGCCCAATATCGAGCTGGCCGTGAGTCATACCTGTCAGAACTTCTTCTAACTCAATGAATTATTATCTCTGTAATAATTCACTCGACTCATCGACTACGGACGTACTAGGCCACTACGCCGTAGTCCCCAGACGATATAGGGGAATCCAATCCATTGGACCTGTCTGTCCTCAGTTACCGTGTACCTATAGTCCCTCATCCATCTAATATCCCAGAGACCGTATATCGAGCATGGTGCTATCAGACCCATACGGTTTCTACTCGAGTCTCGCTCTAATCGGATTCTCCCGGAGAACTCTTTCTCTCTCAACCCGAATGACCCTAGCCAGGGATTTGTCTGAGCAAGAACACATGGGATATTCCTCTCATGACGCCGAGAGTGGATGATCCTCTATCGACACTCAATAGCCCTCGTAAGGTCGACTACCACTCCCAATGACCAGCTGTACTAGATCTGGGACAGCCAAACCTATAAGTCTGGTATCAAAGAGTGGAGCACTCATACAGGACATCCTTGGTGTCTCAAGTCTAAGGACCAGATACACCACTAGGACTACGGAATCGCTGTCTGACAATAAGGCATCATCAACCATCCAGCATTTCGTAAGCGGATCAATCAGTAAACTCATTCTCCAATGAGCACCTATACTGTATCCCTAGTGTCCCTACACGAGCAGCTATGAGACAAGCTGCATCCATCATATGGACAGGTATATAGCACACCAGTTTATCCGGTTATCACGATGTCCCTCTCGAGTAACCTATGACCGGGATTATTTAGGATATGTGTTTAAAGGTGAATCGATCTCATTATCGTGATCTCATCACGATCCGATTCTCATTGCACAAATCCAAGGACATCACAATATATATATGCATTTATGCAATAGTTATAAAGTGATATACACCAAAATATAATAAGAAAAAAGATTCTGTATCAAGTCACACGTGCCATCACTCACGTGATTGGCTTGCTGGGCACCTATGACTAGCAGAAACATCTTGTTTTGCGTTATGCAAACATTTACTGTAATCAAACCAGATTTTTTATCTTTAATAGTGCATGAACTATCATAAAATATTACTGAATATCCATCATCTATCAATTGTCTAACACTCAACAAATTATGTGATGAAGTAGGAACAAAGAAAATATTATCAAGGTATTTTACCTTCCCTTGATTTATCTTCACCTCAATTGTTCCTTTTCATTCCACTTGGATTTGCTTGTTATCTCCAAGTCTAACTTTCAACTTATGAGTTTTATCAATATCTCTAAATATTGATCTTATGCCTGATATATGATTAGAACATCCACTATCCAGAAACCAAATATCATTTAAGATATCATTAACTTGTGAATGAGTCATAAACAACTTATTGTTTTCTTCATTTTCCTCCACAAAGCTGGCTTGCTTTTCTCTTTTCCAGCAATCTGCCTTCATGTGACCAAACTTTTTACAATAGTGATATTGAATTCTACTCTTGTAATTTTTTTTATCATAATTTGATTGCCTTTGTTCATCATGCCCATAAAAGTGTCCTCTTCCTCTTCCATTTCCTCTACCACGAAATCCCCCTCTGTCACGTCATCTTCCTGCTGATTTTGTCTTCTTTTGAAATAGAAGACTCTCCCTTAACCTGAAATGCTTTCTCTTCACTTTTTTCAAGTGACCTATTCAACCTTGCTTCATGTGCTTGCAAGGAACCCATTAGTTCATCAAATGAAAATGTGGATAAATCTTTTAACTCCTCAATTGCGGCAACAACATGATCAAATTTCGGAGTTAAACTTCTCAAAACTTTTGTAACAATTATATGATCAGGAAGATGTTCACCATAAGATTTTATTTGACTAACAATTTCAGTAACTCGAGAAAGAAAATCTTGCACCGATTCATTGCTTTTCATGAACAAAATTTCAAACTCACGACGAAGGGTTTGAAGTTTTACCATAATCACCCTTGATGAGCTTTAAAATTCATTTTGAAGTATCAACCAAGCTTTCTTTGAGGTTGTCGCTGCTGCAATTCTCGAGAAGATTGTCTCATGTACAGCTTGTTAAATGAAGAACAATGCTTTTGAGTCCTTTTTTCTATTATCCCTCAGCCTGATTTCATTATCTGGATCCACATATCCATTCTCTATTAAGTCCCAAAGATCTTGAGACTTGAATAGAGTCTTCATCTTGATACTCCAAAATTCATAGCATTTGCCCGAAAAGATGGGAATAAGGGGTTACGATATGGAATTGTCATTGAAAGCCATAATGCCCGGTTCAGATTGAAACTAGGCTATGATACCACAAATATTGGGGATGGAGAAGCAAGGAAATGATAAAAACAGAATTACAATGCAATTAACAAAAATCCTATCGATCAAGAAAATCGATATAGTACTTAAAACAAGAGGATTGACATTGAACACTTATAAGATATTTCCAAGTATATTATGCTTCTATTTGTAGGACCTAGTGGTAACTATCTCACTCCCCATGTCACCTATGATTGAGGTAGTTATAGGAACTACCCTATAACTTCTAAATCATGGGTCACTTATTGAAACATGCCTAAAACTACTCGAACATGATAATTACCTACGTAACTACTATGAATTAATTCTCAACAATCTTGTGTGATCAATCCATTGATAATAGATTTCCGGGGAGATAATTATGTTATTGTAGGAATCTCTTGTACTAGGTGTGCTACATATACCATATTGTACCTCTTCCTTGTGGATTTCATCCATGGACAATAGTATTTATGTTATGCTGGTTTTGATTACTTCTCTTCCTCTCCTCTCTCCTTTGTGTTATTTCCTGTGTGGCATTTCTATTTAATTTCTTTGCTATAACAAAAATCCAATTAAGTTAAATATTACTTCATGCACCAATTGTATATTTAAGATTTTTTTTTCTTGAGAAAAATGGTGAAATACTACTAGCTGTGGTTGCTGGGTTGCGTTCAGCAATAAATTCATATGAGGATCGATAAGGCTAATCGTGAAGTTTTCTATCTGCCCGCGCTATTCTGAATTGCAGATTCTTCTTCAGAGAAAAGGGCCCCCCCCTTTTCTCTGATAGAGGTGGGATTTGGAAAATATCTTAAATGTTGTTGGAAATAGTATTTTTGTTGATATATAATCTTGAAAAATGTAAAGGCACATTAGCTGTGGTTGTGCAGATGCTCTTCTGGCACAGGTGGAGAACGAGAAGAGGTTGTCTTTGGTCAAGGCTTGGGAAGAAAGTGAGAAGACCAAAGCTAAGTAAGATATATATCTTTGATGTCTAGCAGTCACCTAAGTCATAATATATTATATTATATAATCTTGAAAAATGTTAATAAATGCTGTGGTTGTGCAGATGCTCTTCTGGCACAGGTGGAGAATGAGAAGAGGTTGTCTTTGGTCAAGGCTTGGGAAGAAAGTGAGAAGACCAAAGCAAGCTTAAGATATATATCTTTGATGTCAAGCAGTCACCTAAGTCATAATATATTATATTACCTCTTAATTGCCTTTTCCTTTTCCTCATTTCATAAAAATAAGCTTGAGCTTGACCTGAAAAACTGTGCATCTTTATGATTTTACAGTTAGTATTTTTTAGAACATCATAAACATATCTATCAATTCATTTGAAGTTCTGTTTGCGGAGGTGTGAGTATTGTTTATATTAGTTGTTAGAACTTCAATGCTATATTTCTTCCATTTAACCATTATCACTGAAATGCCAAACAGAGCTCAGAAAAAGATGTTTTCTATTCTCTCATGGGAAAACTCTAAGAAGGCAGCTCTTGAGGCTGAGCTTATAATGATCGAGGTAAATGACTTCTTTTATTGTCAAAAATATATATCATGTGTAATCTACTAACTTAAGCCCTTAGATATAATGAGTGTTATAAATATAAATTAGATCACGTCTCATATATAAGTTTAAGTTTTTTAATGAAATTACATTAATAAAATAATTAAGATTTATAGATATTTACATGTAAAGTACACACCAAATTTATGTGTTAATGAAAAGATGTAGAAAATGAGGCTGCCGGAGTTAGAGGAAGCCATATTACCACTCTTATACAACAAAAGCTTGTAAAATTTCATTGTGTTGTAGATGGTGGTGTTCGAAACATAGATCGTTAGCTGCCTTGAGATATTGGGTAATCTTAATATAGATTATTAGCTTCCATGAGATGTTGGGTAATCTAGATATAGACTGTTAGCTGCCATGAGGTGTTGGGTAATCTTAAAGAATTATTTGAATCATAGATTGTTAGTATCCTAAGATGTGATTCTGACATTAGTCATAATTCATTATAAACCATCGTACTGCCATAATCCCATGACGCACATCTAAAACATGCCCCTAATATATATTAACATCCAGAACTTAAACTTGAGATAGATATCGAAGTCTGTTTCATTTTAGATTTACATGTAGTTCAAAAATGTGTAAGCAGGAGAAACTTGAGAAGAAAAAGGCCAAACATGCCAAGAAAATGAAGAAGAAGAAGAAGAAGATTGGTATGATCCACAAGGAAGCAGAGGAGAAGAGAGCATTGGTCGAGGCTAAGCATTTAATTGTTTTTTTATTGGAAAAGTGGGAGATGTTTAAATGGTATTTATTTGATGCAGTGACTGATATTGTGAAAAATAATTTCTTTTCATTATTTGTGCAATTATTTAATTCTATCGAGTAATTATTAAGTATTATAAATTAAATAAAATGATTTTTGATATCAATCTAAATGATACGACTTTCGACACGAATAGTTTACCCGACTTTAGACACGAAGGCTTCACTCTGCCCTCTGCCCTCTGCCCTCACTTGGACTGCAGATCCTCACGGTATGCTAACCAGACCCAGATGGCCAACCCATGACGTCGAGGCGTTCGTCCCGGCGGAGTGGTCGAGATGTGTGCCGCCGCCTCCGTGCCGTTCCATCAGCAGATCCCCCACCTCTTGACCCGCTGCGGATTCTGCCATCTCGACCAAATTCATGGCCTCCTTATCACCACTTCTCTTTTCCGATCTCCGACCCTCTCGTCCCTCCTCCTCCGCCGAGCCACCGATTTTGGCCGCATGGACTACGCCGAGCATCTCTTTTTCTACTTCTCCGCCGCCGCCCCTCACGTCCTCCTCTACAACAGCATGATCCGCGGTTACGCCTACAGTGGGCCTCACGAGAGCTCACTTCTCATGTTCGAAGAAATGCTTCAGAGAGGGCTGAAGCCTAATAATTTTACTTACCCCTATGTTTTAGACTCTTGCACCCGTCTTGGAAACAATGGCTACGGTAAGAAATCTCACTGTCAAGTTATCAAGACCGGATACGACACAGTCGCCTCTGTTGCTAGTTCGCTGTTGAGATTTTATATCGAGATGGAGCGGTCTCGTCTTGCAGTTGGCGCATTGGTCGATGCACGAAGAGTTTTTGATGGCATGATGACGAAAACCATAGGGCTTTGGAACAGAATGGTCTCCGAATATATTGGTTTTGGTGATGTAGAGTCAGCGAAGAGGATCTTCGATGACATGCCGCAGCGAGACGTGGTGTCGTGGAACTCGATGCTTTCAGGCTACTTGAGATCGTTGGATAAAAAGAGAGCACTGGACTTCTTCCGGAGGATGCCAGTGACGGACGTGGTGTCATGGACCTCGATGATGACAGCTTTATCGAAAGCTGGTGATCTTAGAGCGGCAAGGAGGCTGTTCGATGAAATGCCTGGGAGGAATGTGGTTTCCTGGAACTGCATGCTATCGAGTTACACATCTCATGGGGAGTATCAGCAGGCGTGCAAACTCTTCTCTCAGATGCAGTCACAGGGAGTGGCTCCGGATGGATACACGTTTGTCTCTGCTCTATCCGCCTGTGCTCATCTTGGAGATTTGGAGACTGGAAAATGGATACATTTCAGTTTGATAAGAGATGGGCTTCAGCTGGGAGCCATAGTTGGAACTGCACTGATAGAAATGTATGCCAAGTGCAGCGACATAGACTCAGCATTCAAAGTCTTCATCAAGATGGTTGAAAAGGATGTATTTTGCTGGAATGTGATGATCAAAGCATTTGCGACGCATGGGAGGATAAAAGACTCACTGAAACTCTTCGACTTGATGATTAGGAAAGGACTTAAGCTTAATGACGTAACGTTTTTGAGTGTATTATTTGCTTGTAGTCACGGAGGGCTGGTGGAAGAGGGTCGACAGATCTTTAATTCGATGGAGAAAGACTTTGGAATTCAACCAAGAATCCAACACTATGGTTGTTTGATCGACTTACTTTGCCGAAATGGTCAGCTAGAAGAAGCACAAGCGTTGATTACAGAAATGCCTTATAAACCGGACATCGCAGTGTGGGGGGCTCTCCTTGGTGGTTGCAGAACTAGGAGTGACCTTAAGTCTGCAGAACAGGCCATGGAGGGGATGCAAGAGCTGGAAACAGACGAGAGTGGGGTTTATGTGCTTGTATCAAACATGTATGCAACTTCCAGTCAATATAATGAGGCCTTGAAGGCAAGAGAAATGATGGAGCAGCGGAACATATGGAAGACAACCGGATGTAGTACTGTCATCAAAGAAACTGATGTGGTGTAAGGGCTCTGATTCATTTTCCTTCTAACTTCTTAGACAGTGGATGCTACATTGAGTTGCATTTCAGGCAATTTGAGCCAGAATTCTCAGCAAATTGCTTCCACACAAGAAGCTTGTGAGATTGGGCAGGAAGATAACACATGTAGCATTTGAGCAAATTCAGAGAGCATATATGGATCAACACATGAAGTTTGTGATAGCTTTCTTGACCTACATGCTGCAAACAGGATGTGTACCAGGAGTAAAGATGGGAGAATGACTGGTAACTATATCTTATTCCTGCACTAGTGGTTCCAAATTAAGAATGGTGGGACAGATTTAATTTGCCTTATGGTTCATCAAATGCTTGTCTTGTTAATTGCATGTCTTGGAGTAAGCTTGGCAATCACTTTGTTTTCTGAGAAGTGATTCTGAAGCTTACAGCGAGTGATTGCTAAACATATCAAGCACATTTGTCATGCCTATTCAAGCAGGTAATCCATGAAAAATGATGTAGTTGTGCTGAAATGACCTTATTAGCTAGCACTTCAACCTATATATTTAATTGGGCAGATGATCATATGACAGTAAAATGGCTTGATGAATCTACTACATATTAAATAATTGGATCGGTTATGGAGAAGACAACATGATTTTATTTTATTTTTATAATTTATGTGAAATTTTCAACATGGAAAGTCCTTATGAGATGTCCACTTTGAGTCATTTCTTATAATATGATTTAAGCTACAACCACTGTTAGCTATCTCTCACACTGTATAGTGAGAATATAACATTAAAAAAAGTATAAATGAGAAAGATTAAAGAAAGAGAATGATGAGAAAGAAAATGATAATTAGTATCGTTATATATATATATATATATATATATTCCAAAATTTTTCTTATAAAAAGGGTGTGTTCAGCCCCTTCAACATATACCATAATAAGAAAGGACTACCTTGTATATATATCAAAATTATATTTAGAAGTATAAAATTTAGAAAATATTATTATGGAATATATAAAAATGTATGATCGATGTTTTTTAAAAAATAATTTAAGTGTATATAAGTTTTGTTAAAGAATAACATTTTTAAATATATAAATATGCTTTCAAGCATAAAAATGTATAATTGAGGTCTTTATTTTACAAGGACATTTAAGTATATGGAAAGATCATAATCTTTTTATTTTTGATTCTATGAATAAATAATGTTTGGTTTATAAAACTTAAGACTTAATCACTTGCACTGTTTCCTAAAAACAGTGTAGCTATACCAATGATAAATTTTTGTTCAAAAGTATAACCACATAGCCTCATTATGATGAAGATTCACTCTGAAAATTTTGAGCAAATTTATATTTAATTTAATTAACTTCTCTTAGTTATGATATCTTTTGGAAATAGTATAATTGTCTTATTCTTGATTTATTTTTCTTCAAAATATATTCAAATTATGTTTTTGTTATAAAGAGTCTCATTACCAAATATCAGTGAAACTTTAATCTAAAAACTTATGATTTAGTCGGTTATGCTTGTTTTTAGAAAACAATATAATTGAACTTTACCTTAAGACCTCAAAAATAATGTATTGATTTAAAAGGGTTATAAATAATATTATTTTTCTAGTTTTAAATTTATTTTATAGTATTTTACCGAAAAAATTCGCCAAATCGTTTTTAGAAGATTGTTAATCATAGTTCACTTTTGATTAATTTTTTTACTACCGGCAACCCTGTTAAAATAATATAATATAATATTATTATTTATAACTTCACAAATATCAATTTATTAATTTTTTTTTCCCCACAACCCCAACCCCCGCTACCTCCTCCCCAACTTTCTCCCTCTCCATCTTCCTCGACTCCTCCACCATGTTGAGAATTAATTCATAGTGATTATCTAGGTAGTTGTCATATTCTAGATAGTTATAGGTATATTCTAAGTAGTGGTCCATGATCTAGAAGTTACAAGATAATTTTTACATCTAACTCAATCATGGGTGACATGATGGAGTGAGGTAGTTACCATTAGGTCTTATAAATATGACCCTAGGAAGTATTCTGTCTTACCTTTTGTTTAAATACTATATCAGTTTTCTTGATTAAAAGTATTCTTTTTATTTGCATCGTAGTATTCTATTTTTTATCATTTCATTGCTCCTCCATCCCTAATATTTGTGGTATCAGTGCTAAGGTTCAATCTGAACTAAGTATTATGACTTTCAATAGTAATTTAATATCTCAACCTCTTATTCTCATCTTCTCGGACAAATGTTATAAATTTTGGAATATCAAGATGAAGACTCTATTCAAGTCTTAGAATCTTAGGACTTAATAGAGAATAAATATACAGATCTAAATAAAGAAACCAAGTTGAGGGAGAAAAGAAAGAAGAACAAAAAAGGTATCGTTCTTCATTCAATAAGTTGTACATGAGATAATCTTCTTAAAAATTACAACAGCGATAATCTCAAAGCAAGCTTAGATGTTACTTTAAAAAGAATTTTAAGACTCCTCAAAGGTGATTATGATAAAACTTTAAAACCTTCATTGTGAGTTTAAAATTTTATTCATGAAAAGCAATGAATCAGTGCAAGATTTTCTTTCTCGAGTGACTAAAATTGTTAGTCAAATGAAATCTTATGATAAACATCTTTATGATCATATAATTATTGTAAAAGTTTTGAGAAGTTTAATTCTGAAATTTGATCATGTTATTGTCACAATTAAGGAGTCAAAATATTTATCTATATTTTCATTTGATGAACTAATGAGTTTCTTGCA
The DNA here is from genome assembly GCF_036884655.1 of Musa acuminata AAA Group. Lineage (NCBI taxonomy): Eukaryota > Viridiplantae > Streptophyta > Magnoliopsida > Zingiberales > Musaceae > Musa > Musa acuminata. The sequence goes on from NC_088355.1 coordinate 31,273,982, forward strand.
AATACATGAAGCAAGGTTGAACATGTCATTTGAAAAAAAATGAAGAAAAAACATTTCAGAGTAAAGGGGAGTCTTCTACTTCAAAAGAAGATAAAAAATCAACATGAAGATGATGTGGCAGAGGAGGATTTCATGGTAGAGGAAATGGAAAAGGAAGAGGACACTTTGATAGGCATGATGAACAAAAGCAATCAAATTATGAAAAAAAAACTGTAAGAGTGGAATTCAATGTTACTGTTATAAAAAGTTTAGTCAAGGCAGATTACTAGAAAAGAGAAAAGCAATGCAGAGAAAAATGAAGAAAATAGTAAGTTATTTATGACTCATTCATAAGTTAATAATATATCAAATGATATTTGATTTTTGAATAGTGGATGTTCTAATCATATATTAGGCATAAGATCAATATTTAAAAATATTGATGAAACTCATAAGTTGAAAGTTAGACTTAGAGATAATAAACAAATTCAAATGGAAGGGAAATGAACAATTAAAGTGAAGATAAGTAAAGGAAAGGTACAATACTTTGATAATATTTTTTTTGTTCCTAGTTTATCATATAATTTATTGAGTGTTGGCCAATTAATAGATAATAGATATTTTATTATATTTGATGATAGTTTATTTACTATTAAAGATAAAAATTTGGTTTGATTATGGTAAATATTTGCATAACGTAAAACAAGATATTTGCACTTGATGTTTCAAATATTAAAAAGCATGCTTTTGTTGCAACTTAAAAGAATGAGCCTAATTTATGACTTTTAAAATATAGATACCTTAACATTAAAAGTTTAAGATTGTTAAATAAAAAAAATAGTTTTTTGATTATCCAAAATTAATATACTTGAAATATAGGGATGAATTTATGGACAATAAAGTAGAAAACTATTTCCCATTGAAAAAACATTGAGAGCATTTAATTGTCTTGAATTAATTCGTGCTGACTTATGTAGATCTATGAATATAAAATTATTTAGTAGAAGTCAATATTTTCTATTGTTTACTAATGATTATAGCCGCATGAGTTGGGTATATTTTCTGGAACTGAAATATGAAACATTTGATAATTTTTAAAAATTCAAGGCACTTGTAAAATGGTAAAGTGGTATATACATAAAGACACTTCGGATATATAGAGGTGGTAAATTTTTATCTAATGAGTTTAATATTTTTTGTGAAGAAAATTATATTCGTAGAGAATTGACAATACCATATATACTATAGCAAAATAGTGTAACTGAACGTAAGAATTGAACTATCATTGAAATGGCAAGAAGTTTGCTTAAAGGAAAATACCTTCCAAATTAGTTTTGGGCAGAAGTAGTTGTAACAATAGTTTATTTGTTGAATATTTCACCAATAAAGGTTGTTATAAATCAAACTCCTTTTGAGACTTGATATTGTATAAAACCAAGTGTAAGCTATTTGAGAATTTTTTGTTGTATTGCTTATGCTTTGGTAAATTTATAAAATCATCACAAACTTAATGAAAAATCTAAAAAATATATTTTAATTGGTTATTCTTTACAATTCAAAGCATATCAATTGTATAATCCTATTAGTAGCAAAGTTATTATTAATAGAAATATTGTGTTTGATGAAAGAACAAGTTGGAATTAAGAGACCAATAAAGATGGAATACAAATTCAGATTCCAACATAACTAGATACTCTACAAAATCAAGTGTAGATTCTTCTCCAATAAGTTCATTGTCAACCTCACCCAATAGCAGTTCAAATTCTGATTCCTTAGATGAAACCCCTCTAGAAAAATTTATATCACTAATAGAAATTTATGACTCAATATTTATTTTATTTATTTCAGATCCTATAACTTTTGAGGAAGCAGTTGAAAAAGACGAATGACGAAAAATAATGAAGAAGGAAATCAAGTTAATTGAGAAGAAAGAAAATTGAGAGCTAATGAATCTAATGAAAGAAAAGAAAGTTATTAGATTAAAATAGGTGTTCAAAACAAAGTATAATGCAGATGGAAGTATCCAAAAGTATTAGGCTCAGCTTGTAGCAAAAGGATATTTATAACAACAAGATAATGATTTTGATAATACTTTTTCTCCGGTTGTTAGATTTGAAACCGTGAGAACTTTCTTAACTTTAGCTTCTCACTTGAGTTGGCTTGTTTATCAATTTGATGTGAAATCTATATTTTTAAATGAAGATTTATATGAAGAGATTTTTATTACCCGGAAGGTTTTTTGGCTAAAGGACATGAAGAAAATATGTATAAGCTAAAAAAAGCTCTTTATGTGATTAAATAAGCTACAAGGGCATGGTAAAATAAAATTAATTATTATTTTCATCAAAATGAATTTAAGATGAACAATAATGAATCTACTCTTTATCTAAAGAATAAAGGTGAATATAATATTCTAATGATTTACCTTTATATTGTTGATATTATATATATGAGTTCATCTAACCCTTTTGTGACAATTTTAAAAAAGCATGATGAATAAGTTTGAAATGTCATATCTAGATCTTTTCCACTATTTTCTTAGTTTAGAAGTAAAGCAAGATTCAGATGGAATTTTGATTTCATAAAAGAAGTATGCAATGAATCTACTAAAAAAATCTAACATGATTAATTGCAAAGCTACATCAACACCCATGAATATAAATGAGAAATTGAAACTTGAAGATGGTACATGTTTAACAAATGAAAATATTATAGCAGTTTGGTTGGAGGTTTGATTTATTTAACTTATACTCGATCAGATATTACCTTCTTTGTTGATGTAGTATCCAGGTTTATGCATAGCCTAAGTAAACATCATTTCAGAGTTGTTAAAAGAATTCTATAATATATTGTTGGAACTATAGATTATGGTATTGTTAGGAACGTGTCGGCACTAAGAGGGGGGGTGAATTAGTATAGCAGATAAAATTATGTCAGTCCAAAATTCTTTCGTTCGATTAAAATCGATTTCAGAAAGATATTAACTTGAAATACGTTCGTAAGAGTGTGCAGCTAGAGTAACGAGGAAGTATAGCCGTTTGCAATAAATGTAAATAGCAAAGCAAAAATACAAACCAGATTTTATAATGGTTCGATCGTCGTGACCTACATACACTCCCGATTCCTCTTTCGTCAAGGCCACCGATATCCACTAATTATATTCTTTCAACGGGCAAGATCAACTACCTTTTTACACCCCTCTTCTCCTTTTCATAGGTTTAGGAGACAACCTTTTACAACCCTCTTTTATAAGGTATCCCTCACACACCTCCCTTAAAACTCTCTCTAAGCTTTAGGAGGAGGGAACTCAACTTTCTAATAGGGTTTATAACTTTAGAATCACAAAGTTTTGCTCTACTTTCTTTCTTGATCCATGCAGGAATAGCTGGGGTATTTATAGACTCCAAATGACATCAAAACCAAAATTCAAATCCCCTAGATTTCGGGATATGGGTAGTACCACCGCTTGCACTTAGCGGTACCACCGCTTGACAATCTCTCGGAGATTGTGTCTGGGTGGTACCATCGCCCAAACCGATGGTACCATCGCCCAAACCGATGGTACCATCGCCTGATATAGTCTCGGAGATTGCACCACGACGGTTCCACCTGTTGGGTCATTGTTTGGGCCTTTTCACTTGGCCCAACACAGTCCAAACTTGGGCCCAATTGGTCCCTAATTGAGTTGGCCTAATTCTAACCCAATTATGTGCTAACTAAGAATTTTAAGGCATACATTAAGCTAAATAAGTCTGGTAAATCTATATTTCTTCCGGCGAGCTTCTAGCGATCTTCTAGCAAACTTCTGACAATCTCTCGACAATGTTCCAGTGGACTCCTAGCAAGCTCTTGGACTTCATGATGATCTTCTTGGAGAGTTCGGATGAGCTTCTTTGGCAAGCTCCTAGACTTCTAGGTCAATTTCGGTAGAACTTTAGATGAACGTCCAGACTTCCGATGAACTCTCGAACTCCCAACGAAATCTCGTTCTTCACTCCGGGACTTCATTTTGCTTTATGCCTTGATCGCTATCGTAGTTAATCTTGCACACTTAAAACTTACTTCTGTTGAATCTCAGATTTTGATGATGAATTCAATTGTCATTTGTTATCTAATCTACGTGTTGAGATAAGTGTGCAGGATTAACTACGATGAAAATAAGACATGCAGTAGGAGTTGCGTCGGAGTCGAGACAATGATCACGTTGGGAGTTCGAGAGTTCGACGGAAGTTCGGACAGTCGTCGGAGGTTCTGCGAGAACAAATCCGAGAAGTCCATAAGCTTGCCAAAGAAGCTCGTCGGAACTCGCCAAGTGGATTGTCGCAAGTCCAGGAGTTTGCCGGAAGTCCGCAGGAGCATCACCGAGGGTTCATCGGATGATCGACGGAAGTTCACCGGAAGAAGCAGAAATTGACGCACTGGAGCAAGCTGCAGAAATTGTCTTAGAAATTAGCGTAGTTAGCATAATGATTAAGTTGGAAATGGGAGGTGATCCCATTAACTTAATCTTATGGCAATTGGGCCCCTAAAAAACCCAAATTGGGCCGAATGGATCAACCCATTCGGACCCTGATTTTTGTTGGGAGGTGCAACCGCCCAAGCCAGGAGGTAGCACCGCCTGAGCTAAGTCTCCGAGCGAGACTAGGCGGTGCAACCGCCCCAGCCAGGAGGTAGCACCGCCTGGGCTCAGTCTCCGAGCGAGACTGGGCGGTGCAACCTCCCCTGACAGGAGATGGCACCGCCTAAGCTCAGTCTTCAAGCTCTGGCAGGCGGTGTTGTCTCTTAAGTTCTGAGTTGTAAAGAGAGGAGAGAAAATTTCTATAAGGGTTGTCTCCTAAGCCCTTCAAAAGGAATGAAACTGTAAAAGGGTGGTTGACCTTCGCCTATTGAAGGAAGGCCTCTAGTTGACGTCGGTGACCTCGTCGGTGGAGGAAGCCAAAAGTGGAGTAGGTCAAGATTGACCGAACCTCTCTAAATCTCGGTTTGCATTTACTTTGAGCATTTTATCTTTACTACAAACCTCCTCAATAGCTTACTGCCTTCTGCGCTTTTATGAATGAGTTTCTAAGTTCCGAGCTTTCCGAATCTGCGTTTAGACGTAAATCGACTTTTTCGTATGATCATCATATTTCAGTTTACGTTTACGTTTTGATTTCAATCATAACTGCAAACTGCCTTCTGCGCATTTACAAAACGTATCTTAAAGTTCAGTATTTTTAGAATCGGCATTTAGACGTAAACCAGTTTTATCGTACGAACGTCGTATTTCAGTTTGCGCTTACATTTTGATTTCCATCATAACTGCAAACTGCCTTCAAAGATTTACTTTAACGTCATCTCGCTTAATCTTAAGTTAAAGCAATTTTAGAATCGGCTTTTACACCGAAATCATTTTTATCAACGAACGAAGTTTTAATCGTCAAAAGATTTCCGCTGTAGTAATTCACGCCCCCTCTTAGTGCTCTTGATCCTAACAATTGGTATCAGAGCGGGGTTAACTCTCAAACGGATTAAAACCCAAGAGAGATGGCTTATGCCGGAAACCAAGAGGGTCATTCTATTACACGTCCACCCATGTTCAATGAGACGGACTACACCTATTGGAAGACCCGAATGAGGATCTTTCTTATTTCTATGGATGTTGAACTTTGGAATCTTATCGAAAACGGTTTTTCGAAGTCTTCTCTTCCAATGATCGATTGGAATAATTTGGAGAAGAAGTCTTTCACTCTAAATGCAAAGGCTGTGAATGCCTTATTTTGTGCACTTGATAAAAACGAGTTTAATCGTGTTTCGATTTGTGAAACCATATTTGATATTTGGCACACACTCGAAGTGACTCATGAAGGCACAAGTAGAGTGAAAGAATTAAAAATCAATCTTTTGTTGCACTCTTTTGAACTTTTCCGGATGAAACCGAGTGAGACCATTGGCGACATGTTTACCCGTTTCACGGATGTCGTCAACGGTCTAAAAGGACTCGAAAAAAGTTTTTCGGATTTTGAGCTCGTAAATAAGATTCTAAGATCCCTTCCTAAGAGTTGGGATCCTAAAGTCACTGCTATTCAAGAGGTGAAAGATCTAAACAACTTCCCTCTTGAAGAACTAATTGAGTCATTAATGACCTACGAGATGACTTGCAAAGCTCATGAAGAGCAAGAAGACATCCTTCCAAAGAACAGGAAGGATATAGCACTTAGAACTTCAGAAGACCACTTGAAAGAAAACTCAAGTGATGAGGACTATGATGATGACTTGGCACTTCTAACAAGAAAATTTAAAAAATTCATTTAGAAACAAGTTTAAGAATGACACAAAAAATAAACTTGAACCCAAGAAGGACCAAGTTATTTGCTATGAGTGCAAAAAATCGGGACACTACAAGAGTGATTGTCCCCAAGTCAAAAAGAGAACATCAAAGAAGAATGCGCTCAAAGCAACATGGGATGATTCGAGCGCGTCTGAAGAAGAGGAGTCCAACATCGAGCAAGTTGCTTATTACGCCATAATGGCCATCGGAGAGGAGGTAACAAATTTAATAGATGCAGATTTATCTTTCGATGAATTATTAAATGCCTTCCATGACTTATTTGATGAATGCAAAATTATTGGTAGAAAATACAAATTGCTAAAAAAGGAGCATGATAGTATTATTTGTAATTTCGATAAGTTAAAAGCTGAATATCATGATAGTTTAGGCTCATGCATAAAATGCCATGACCTAGAAACTCTCCGAAAGGAAAACTTGCTACTTAAGGACACCTTGAAGAAATTCGAGGTTGGTAGCAAGTCATTGAACATGATCCTTGCAAACAAGGGTCACGTTCCCAAAAGAAGTGGAATTGGATTTGTGAGAAGTCCTCACCAAAATCCAACCACCTTTATAAAAGGACCCATCTTACATGTTCGACACCAAAGCAAATGCAACTTTTATTGCAAACTTGGACACAAAACGCATTATTGTCCATTCAAGAAAATTAGTCCGAATAAATTAATTTAGGTTCCTAAAGGAACTATTATAAATTCTATGCAACATGATAAACAATGTAGATCTATTTTTGAGGCACCAAAAAGCAAATGGGTACCTAAAAATCATCCTTTCTTGTAGAAACCTATACCATCGCAAGCTAGGAGAAAGAGATGGTACCTTGATAGTGGATGCTCAAGGCATATGACCAGAGATCCATCTCAATTCTCTAAGCTCACTAGCATAGACGAAGGCTATGTCACCTTCGGAGACAACAACAAGGGTAAAATCGTTGGCAAAGGAACCATAGGTAACAAATCCAACTTCTTTATTGAAGATGTTTTGTTAGTTGATGGTTTAAAACATAACCTCTTGAGCATTAGTCAATTATGTGATAATGGATACATTGTCAGATTCGAATCTAATGCTTGCATCATTGAAAAACTACACAAAAACATGTCTATGATTGCATTAAAACAAAATAATGTATATACTATTGACATCAATGATTTGTGTAATGAAATGTGTTTTTCGGTTTTGAATGAGGATGCTTGGCTTTGGCATAGAAGATTAGGTCATGCTAGCATGAAACTAATCACTAAATATCATCTAAAGAACTTGTAAGAGGAATTCCTCATATCAAGTTCATCAAAGATAATGTATGTGATGCTTGCCAATTAGGTAAACAAATTAAGGGTAGTTTCAAATCTAAAAATCAAATAAGCACCTCTAGGCCCTTACAATTGATCCATATGGACTTGTTCGGACCAATCTCTACATCAAGTCTAGGAGGTAGCAAATACGCCTTAGTCATTGTGGATGACTATAGCAGATATACATGGACCTACTTCTTAAAACAGAAAAATGAATGCTTTAGATATTTTACCAAGTTTTGTAAACTTGTTCAAAATGAAAAGGGTTCTATGATTTCGTCAATTAGAAGTGATCACGGTGGAGAATTTCAAAACCATAATTTCCAAGAATTTTGTGAACTCAATGGATACAATCAAAATTTATCTACTCCAAGAAATCCTCAACAAAATTGAGTAGTAGAAAGAAAAAATCGAAATTTACAAGAAATGGCAAGAACCATGTTGAATGAACATAGCCTACCCAAATATGAATCATGAACTTATGCTGCGAATTTTTACAGGAATAGATTTTATGATGTTTGTATAAATGAGTGTATGCACCTCATAATTCTACAAGAAGGAACTTTATAGGCCCCAACCTGTTAGGATCGAGAGCACTAAGAGGGGGGGGGTGAATTAGTGCAGCGGAAATCTTATAATAATTTAAAAACCAAAAGCTGCGTTCGTTCAAAAACTATTGTGATGCAAAAGCAAATTCTCAGTTTGTATCTAAGTGCAGTTTGCGTCTAAGTGCAGATTGCGTTTAAGCGCAGTTTTGCGTCTAAGCGCAGTTTTGCGTTTAAGCGCAGTTTTGCGTTTAAACTCAGATTTACGTCTAAATGCAGATTTACGTCTAAACGTAGATTTACGTCTAAACGCAGTTTTACGTCTAAACGTAGTTTTACGTCTAAACGCAGTTTTACGTCTAAACGCAGTTTTACGTCTAAACGTAGATTTACGTCCAAACGCAGTTTTACGTCTAAACGCAGATTTACGTCTAAACGCAGTTTTACGTCTAGACGCAGATTTACGTCTAAACTTTGAAACTCATTTGTATACTCACAGAAGGCAGTATGCAGTTGAAATCAAGACGTAAACGTGAACTGAAATCTGATGATTGAGCGAGGAAAGCCGATTTACGTCTGAATGCAGTTTTACGTCTAAATGTTGAAACTCGTTCTTAAAATCGTAGAGGACAGATTGCAGTTATTAATAGGATTAAAATGTAAGCGTAAACTGCAAGGAAGCTCGTTCGTAAAAGCGCGGAAAACAGTTCTGCAGAATCAAACGTAAACGTAAGCTGTAATGTATGAAAATATGAAGTTACGTCTGAATGCAGATTTCGAAGAACAGCTCTTAGAACTTGTTCGTGAAAGCGCAGAGAGCAGTAGTGATGAGGGAGGTTTGCAGTAATGATAAAGTACTCGAAATTAAACGCAAACCAGAGATTTAGAGTGGTTCGGTCAGCCTTGACCTACTCCACTTTTGGCTTCCTCCACCGATGAGGTTGCCGACGTCAACTAGGTGCCTTCCTTCAATGGGCGAAGGCCAAACTTCCCTCTTACAATTTCTTCTCCTTTTGACAGGCTTAGGAGACAACCTTTACAGACCTTTCTCTCCTCACTTTACAATTGAAAACTTGAAGAATAGAAGGAGGAGACTTAAAGGCTTTACAACACTTTTGAGCTCTTAGAATCACAGAAAAGATCAAGATTTCGGTATTGGTCTGTATCTTTTCAGTGCTGAATGGGTGGGGTATTTATAGGCCCCAACCCAATTCAAAATTCGAGCTCAAAACGATCAAATCGATCAAATCCCAGAATTCTGGGATCAGGCGGTTGCACCTCTCGACTGGAGAGGTGGCACCGCCTGGCAGAGCTCGAAGACTGAGCTCTGCCGATTGCTTCTCTCTGCCAGAGCTCGAAGACTGAGCTCGATGGTTGCATCACCTGGCAGAGCTCGAAGACTGATCTTGGTGGTTGCATCACCTGGCAGAGCTCGAAATCTGAGCTTGGTGGTTGCATCACTTGGCAGAGCTCCAAACTGAGCTCAAGCTGATGCACCATTCTGCCAGAGCTCGAAGACTGAGCTTGGTGAATGCATCACCTGGCAAAGCTCGAGACTGAGCTCAGGCTGATGCACCACTCTGCCAGAGCTCGAAGACTGAGCTCGGTGGTTGCATCGCCTGGCAGAGCTCGGAACTTGAGCTCTGGCGGTGCAACCTCTTGGCTGGAGCGGTTGCACCTCCCAGCCTTGCAACCCTGGCGGTTGCACCTCCTGGCTGGGGCGGTTGCACCTCCCAGCCTTGCAACCCTGGCGGTTGCACCTCCTGGCTGGGGCGGTTGCACCTCTCAACCCCACAGCCCAGGCGGTTGCACCTCCTGGCTGGGGCGGTTGCACCTCTCAACCCCACAGCCCAGGCGGTTGCACCTCCTGGCTGGGGCGGTTGCACCTCCTGGTGCAATCAGGGTCCGAATGGCTCACTCCATTCGACCCACTTTGAATCTTTTCAGGGACCCAATTGCCCCAAGATTAAGCTAATGGGATCACCTCCCATTTTCATGCTTAATCATCGTGCTAACTACGAATATCTCTAAGACAACTTCTGCAGCTTTGCTCCGATGCGTCAATCGCTTCTTCCGGCGAGTTTCCGGCCAACTTCCGACGATCAACCGACAACCTTCGGTGATCCTTCTGCGGACATCCGGCATACTCCTGGACTTTGCGACGATCCACTTGGCGAGTTCCGACGAGCTTCGCTTGGCAAGCTTCTGGACTTCTCGGATCTGTTCTCTCTGAACCTCCGACGACCGTCCGAACTTCCGTCGAGCTCTCGAACTCCCAACGTGATCCTGATCTTGACTCCGGCGCAACTCCTGCTGCTTGTCTTACTCTCATCGTAGTTAATCCTGCACACTTATCTCAACACATAGATTAGATAACAAATGACAATTGACTTCATCATCAAAATCCGAGATTCAACAATCTCCCCCTTTTTGATGATGACAATCAATTGATAAAGGAGTTATCCTTAACTCCCCCTATCTATATGCCATAGTTGAGATAAGTCAACCTTGAATTCAAGACCTAAGAATTCAAGTGACGTATTGATAAGTTAGATCAGTTAAACTTATCAATGCTCCCATCATGATGCCTATCATGATGTATCTCTTCAAGAATTATGTCAAGCCATGACATACATCATCAAGTTTGTATGATTGTGTTTGTAACCATTCATCATGTAATCATATAAAGCAACGAAGGACTTTTTACATGATGCTCACATTTGAGATATTCTAGTAAGTTTGCATTTTCTTTACAATATCAGATCAAGACATGATGCAAACTATAGTACATGTTCACATATCTCTTGGTGATGCAAGGATGGCATAACATTTTTTATAGCATCACTCAAGTATTTGCAACTATGACATAGATATGATTATGGCAGTTCAGCTATGACATAGTGTTTATCAATTCATATTTTTCTCCCCCTTTGTCATCAACAAAAAGCATGATAGCATTATCAAGCATAAAAAGGAAGTCATGACACAAATATCACTTTATTGTTTTTGCTTGACGGAGGAAAGTCATTTTCCAAAGAGTTTTCATAAGAGTGTACGGGAACATCCCATTTTTAGCATACAACCCGAAAAATGAACTTCTTACATGCATTTGGTTAAAAATATTTGTCACATAATTTGCAACATGTTATTTGATCAAGCGTTGTCAAGGCATGTAATAACATCCGAAAAATAATTTTTACTAGTTTAAGTATCCGGACACATCAACATTCCTAATTCTCTTCTTATGTAATCAAATTGTTCTTCACATAGGGGTTTTGTGAAGATATCAGCCAGTTGATGTTTGGTATCAATAAACTCTATGGTTACATCATGATTAGTGACATGATCTCGTATAAAGTGATGTCTAATATCAATGTGTTTTGTTCTTGAGTGTTGTATAGGATTTTTAGTTAAGCATATTGCACTCGTGTTATCACATTTAATGGGAATATCTTTAAGATTCACTTTGTAATCTTCTAAAGTGTTTTTCATCCATACAACTTGTGCACAGCATGCACTTGCTGCAATGTATTCAGCTTCGGTTGTTGATAGGGCAACCGAGTTTTGTTTCTTAGATGACCAGGATACGAGGGCATGTCCTAAAAATTGACATGATCCTGATGTGCTTTTTCTGTCTAGTTTACAGCCAGCGAAGTCCGCATCAGCATAAGCTGTTAATTCAAAATTTTCTGATTTTGGGTACCATAATCCTAGATTGGTAGTTCCATTAAGATATCTGAGTATTCTTTTGACTGCTTTGAGATGAGATATCTTAGGGTCTGATTGAAATCTAGCACAAAGTCCTACACTGAACATGATGTCTGGTCTGGTGGCAGTGAGGTAAAGTAAACTTCCTATCATACCCCTATAGGTTTTTTGATCGAAGCTTTCTCCATTCTCATCAATTTCTAACTTAATGGAGGTGCTCATAGGAGTGTCAATGGCTTTTGAATTGTTCATTTTGAATTTCTTTAGCAGACTCACAGCATATTTGGTTTGACTAATAAAGATGCCATTGCTTAGTTGTTTGATTTGTAGTCCTAAGAAGAATGTTAACTCTCCCATTAGACTCATTTCGAATTCATGACTCATAGTCTTCGAAAAGGATTCACAAAGAGATTCATTTGTAGAACCAAAGATAATATCATCAACATAAATCTGAACAATGAGAAAATCATTTTCAAAATTCTTGATAAATAATGTAGTATCAACCTTGCCTTTTATGAAATTATTTTCAATGAGAAAAGAGCTAAGTCTCTCATACCAAGCCCTTGGGGCTTGTTTTAAACCATAGAGAGCTTTAGTTAATCTAAACACATGATTAGGGTAGCCATTGTTTTCAAATCCAGGAGGTTGTTCAACATAAACTTCTTCGGAAATGAAACCATTTAGAAAAGCGCTTTTAACATCCATTTGAAATAACTTAAAATTATTGCAACTAGCGTAGGCAAGGAGCATCCTTATGGCTTCCAATCGAGCCACAGGTGCGAAGGTTTCTTCGTAATCGATACCTTCTTCTTGGTTGAAACCTTTGGCCACTAATCTAGCCTTGTTTCTAACCACGATACCATTTTCATCTTGCTTGTTTCTAAAGACCCATTTAGTACCAATTACTAAATGGTCATTTGGCTTAGGAACAAGCGTCCACACCTCATTTCTCTCAAATTGATTTAATTCATCTTGCATTGCGATGATCCATGAATCATCTTTCATGGCTTCATCAACACATTTGGGTTCAATTTGGGAGAGAAAAGCGGCGTTGGCACAAAAGTTTTTAAAAGAAGATCGTGTTTGAACCCCCTTTGATGTGTCTCCTAGGATTAGCTCCTTAGGATGAGCATCTATATACTTCCAATCCTTGGGTAAGGATGTTTTGGAAGTGGATGCAACCAAGTTGCTAGTTGGAGACGGGGTTTCGTTTAAATTCAAGGAATCAAAATTAACATCATCATCAAGATCATTTTTCTTAATTTCTGAAATCTCATTGAAAACAACATGGATGGATTCTTCAATAATTAAGGTTCTTTTATTGAAGATGCGAAAAGCTTTAGAAACCGAAGAATAACCAAGAAAGATTCCTTCATCAGACTTAGCATCGAATTTTCCTAAGTTATCCTTTTCATTCAAGATAAAACACTTACACCCAAAGACTTTAAAATATGAGACATTGGGTTTTTTGTTATTCCATAACTCATAAGGAGTTTTGGAGAGTAAGGGTCTTACTAGGACTCTATTTAAAATATAACATGCAGTGTTTACAGCTTCGGCCCAGAAATATTTGGGTAGGCTATGTTCATTCAACATGGTTCTTGCCATTTCTTGCAAATTTCGATTTTTTCTTTCTACTACCCCATTTTGTTGAGGATTTCTTGGAGTAGAGAAGTTATGGTTGTATCCATTGAGTTCACAGAATTCTTGGAAGTCATGGTTTTGAAATTCTCCACCGTGATCACTTCTAATTGACGAAATCATAGATTCCTTCTCATTTTGAACAAGTTTACAAAACTTGGTAAAATGTCTAAAGCATTCATTTTTTTGTTTTAAGAAGTAGGTCCATGTATATCTGCTGTAGTCATCAATAATGACAAAGGCGTATTTGCTACCTCCTAGACTTGATGTAGAGATTGGTCCGAACAAGTCCATATGGATCAATTGTAAGGGCCTAGAGGTGCTTATTTGATTCTTAGCTTTGAAGCAACCCCTAATTTGCTTACCTAATTGGCAAGCATCACATACATTATCTTTGATGAACTTGATATGAGGAATTCCTCTTACAAGTTCTCTAGATGATACTTGATTGATTAGTTTCATGCTAGCATGACCTAATCTTCTATGCCATAGCCAAGCATCCTCATTCATAACGGCAAGGCACATTTCATCACATAAGTCATTGATGTCAATAGTGTAAACGTTGTTTTGTTTTAATGCAATCATAGATATATTTTTGTGTGGTTTTTCAATGATGCAGGCATTAGATTCAAATCTTATAATATATCCTTTATCACATAATTGACTAATGCTCAAGAGGTTATGTTTTAGACCATCAACTAGTAAAACATCTTTAATAGAGAGGTTGGATTTGTTACCTATGGTTCCTTTGCCAATGATTTTACCCTTGTTGTTGTCTCCGAAGGTGACATATCCTTCGTCTATGCTAGAGAGCTTAGAGAATTGAGATGGATCTCCGGTCATATGCCTTGAGCATCCACTATCAAGGTACCATTTCTTGCTCCTAGCTTGCGATTGTTTAGTTTTCTACAAGAAAGAATGATGTTTAGGTACCCATTTGCTTTTGGGTGCCTCATAAATAGATCTACATTTTCTATCATGTTGCATAGAGTTTATCATGGTTCCTTTAGGAACCCAAACTAATTTGTTTGGACTTGTTTTCTTGAATGGACAACAATGTGTCTTGTGTCCAGATTTGCAACAAAAGTTGCACTTGGTTTGGTGTTGAACGTGTAAGATGGGGCCTCTTACAAAGGTAGTTGGATTTCGGTGAGGACTCCTCACAAATCCAATCCCACTTCTTTTGGGAGCATGACCCTTGTTTGTAAGGATCATGTTTAATGACTTGCTACCAACCTCGAATTTCTTCAAGGTGTCCTTAAGTAGCAAGTTTTCTTTTTGTAAAGTTTCTAAATCATGACATTTGATACATGAATTTAAATTATCATGATGTTCGACTTTTAACTTATCAAACTCACAAGTAAGATTATCATGTACCTTTTTTAGCATCTTGTATTTTCTATTTATAACTTTGCATTCATCAAATAAATCATGGAAGGCATTTAATAATTCATCGAAAGATAAATCAGCATCTAATAAATTCGTTACCTCCTCTTCGATAGCCATAAAGGCGTAATGAGCAACTTGCTCGGTGTTGGATTCTTCTTCCTCAGATGCGCTCGAATCATCCCATGTTGCTTGGAGCGCCTTCTTCTTTGTTGTTCTTTTCTTAACTTGGGGACAATCACTTTTGTAATGTCCCGGCTTTTTACATTCGTAGCAGATCACTTGGTCCTTCTTAGGTTCAAGTTTATTTTTCACATCGTTTTTAAACTTGTTTCTTTTGAAGAACTTCTTAAACTTTCTTGTCAAAAATGCTAAGTCATCATCACAGTCCTCATCACTTGAGTTTTCTCTCAAGTGGCATTCAGAAGTTTTAAGTGCCATATCCTTCCTGTTCTTTGGAAGGATGTCTTCTTGCTCTTCATGAGCTTTGCAGGTCATTTCGTAGGTCATTAATGACCCGATTAGTTCTTCAAGAGGGAAGTTTCGCAGATCTTTTGCCTCTTGAATTGCGGTGACTTTAGGATCCCAACTCTTAGGAAGGGATCTTAGTATCTTATTAACAAGCTCAAAATCCGAAAAACTCTTTCCGAGTCCTTTTAGACCGTTGACGACATCCGTGAAACGGGTAAACATGTCGCCAATGGTTTCACTCGGTTTCATTCGAAAAAGTTCAAAAGAATGTAGCAACAAATTGATTTTTGACTCTTTCACTCTACTTGTGCCCTCGTGGGTCACTTCAAGTGTGTGCCAAATATCAAAAGCAGTTTCGCAAGTTGAAACACGATTAAATTCGTTTTTATCTAGTGCGCAAAATAAGGCATTCATAGCCTTTGCGTTAAGAGCGAAAGCCTTCTTCTCCAAATCGTTCCAATCGATCATTGGAAGAGAAGATTTTGAAAATCCATTTTCAACAAGGTTCCATAGTTCAAAATCCATAGAAATAAGAAAGATCCTCATTCGGGTCTTCCAGTAAGTGTAGTCCGTTCCACTGAACATGGGTGGACGTGTAATCGAATGCCCCTCTTGGTTTCCGGCGTATGCCATCTCTCTTGGGTTTTAATCCTTTAGAGAGTTAACCTTGCTCTGATACCAATTGTTAGGATCGAGAGCACTAAGAGGGGGGGGGTGAATTAGTGCAGCGGAAATCTTATAATAATTTAAAAACCAAAAGCTGCGTTCGTTCAAAAACTATTGTGATGCAAAAGCAAATTCTCAGTTTGTATCTAAGTGCAGTTTGCGTCTAAGTGCAGATTGCGTTTAAGCGCAGTTTTGCGTCTAAGCGCAGTTTTGCGTTTAAGCGCAGTTTTGCGTTTAAACTCAGATTTACGTCTAAATGCAGATTTACGTCTAAACGCAGATTTACGTCTAAACGCAGTTTTACGTCTAAACGTAGTTTTACGTCTAAACGCAGTTTTACGTCTAAACGCAGTTTTACGTCTAAACGTAGATTTACGTCCAAACGCAGTTTTACGTCTAAACGCAGATTTACGTCTAAACACAGTTTTACGTCTAGACGCAGATTTACGTCTAAACTTTGAAACTCGTTTGTATACTCACAGAAGGCAGTATGCAGTTGAAATCAAGACGTAAACGTGAACTGAAATCTGATGATTGAGCGAGGAAAGCCGATTTACGTCTGAATGCAGTTTTACGTCTAAATGTTGAAACTCGTTCTTAAAATCGTAGAGGACAGATTGCAGTTATTAATAGGATTAAAATGTAAGCGTAAACTGCAAGGAAGCTCGTTCGTAAAAGCGCGGAAAACAGTTCTGCAGAATCAAACGTAAACGTAAGCTGTAATGTATGAAAATATGAAGTTACGTCTGAATGCAGATTTCGAAGAACAGCTCTTAGAACTTGTTCGTGAAAGCGCAGAGAGCAGTAGTGATGAGGGAGGTTTGCAGTAATGATAAAGTACTCGAAATTAAACGCAAACCAGAGATTTAGAGTGGTTCGGTCAGCCTTGACCTACTCCACTTTTGGCTTCCTCCACCGATGAGGTTGCCGACGTCAACTAGGTGCCTTCCTTCAATGGGCGAAGGCCAAACTTCCCTCTTACAATTTCTTCTCCTTTTGACAGGCTTAGGAGACAACCTTTACAGACCTTTCTCTCCTCACTTTACAATTGAAAACTTGAAGAATAGAAGGAGGAGACTTAAAGGCTTTACAACACTTTTGAGCTCTTAGAATCACAGAAAAGATCAAGATTTCGGTATTGGTCTGTATCTTTTCAGTGCTGAATGGGTGGGGTATTTATAGGCCCCAACCCAATTCAAAATTCGAGCTCAAAACGATCAAATCGATCAAATCCCAGAATTCTGGGATCAGGCGGTTGCACCTCTCGACTGGAGAGGTGGCACCGCCTGGCAGAGCTCGAAGACTGAGCTCTGCCGATTGCTTCTCTCTGCCAGAGCTCGAAGACTGAGCTCGATGGTTGCATCACCTGGCAGAGCTCGAAGACTGATCTTGGTGGTTGCATCACCTGGCAGAGCTCGAAATCTGAGCTTGGTGGTTGCATCACTTGGCAGAGCTCCAAACTGAGCTCAAGCTGATGCACCATTCTGCCAGAGCTCGAAGACTGAGCTTGGTGAATGCATCACCTGGCAAAGCTCGAGACTGAGCTCAGGCTGATGCACCACTCTGCCAGAGCTCGAAGACTGAGCTCGGTGGTTGCATCGCCTGGCAGAGCTCGGAACTTGAGCTCTGGCGGTGCAACCTCTTGGCTGGAGCGGTTGCACCTCCCAGCCTTGCAACCCTGGCGGTTGCACCTCCTGGCTGGGGCGGTTGCACCTCCCAGCCTTGCAACCCTGGCGGTTGCACCTCCTGGCTGGGGCGGTTGCACCTCTCAACCCCACAGCCCAGGCGGTTGCACCTCCTGGCTGGGGCGGTTGCACCTCTCAACCCCACAGCCCAGGCGGTTGCACCTCCTGGCTGGGGCGGTTGCACCTCCTGGTGCAATCAGGGTCCGAATGGCTCACTCCATTCGACCCACTTTGAATCTTTTCAGGGACCCAATTGCCCCAAGATTAAGCTAATGGGATCACCTCCCATTTTCATGCTTAATCATCGTGCTAACTACGAATATCTCTAAGACAACTTCTGCAGCTTTGCTCCGATGCGTCAATCGCTTCTTCCGGCGAGTTTCCGGCCAACTTCCGACGATCAACCGACAACCTTCGGTGATCCTTCTGCGGACATCCGGCATACTCCTGGACTTTGCGACGATCCACTTGGCGAGTTCCGACGAGCTTCGCTTGGCAAGCTTCTGGACTTCTCGGATCTGTTCTCTCTGAACCTCCGACGACCGTCCGAACTTCCGTCGAGCTCTCGAACTCCCAACGTGATCCTGATCTTGACTCCGGCGCAACTCCTGCTGCTTGTCTTACTCTCATCGTAGTTAATCCTGCACACTTATCTCAACACATAGATTAGATAACAAATGACAATTGACTTCATCATCAAAATCCGAGATTCAACACAACCCAGTTTGAATTCCGAGCTCAAAACTGTCAATTCCTAGAATTCCGGGATCTGGCGGTTGCACCGCCTAGCAGAGCTCGAAGACTGAGCCTCTGGGCGGTGCCACCTCCTGTCAGGGGCAATTGCACCTCCTGCCAGAGCTCGAAGACCGAGCTCAGGCGGTGCCACCGCCTAACAAAGGCGGTTGCACCGCTCAGCCAGAGCTCGGAGACTGAGCTCAGGCGGTGCCACCTCTTGTCAGGGGCGGTTGCACCGCCCAGTCTCGCTCGGAGACTAAGCCCAGGCGGTGCCACCGCCTGGCTGGGGCGGTTCAAACGCTTGGCATAAATCAGGGTCCGAATGGGTTGATCTATTCGGCCCAATTTGGGTCTTTCAAGGGCCCAATTGCCCCAAGATTAAGTTAATGGGATCACCTCCCATTTTCAACTTAATCATTGTGCTAACTACGATATTTCCTAAGATATTTACTGCAACTTGCTCCGGGGCGTCAATCGCTTCTTACGGCGAGCTTCCAGCGAACTTCCATCGATCATCCGATGAACCCTCGGTGATGCTCCTGCGGACTTCCGGCAAACTCCTAGACTTACGACGATCCACTTGGCGAGTTCTGACGAGATTCTTTGGCAAGCTCATGGACTTCTCGGATTTGTTCTCGGAGAACCTCTGACGACTGTCCGAACTTCCGTCGAACTCTCGAACTCCCAACATGATCATTGTCTTGACTCCGGCGCAACTCCTGCTGCATATCGTACTTTCATCGTAGTTAATCCTGCACACTTATCTCAACATATAGATTAGATAACAAATGACAATTGACTTCATCATCAAAATCCGAGATTCAACAATCTCCCCCTTTTTTATGATGACAATCAATTGATAATGGAGTTAACCTTAACTCTCCTTGTCTATATGCCATACTTGAGATAAGTCATTCTTGAATTCAAAACCTTTGAATTCAAGAGACATATTGATAAGTTAAAATCATTTAAACTTATCAATACTCCCATCAAGATTCTTATCATGATGTATCTCTCTGAAGATGTTGTCAAGGCTTGACATTTTTTTTCAAATTTTACATTACAAGTTTGAATGATGGTAATAGTAGCAATTCATCATATTGTAAGATATTAACATGTAAAACTGCGAAGTAAGATTTTTTGTTTGATATCTTGACATGATACAAACAAGGCATAATGCAAATTATAGCAATCATAGCATCAATTCATATATCTCTTGGTGATGCAAGCATGGCATTAATACTCATATATTTCTCTCCCTTTGTCATCAACAAAAAGCATGGTAATTGTGATACTAGGAGAACAATATAAGCGAATTTTGAGCATAAGTGTGATGCCTTTTCTAGGTTCATGTCATTTTCAATAGTGAGTCAATTATGCAAACATGACATGGAGATATCAATTTTGTTTTTACCCCGCATCTCCACTATCTATTTGTGAGTTTACTTTAAATGAAGTTAAAATTGATGAGAGATTAAATCTTGCTTTATTTTCACAAGGATCAAGAAATGTATTATAAACGAATCCTTGTTAGTAAAAACACTATCATTCATATAATCAAGAATCATTTTATTAAATCCATTTCTTTAAAGAATATTCTTCACATAGGTGTATGAGAGATGTATTTCATATATCAACAATGATGAGAATTAAACTCGTTATGACATATGCTTTATTAAGTCCGGAAGAGGATAATGTATCGAGAAACTCTGATTTTTAAGAGAATCCGAAAACGAAATTAAGACTTTAATGCATTCGGACGAGACTGTGCTATTGATTTTCAAATATGATCATGAAGACAAAACATGCTTATCATCATGGAAATTTTTATATTCATACATATAATTTCTAACATGTAATTGTGTAAAATCATCATAGCAATTAAGTGAAATTGATCAATCAATCAATAAAGTCCGAAAAATAATTTCAACAAGTTTATGTATTCGGATACATCAACATTCTTAATTCTCTTCTTATGAAATCAAATTGTTCTTCACTTAGAGGTTTTGTAAAAATATCAGCTAGTTGATATTTAGTGTCAATGAACTCTATTATTACATCATGATTAGTAATATGATCTCGTATAAAGTGATGTCTAATATCAATATGTTTTGTTTTTGAGTGTTGTATAGGATTCTTTGTTAAACATATTGCACTTGTATTATCACATTTAATGGGAATATTTTTGAGATGAACTTTATAATCTTCTAAGGTGTTTTTCATCCATACAACTTGTGCACAGCATGCACTTGCTGCAATATATTCAGCTTCGGTTGTTGATAATGCAACCGAGTTTTGTTTCTTAGATGACCAGGAAACAAGGGCATGTCCTAAAAATTGACATGTTCCTGATGTGCTTTTTCTATCTAGTCTACAGCCAGCAAAGTCCGCATCAGCATAAGCAATTAACTCAAGATTCTTTGATTTTGGGTACCATAATCTTAGATTTGTGGTACCATTAAGATATCTAAGTATTCTTTTAATTGCTTTGAGATGAGATATCTTAGGGTTTGATTGAAATCTAGCACCAAGTCCTACACTGAACATGATATCTGGTCTAGTTGCAGTGAGGTAAAGTAAACTTCCTATCATGCCCCTATAAGTTTTTTAATCGAAGCTTTCTCAACTTTCATCAATTTCTAACTTAGTGGAGGTGCTCATAGGAGTGTTAATAGCTTTTGAGCTATTCATATTAAACTTTTTTAGCAAATTCATAGCATATTTAGTTTGACTAATAAAGATGTCATTGCTTAGTTGTTTGATTTGTAAGCCTAAGAAGAATGTTAATTTTCCCATTAAACTCATTTCGAATTCAAGACTCATAGTTTTAGCAAAAGATTCACAAAGAGATTCATTCGTAGAACCAAAGATAATATCATCAACATAAATCTGAACAATGAGAAAATTATTTTCAAAATTCTTGATGAACAATGTAGTATCAACCTTGCCTTTTGTGAAATTATTTTCAATAAGAAAAGAACTAAGTCTCTCGTACCAAGCCCTCGTAGCTTGTTTTAAATCATAGAGAGCTTTAGTTAATCTAAACACATGATTAGGGAGGCTATTATTTTCAAATCCAGGAGGTTGTTCAACATAGACTTCTTCAGAAATAAAGCCATTAAGAAAAGCGCTTTTAACATCCATTTGAAACAACTTAAAATTATTACTACTAGCGTAGGCAAGGAGCATCCTTATGGCTTTTAATCGAGCCACAAGAGCGAAGGTTTCTTCGTAATCGATACCTTCTTCTTGGTTGAAACCTTTGGCCACTGATTTAGCCTTATTTCTAACCACGATACCATATTCATCTTGCTTGTTTCTAAAAACCCATTTAGTACCAATAACTAAATGGTTATTTGGCCTAGGAACAAGCTTTCACACTTCATTTCTCTCAAATTGATTTAATTCATCTTGCATTGCGATAATCTATGAATAATCTTTCATGGCTTCGTCAACACATTTGGGTTCAATTTGGGAGAGAAAAGCGGTGTTGTCACAAAAATTTTTAAGAGAAGAACGTGTTTGAACCCCCTTTGATGTGTCTCCTAAGATTAGCTCCTTAGGATGAGCATCTACATACTTCCAATCCTTGGGTAAGTATGTTTCGGAAGTGGATGCATCCAAGTTGCTAGTTGGAGACGGGGTTTCATTTAAATTCAAGGAATCAAAATTAACATCATCATCAAAATCGTTTTTCCTGATTTCGGAAATCTCATTAAAAACAACATGAATGGATTCTTCAATAATTAAAGTTCTTTTATTGAAGATACGAAAAGCTTTCGAAACCGAAGAATAACCAAGAAAGATTCCTTCATTGGAATTAGCATCAAATTTTCCTAAGTTATCTTTTTCATTCAAGATAAAACACTTACACCCAAAGACTTTAAAATATGAAACATTGGGTTTTTTGTTGTTTCATAACTCATAGGGAGTTTTGGTGAGTAAGGGTCTTACTAGAACTCTATTCAAAATATAGCATACAATGTTTACGGCTTTGGCCCAAAAATATTTGGGTAGGCTATGGCACCGCCACTAACAAGCAGTGGCACCGCCAGCATCAGGAACCAAAGAGTGTTCAAATTTTGGAGCCCAAATTTGAATCATCTTGAGGCCTATAAATACCCCTCAAATCTCAAATGAGATTACAACTTTTTGAGAAGCAATTGATTGAGAGAAAGGTCTTAGAAAAGTCTTAGCAAGTCTTGTTTTCAATTTGCTAGAGTGTTCACCTCCTTCTTTCTTATTGAAAACTTGTAAGAGGTTAAACTGCTTGTAAAATGTTGTAAGAGGGGTATTTGCCCTTCCATTTCAAGAGATTTGCTAGTGGAAGGTGGGAGCCTCATCGAAGAGGGGCCTCGTAAGTGGATGTAGGTCATTTGACCGAACCACTTTAAAATCGGTGTGATCTCTGGTTTGCATTTCATTATTGCTATTTACATTACTGTAAACCTTCTTATGTACTTTATTTCCTTATTACCTTTGCTGCACAACTTTATGAATACGCTTTCAAGTTAAGCACTTTCAAGTTCGATTTTCATCGTACGAAATATTTGTCAAAACGAAAGTTTTAATCCGCTGCACTAATTCACCCCCCCTCTTAGTGCCGCTCCGATCCTAACATTAGTGTCATGCATAATGATCATGCTTAATAAATTTCAAAATTATGCATGATGAATCTTGCGATTTATGGATTATTGATTTTTACTATAATGGAAGTGCCTTATTAATCTTTGTTGTAATAAATCTTACACTTTCGGTTTTAAACATGATACATGTTTTTATTTGGCATAAATGAAATAAAATCATATGAATTGAAAAAACTAAAAAGAGGAAAATATTTTTTCCTTAAAAAATTATTTCTCTCTATCTTATTGATCTTGATGATTATTATGATAAATCTATGTATACCATTTTGAATCTCTTGAAAGTAATGTTGAGATTTTGATGAATTTGACGATTTGAATTTGAATGAGTTTGTATTCAAATTATGATCTTGATTTCTTGGATTTACTACTTGAGATTTTTTTTAATCACAATCTCTTCTTTGTACACCTATAATTTTTATTATTTATAAAAAGAAGAGATTTGATAAAATGAATCATGTCTTTTGTAATTCAAGAGGCCTTATCTTTCATGACATTATACCATTGGATTTATGGCTTGTATGTCTTGAAATAATTGAAATATTATGCACTATTTTATTCTTCCCTTATTCTTTCTTATTTACAATGATAAAATGGTAAAAAATTATGATCATGCATGGCAGGATGCAATTTGACAGATTAATACCATGATGATTTGAAATGTTTATGATTTGGAATTATGCATATGTTTTTTTTTATTATGATGATGTATGTGATGTATTGCATATGATGTGTATTATTAATGCTTTAAATGATAAATGTTTGGTATCAACAATCATGAAGTGATAAATACTTAAAAATATTGATTTAATGTTCGGTATCATGAATACTTTATTATCATACATGAAAATAGTGATAAATATTTTGAAAATAAATGTTTGTATCATGTTAGATGATTTTACATTTTGTGCACGATGAGTTATAGTGATGATTGAAACAATGATTGAAATAATATGAATGATGATTTGGAATCATGCATATAATGATGAGTTTATATGTTTTAAAAATATATATGATGATTTGGTATTATGTATACAATATTTTAACGTATGATAATGATGCACGCAATGATAAAATATTCATGATAAAATTATTATTTTGATATTCATGACTTGAATCTTCCTTTTCTTTTGCCAATGACAAAGGGGGAGAAAGAGTTGCTAATGTGCTATCTTGAATTGATGTAAAGGGTCATCTCAAAAAGAAATTAGCTAGCTTGCATAAGTCAAGAAAATGTAAAAACTTGCTTACTTTCTTGCACATCTAAAGAGAAGATGCAAATGTAACACTTGCCAAATTGTTTGCTTGCCTCATGTAAAACATTGTCCCTTGCTAGGTTGGCATTTTGCTATGGAAGCAAAAATGACACTTCTCAAAAGAGAAGAAAGATCTTGCTTTCTTGAACATCTTTAATTTGCTAGCTAGCATAATGTACAATTTGCTATCTTGAACACTACAAAGAAATGCTATCATGCACATCGCAAAGAAAAGCAAATATGCTAACTTACAAATCTTTAAATTTGCTAGCTTGTATGTAGTAAAACTTGCATATCATAAAAATTGCTAGCTTGTAGAGAAGCAAACAGTTGCTATCTCAAGGAAAGCAAAAATGCTAAACTTGCACATCTTTAATTGCTACATTGCATGATGATAAAACTTGATATTATATTTTTTTCATACAATGTATTGAACTTTTTATCTCTAAACACTTGATACTTGGAATATTTTAAAATGTGATCTTGATAAGAATGTTTCAAGTTGCTCTTTGTGCTATATCTTTTCAAATGAATCATGAGCCTTGATATCATATATTTCATAATATAGAAATAACAAGATTTCTTTGCCTTGTATGCCTTATGTGATGATTCTACATCAATTTGCTTTATTATGAATTATATGAATCTTGATCGTGACCTTGTTAAGAAGAATTTTAATGAACCATGAATCATATCTTTGGTATTCATGAATTGATCCTTAATGATATATTTCATGAATTCTTTGCATATTTCGCTTGTTGAATGGTTGAAATTTTTAGCCATTGAGTCCTCCATTTCTTTTTGACTTTGATAAAGGGGGAGAAGGTTTTGCTAGCTTGTGCATTGAAAATGAAAGTAAACTTCATAGCATGCTAAGGAAGTAAAACTTGCAAGCTTGCACTTCTCAAAAAGAGAAGAAAGATCTTGCCTATCGAAAGAAGCAAAAAGTGCAAAACTTAGAAAACTTGCAACAAAATTGTTCTTGCCATGCTTTGTATCAAAAATAGGTTGATATGCTTAAAAGCATCGCATTAAATTTTTTAGTGTATCACAATGTATCGCAAATTGAAATTTTTGAGACTATTATCATATCATGTTTAACAATTGATATCTTTTATTGATATGATAAATTATCATCTCATGATGTATCGCATAATGATATCATGATTTGTGATTGTATCATATGATCCTTGGTGAATTTTCACATTGATATCCTTCATGAAATGATTTCTTTGCATTATTGTCTTGTATGCATCATGTGATGATTGAAATATTGATTGATGCAAAGTTGATGTAAAAGTCTAAATCATTGGTTCATTTCCTTCTTTTTGACATTGACAAAGGGGGAGAAAGTTATTGCTAGCTTGCATATTCAAGAAGGCAACTCTTGCTTCTTGAAATATGCAAGTTGCAAGCTAGCAAATTTTTGCTTCCTTTGCAGTGTTAGCTTTTGATATCGTAACGCAACTATTTCAAGTGTTTATCAATTGTAGCATTTCATCATATGGCATGATATTGACATGTAAAGCTGTGAAGCAAGATTTTGATATCATTTCATGATGTACACATTTCGAATATTTTAGCAAGTGTACATTGCATCACATGGTAAGATATCAACTCGTACGATGCAAATTTTTGTTTGATATCTTGATACAGGGCATATAGCAATGATAGCAATCATATATTACTTGGTGATGCAAGTATGACCTAATCATAGCAATGATAGCAATCATATATTTCTTGGTGATGCAAGTATGGCCTAATCATAGCATCAATGATAGCAACCATATCAACATCAGTGATAGCAACCATATCAACATCAGTAATAGCAACCATATCATCATTAGTGATAGCAAACATATCAGCATCGGTGATAGCAACCATTAGTGATAGCAAACATATCAATTCATATATTTCTCCCCCTTTGTCATCAACAACAAGCATGGTAGATGTGATTCCAGGAGAACAATATAAGCAGGTTATCAAGCACATAAAGGAAGGCATGACACATATAATACTTTGAATATCTCTTCTCCTTGTTATGTTATAGTTCGTTGCTTGAAGGAGGAAACTCATTTTTCAAAAAAAAATTTCATAAGAGTGTACAGGAAAATCCTATCTTTAGCATTGAAACCGAAAATAAGATGAACTCTTTTATGCATTCGGATATGAGTAAGCTACTGATTTTCAAAAACATTTTTACATTTGACACATAATTTCCAACATGTTAATTGATCAAGTGATACCAAGGCATGTAATAGTAATCAAGTGATTTGATCATACAATAAAGTCCGAAAAATAATTTTAACTAGTTTAAGTATTCGGACACATTTTTGTCATAGTTTTTCAAATATAATCATGAAGATAAGGCATGCTCATCATCATGGTAGTATGATAGCAAGTTTACAAGCTAGCAAAAAATTTCTACATTTTAAGGCCCGCAAGCTAGCAATTTTGAGATGTTCAAGAAAGCAACTCTTGCTTCTTGAAATATAAGTTTTGCTAGATGTGCAAGTTAACTTTTTGCTTCTTGAGATAGGCAAGATAGCATTCCTTGGTGATGTTCAATATAGCTAAGTTCTACTTTATGCAAGCTAGTGAATTTTATAACATTTTAGAACATGCATAATCACCAAAGCATCATAAATTTTAATGATGTGCAAAATTACAATTTTTGCATGATTGCATTTGTGTGTCTTGAGATTTGCAAGATAGCACTTCTTGGTGATGTTCAAGATAGCAATTTCTTCTCTTTTGAGAAGTGCAATTTTTGCTTTCTTCTTGAATTGTGCAAGCTAGCTATCTCCCCTTTTGTCACTGTCAAAAAGAAGGGAAAAACCCTTTACATCAATTTTTAAATCATGACAAAGGTTAGTATCAATCTCATTTGTGCATCATTATATTTTCAAATTAAAACATGCACATTTTCAAAACATATAAACTCATTATTATATGCATGATTCCAAATCATCATTCATATTATTTCAATCATTGTTTCACTCATCACT
Organism: Musa acuminata AAA Group; assembly: GCF_036884655.1. NCBI lineage: Eukaryota > Viridiplantae > Streptophyta > Magnoliopsida > Zingiberales > Musaceae > Musa > Musa acuminata. The sequence goes on from NC_088355.1 coordinate 31,301,325, forward strand.
ATAGCTTATCATGCATAATATGTAAAACTATCTAACGTGATATAAACATTTATTTATTTAATTTTTTTTAAGCATTCATGATACACATCATACATTATCATAATAAAAAGCATATGCATCATTCCAAATCATAAATATTTCAAATCATCATGGTATTAATTTGTCAAATTGCATCCTACCATGCATGATCGAAACTTCTCATTTGCATACATCAAAATAAATTCATGAATATCTCATGCATTCATATCATCACTTGAGGAATATTGAAAAGAAATAATTGGGTGATGAGATAAATATTTCATGAATACAAAGAATTGCATAAAAATCATATCATGAATACAAGGAATACAAGTCACAATCATTCAAGAGAAAAATCATTATTCATTTTCAATTCATTCAATTTGATAAATCAAGATCATGATTTTGATAAAACTCATTTCAAATTTAAATCATCAAAATCATTTTTATGGCTCACAAAATTTATAACATAAATAGATTCATGATTTCATTTCCCTTTTTTTAAGTGTTTCATTTTAAGTGGTCGATTTCATGTTAGCATGCCTTTTCATTTGTGAACACATGCATCAATTTTTTTTTTTTTTTAAAGCCACTGTTATTATCAGGAAAATCGATAATCAAGAATCATCATACATAATTTCAAAAATATATACTCATTAATCATAACTTCAAATTAAACATGATTTCATATACTCAAAATCGAGAAATAACAATGGAAATCAACATGATACACATTATTACTTCTCAACCACATATAGCATGATTTCATAATGTATTTTTAATCAAAATCATTTTGTTTATCATAAACAAGCAATTTTCATGATTATTTTCAAAATTACTAGAATGATAAGCATGATTCCTAATTGTTTGTATTTTCATTATAAAATTATTAAACAGGTAATTTTCAAGAAAATTAAATAAAAAAGAAAAATGCTTTATGAAAAGCATCATGTAATTTCAAAGTAAATTAAAGGCATTTTGATTACCTCAGCGTCGAAGGGCGTAAAGGCGTAGTTTGCCACCTCGCCTTTGTTGATTTTTTCCTCGTCTTCGGAGGAGCTCTATTCATCCCAATTTTTGTTCTTCTTCTTGCGTTCAAAGCAAGTAGTTCCGTTCTTTTTACTTTTTAATTTTTGTTTCATTTGTAGTTTAAGTTCACTATCACTTGAGCTTATGCTCGAGTGGTCTTCAAATGTTCTATGTCCCAAATCCTTCCTGTTCTTTAGAAGGTGGTTCTCAAGTTCTTCACGTGCATTGCATGTCATTTCATATGTGATCAATGAACCAATTAGTTCTTCAAGTGGAAATTGGTTCAAGTTTTTCGATTCTTGAATAGCAGTTACTTTTGAATCTCAAGTTTTAGAAAGTGAGCGCAAAACTTTGTTAACGAGTTCAAAATCCGAAAAGCTTTTACCAAGTGATTTTAAACCATTGACGACTTCCGTAAAACGGGTGTACATGTCAACAATGGTTTCGCTTGGTTTCATATGAAAAAGCTCGAAATCATGCAGTAAAATATTAATTTTCGAGTCTTTGACTCTACTAGTTCCCTCGTGCGTGATTTCAAGAGTGCGCCAAATATCGAAAGCCGTTTCGCGCAAAGAAACCCGATTGAACTCATTTTTGTCCAAAGCGCAAAATAAGGCATTCATAGCCTTTGCGTTTAAAGAAAAATACTTCTTCTCCAAATCCGACCATTCGTTCATCGGTTTAGAGGGAAGTTGAAAACCGTTTTCAACAATATTCCATAAATCCAGATTTAGAGAAATCAAGAAAACTCTCATTCGAGTTTTCCAATAAGTGTAGTCCAACCCGTTAAAGAACGGTGGATGAAAGACCGAAAAGCCCTCTTGAAGAGCCATTTCTCTCGGGTGTAAATCCGAAATGAGAAATACCCCGCTCTGATACCAATTTTTAGGATCGAGAGCACTAAGAGGGGGGGGGTGAATTAGTGGAGCGGAAATCTTATAGCGATTAAAAACGAAAGCTGCGTTCGTTCGATAAAAAAATTATTATGATGCAAAAGCCGATTCACAGTTTGTATCTAAGTGCAGTTTGCGCAGTTTGCGTCTAAATGCAGTTTTGCGTCTAAATGCAGTTTGCGTCTAAATGCAGATTGCGTCTAAGCGCAGTTTGCATCTAGGTGCAGTTTGCGTCTAAGCGCAGATTGCGTCTAAGCGCAGTTTGCGTCTAAACACAGTTTGCGTCTAAACACAGTTTGCGTCTAAACACTGTTTGCGTCTAAGCGCAGTTTGCGTCTAAAAACAGTTTGCGTCTAAGCGCAGTTTACGTCTAAACGCAGTTTGCGTCTAAACGCAGTTGGCGTCTAAGCGCAGTTTGCGTCTAAGCGCAGTTTACGTCTAAACGCAATTTGCGTCTAAACACAGTTTACGTCTAAACACAGTTTACGTCTAAACGCAGGTTGCGTCTAAACGCAGTTGGCGTATAAGCGCAGATGATAGTTTGCATTTATAAATGGAATCAAGACGTAAACGTAAACTGCACAGAAACTCGTTCGTAAAAGCGCAGAAAACAGTTTGCAGTTATAAATGGAATCACGACGTAAACGTAAACTGCACAGAAACTCGTTCGTAAAAGTGCAGAAGACAGTTTGCAGTTATAAATGGAATCAAGACGTAAACGTAAACTGCGCAGAAACTCGTTCGTAAAAGCGCAGAAGACAATTCGCAGTTATAAACAGATTCAAGACGTAAATGTAAGCTGCAATGTAAAGATCGTACGAAAACACCTTTTTACGTTTGAATGCAGATTCGGAAAGATTAGAACTTGGAAACTTGTTTGTAAAAGCGCAGAGAGCAGTAGCTATGTAGGAGGTTTGCAGTAATGATAAAGTGCTCAAAATAAATGCAAACTAGAGATTTAGAGTGGTTCGGTCAGTCTTGACCTACTCCACTTTTGGCTTCCTCCACCGGCGAGGTCATCGACGTCAACTAGAGGCCTTCCTTCAATAGGTGAAGGCCAACTGCCCTTTTACATTTTCTCTCCTTTTGACGGGCTCAGGAGACAACCCTTACAGATCCTTTCTCTCCTCTCTTTACAACTCAAGACTTGAAGAACAGAAAAGAGGAGAACTTTTGGACTTTACACAAATTTGAGCTCTTAGAATCACTGAAAAGATCAAGAATTCGGTGTGGATCTGTATCTTTTAAGTGCTAAATGGGTGGGGTATTTATAGGCCCCAACCCAGTTCAAATTTGGAGCTCAAAACGATCAAATCCCGGAATTCCGGGATCAGGCGGTTCCACCTCCTGACTAGAGAGGTTGCACCGCCTGGCAGAGCTCGAAGACTGAGTCTCTGGGTGGTGCTACCTCTGTCAGGGGCGGTTGCACCTCTATGCCAGAGCTCGAAGACCGAGCTCAGGCGGTTGCACCGCTTGACTGGAGAGGTTGCACCGCCTGGCAGAGCTCGAAACTTGAGCTCTGGTAGTGCTACCTCCTGACGGAGGAGGTTGCACCGCCCAGTCTCGCTCGGAGACTGAGCCCTGGGCGGTTGCACCTCCTGGCTGGGGCGGTTGCACCGCCCAGCCTCGCTGGGAGACTTAGCCTGAACGGTGCTACCTCCCTGCTTGGGTGGTTGCACCTCCCACAGCAACCTGGGTCCAAATGGTTTACTTCATTTGACCCAATTTGATTCTTTCAGGGGCCCAATTGCCCCAAGATTAAGCTAATGGGATCACCTCCCATTTCTAACTTAATCAATGTGCTAACTACGATTATTTCCTAAGACAAACTCTGCAGCTTGCTCCGATGCGTCAATCGCTTCTTCCGGCGAGTTTCCGGCGAACTTCCGTCGATCATCCGACGAACCCTCGGTGATCCTCCTACGGACTCCCGGCAAACTCCTGGACTTGCGACGATCCACTTGGCAAGTTCCGACGAGCTCCTTTGGCAAGCTTCTTGACTTCTCGGATTTGTTCCCGCAGAACCTCCGACGACTGTCCGAACTTCCGTCGAGCTCTCGAACTCCCAACGTGATCATTCCGGCGCAACTCCTGCAGCATGTCTTACTTTCATCGTTGTTAATCCTGCACACACAAAAACAAAAATTCGATCGAGACAATTAATCCTAAGCAATTAACCAAGTTGTCTGGCATATCATTGGTCCCTCGACACTTCGTCTGATTCTTCGGCACATCGTCCTTTCCTGCAGCCTATTGCCCAATCGGCCAGTTGACTCCATAACTCCGATATCCTTGGCACAATACCCGCTCTTCTTGGCCCGATGCCCGAGTTCACGACCCGAAGCCTTCTATCGATACGTCGACTGATCCACCGGCCCGACGTCCAATCTTCTGACATGTTCCTCCGGCACAACATGATGTTCCTGCTTTAATTGTCTCATCCTGATCGAAGCACCCTGCGTCACTCAAAACGCAGATTAAATCATAAACATATATCAAGTAGTTTCATCATCAAAATACGAGATTCAACATCTTCAGCGCATCATCCTCTCTTGCGGCTTGTTGCCCAATCGGCGGTTGACCTCCGCAACCCCGATATCCTTGGCGCAATTCTGCTCTCCTTGGCCCGATACCCGACGTCCGAAGCCTTCTGCCGTCCAATATCCTGATGTGATCTCCTCCGGTGCAACATCAATTCCTCCTGCATCAACTATCTAATCCTGATTGAGTAGACCTACATCACTCAAAATACAGTTAAACATCTAAACACAATCAATTAGTTTCATCATCAAAATCCGAGATTCAACAATCTCCCCCTTTTTGATGGTGACAACTAATTGATGACTAACGGAGTTAACCTTAACGCCCTGGAGTTTAGCCAAACTCCCACTATCAATATGCCATTGATAGAACACTTGGATTATCCCAAATCCAAGTAACATTCATCACATGTTATGAAAAACATTTAAACTGTCATGCAAATATATATAAAATATTCAATTCAATGCATGAAGTCATCAATATACTTCTCCCCCTATGTCATCAACAAAAAAGAGAAGTAGCTCTAGCTATTTTAAAAGATATGTAATTTTTTGCAACATGAAGCTAGATTTTCATCACAACATATAAGCACAAAGGCATAGCAAGATTCTTAAGTTCAATCATGGCAGTTCAACACTTGAATTTTTGTGCAAGATTGCACTTTGCTTTTCTTTGCAAGTAACAATATTTATGATGTTTGATATAGCAAATTTCTTCATTACAATGATCGAGCTAGCAAATTCTTCATTCAAGTGTGCACTGCTAGCTTGCAAGTTCTAAAATGTTGTAACATTGCTAGCTTGCATGTGCTATCTTGTATGCCGTAAAACTTGCATATCTAAAACTTGATAGCTTGAATGTTCTAAGCATGATGTAACATTTGCTAAATTTTCTGGCTTCAAACTTGCATGATGATAACAAAAGATATTATGTTTTTCATGTAATGAGTTAAACTTATATCACAAACACTTGATTGTGGTATTTCTCCTTTTTGTTGATGACAAAGGGGGAGAAGTAGTTGATGACATGACATGTTATGCATAAGTTTATGATGACATGTTGCTTGAATTTTTGAATCCAAGGGGTTCTATCAATATGGCATATTGATAGGGGGTGTTTGTTTAAACTCTGGGAGTTAAGGTTAACTCCGATTATGATGACATGTTGCTTAGATTTTTGAATCTAAGAGTTTCTATCAATATGGCATATTGATAGAGGGAGTTTGTTTAAACTCCGGGAGTTAAGTTTAACTCCGTCATCAAGTAGTTGTCATCATCAAAAAGGGGGAGATTGTTGAATCTCGTATTTTGATGATGAAACTACTTGATATATGTTTATGATTTAATCTGTGTTTTGAGTGACGCAGGGTGCTTCGATCAGGATGAGACAATTAAAGCAGGAACATCATGTTGTGCCGGAGGAACATGTCAGAAGATTGGACGTCGGGCCGGTGGATCGGTCGATGTATCGACAGAAGGCTTCGGGTCGTGAACTCGGGCATCGGGCCAAGAAGAGCGGGTATTGTGCCAAGGATATCAGAGTTGCGGAGTAAACTGGCCGATTGGGCAATAGGCTGCAGGAAAGGACGATGTGCCGAAGAATCGGACGAAGCGTCGAGGGACCAATGACATGCCGGACAACTTGGTTAATTGCTTAGGATTAATTGTCTCGATCGAAGTTTTTGTTTTTGTGTGTGCAGGATTAACAACGATGAAAGTAAGACATGCTGCAGGAGTTGCGCCGGAATGATCACGTTGGGAGTTCGAGAGCTCGACGGAAGTTCGGACAGTCGTCGGAGGTTCTGCGGGAACAAATCCGAGAAGTCAAGAAGCTTGCCAAAGGAGCTCGTCGGAACTTGCCAAGTGGATCGTCGCAAGTCCAGGAGTTTGCCGGGAGTCCGCAGGAGGATCACTGAGGGTTCGTCGGATTATCGACGGAAGTTTGCCGGAAACTCGCCGGAAGAAGCGATTGACGCATCGGAGCAAGCTGCAGAGTTTGTCTTAGGAAATAATCGTAGTTAGCACATTGATTAAGTTAGAAATGGGAGGTGATCCCATTAGCTTAATCTTGGGGCAATTGGGCCCCTGAAAGAATCAAATTGGGTCAAATGAAGTAAACCATTTGGACCCAGGTTGCTGTGGGAGGTGCAACCGCCCAGGCAGGGAGGTAGCACCGCCCAGGCTAAGTCTCCCAGCGAGGCTGGGCGGTGCAACCGCCCCAGCCAGGAGGTGCAACCGCCCAGGGCTCAGTCTCCGAGCGAGACTGGGCAGTGCAACCTCTCCAGTCAGGCGGTGCAACCGCTTGAGCTCGGTCTTCGAGCTCTGGCAGAGAGGTGCAACCGCCCCTGACAGAGGTAGCACCGCCCAGAGGCTCAGTCTTCGAGCTCTGCTAGGCGGTGCAACCTCTCCAGTCAGGAGGTGCAACCGCCTGATCCCGGAATTCCGGGATTTGATCGTTTTGAGCTCCAAATTTGAACTGGGTTGGGGCCTATAAATACCCCACCCATTCAGCACTGAAAAGATACAGATCCACACCGAATTCTTGATCTTTTCAGTGATTCTAAGAGCTCAAATTTGTGTAAAGTCCAAAAGTTCTCCTCTTTTCTGTTATTCAAGTCTTGAGTTGTAAAGAGAGGAGAGAAAGGATCTGTAAGGGTTGTCTCTTGAGCCCGTCAAAAGGAGAGAAACTGTAAAAGGGCAGTTGGCCTTCACCTATTGAAGGAAGGCCTCTAGTTGACGTCGGTGACCTCGCCGGTGGAGGAAGCCAAAAGTGGAGTAGGTCAAGACTGACCGAACCATTCTAAATCTCTGGTTTGCGTTTATTTTGAGCACTTTATCATTACTGCAAACCTCCTACATAGCTACTACTCTCTGCGCTTTTACGAACAAGTTTCCAAGTTCTAATCTTTCTGAATCTGCATTCAGACGTAAAAAGGTGTTTTCATACGATCTTTGCATTGCAGCTTATATTTACGTCTTGAATTTGTTTATAACTGCGAATTGTCTTCTGCGCTTTTACGAACGAGTTTCTGTGCAGTTTACGTTTACGTCTTGATTCCATTTATAACTGCAAACTGTCTTCTGCACTTTTACGAACGAGTTTCTGTGCAGTTTAAGTTTACGTCTTGATTCCATTTATCACTGCAAATTGTTTTCTGCGCTTTTACGAACGAGTTTCTGTGCAGTTTACGTTTACGTCTTGATTCCATTTATAACTGCAAACTGTCATCTGCGCTTAGACGCCAACTGCGTTTAGACACAACCTGCGTTTAGACGTAAACTGTGTTTAGACGTAAACTGTGTTTAGACGCAAACTGCGTTTAGACGTAAACTACGCTTAGACGTAAACTGCGCTTAGACGCCAACTGCGTTTAGACGCAAACTGCATTTAGACGTAAACTGCGCTTAGACGCAAACTGTGTTTAGACGCAAACTGCGCTTAGACGCAAACAGTGTTTATACACAAACTGTGTTTAGACGCAAACTGCGCTTAGACGCAAACTGCGCCTAGATGCAAACTGCGCTTAGACGCAATCTGCATTTAGACGCAAACTGCATTTAGACGCAAAACTGCATTTAGACGCAAACTGCGCAAACTGCACTTAGATACAAACTGTGAATCGGCTTTTGCATCATAATAATTTTTTTATCGAACGAACGCAGCTTTCATTTTTAATCGCTGTAAGATTTCCGCTGCACTAATTCACCCCCCCCTCTTAGTGCTCTCGATCCTAACAGAAGAATCGGATGAAGCGCCAACCAATGATTTGCCAATCAACAGAATGTCAATTTGCTTGTAATAATTGTCTAGATCGGAGTAGACTTTTGGCTTGTGTGTGCATGATTAACTACAATAATGATGAAGACATAAAGCGAAACAAAGTGTCGGAGTCAAGCGCGAAGGATTCGTTGCAAGTTCGAGAGTTCGATGGAAGTCCGAAGGTTCGTCGGGAATGCTGCCAAAACTAGCCGAGAATGAGTATGGAGCTTGCCGAAGGGTTTTTTGGAAGCTCGCGGGAAGGTTTGTTGGAAGTTCGCAGAGCTCGTCGAGAAATATCGGAGCTTGCCGAAGAAGCTTGTTGGAACTCGCCAAGATCAAATCGTGAAGTCTAGGAGCTTGTCGGGAGTCTGTAGAATGGTTTCCGAGAGTTCGCCGGAAGCTCTCTGGAAGAAGTCTTGACTTGTGGACTTTGTAATAGCTTAGGAAATGTCTTTAAATTCGTAGTTAGCACATTAATTAGGGTTAGGATTAGGTGTTAATCCTATAACCCATGTAGGGGCCAATTGGGCCCGAGTTCGGACTAGTTTGGGCTAAGTTTGGAGCCTAACCAGTGAGCTGAAATAGTGTAGGCGGTGGCACTGCCCAGAACCCGAGAACCGAGCGGTGTCACCACCAGTACACTGTTAGTGTCAGACACTGATAGGCGGTGGCACCGCCAGCCTCAGAAACCCAAGAGAATTCAAAATTTGGAGCCCAAATTTGAATCCTCTTAGGGCGTATAAATACCCCTCAATTCTCAGTAGAGAACACAACCTTTGAGAAAGCAATAGATTGAGATAAAAGTCTTAGAGAAAACTTTAGCAAGTCTTGTTTTCAATTGCTTGAGTGTTCACCTCCTTCTTTCTCTTCAAAAATTTGTAAGAGTGTGAACCACTTGTAAAAGGTTGTAAGAGGGGTATTTATCCTTCCCCTTCAAAGAGATTTGTTAGTAGAAGTTGGGAGCCTCATTGAAGAAGGCTTCACAAGTGGATGTAGGTCATTTGACCGAACCACTTTAAATTAGCGTGTTGATTGAATGTGTGAGTACTTACCTTTCTGCAATCATTATCTACTTGGCAGCAAGTTTTCATTTTTCACTTTACTCAAGTTACTATCAAAACGAAATCTCCTCGTATTTACAAATTTGTTTTCGAACTTACAAGTTTTAATTCGCTGCACTAATTCACCCCCCCCCCCCCCCCCTCTTAGTGCCGCTCTGATCCTAATAGCCATAATCGTAGTTAAAATATTAATTGAGTTAGGATTGGGAGGTGATCCCGCTAACTTAATTAGGGGCCAATTGGGCCCTTAACAAGGCTGATTTGGGCTGGATTGAATAGCCCATTCAGTACCTAAAATCATGACTGGTGATAGCACCGCTTGGGACTCAATCTACTAGGTGTTCTGGGCAGTGGTACCACCCATACTGGGTGGTGGTACTGCTAGAGCTCGGTCTCCAAGCTCTGTCAGGCGGTCGTACTACCTAGACTGAGTGGTGGTACCACCCAATATCAGTCTACAGGTGGTACTACCGCCCAATAATGGCGGTGGTATCGCCAGTACCCTAAAATCCAGGGAAGTGACACTTTTTGGCTCCAATTCAGAAGCCATTGGGGCCTATAATACCCCACCCTTTTTTGCATGAAAGGGTAACAAAGTGCAATTGATAATGTGAAAAATTCTAAGTGTTTGGGGTGTTATAAGTGTTGTAAAAGTGATAAGTATCCTCCTCTTCCCTCTCTTAGCTTTGTAACCATTCAAGAAAGAGGAGTGAGACTTGTAAGGGTTATCTCCTAAACCCGGTAAAAGGAGAAAGAGCTATAAAAGGTAGTTAGTCTCCGCCTATTGAAGGAAGGTCATTAGTGGACGCCAGTGACATCGACGGAGGAGGAATCCAAAAGTGGATATAGGTCACAATGACCGAACCACTTTAAATTCTAGTTTGCATTTCATCTCGAGCAATTTACCTTTCTTGCAAGCTACTTTACCTTATTACTACTTTCGCTTCGCTCCAATATGCTTTCAAGTTAAAATATTTACGAAATGAATTTCATCGGAATCAGGTTTAATTGAAATGAAGACTTTTGAAACAGATAATTTTTTCACTGCACTAATTCACCCCCTCTTAGTGCTGCTCTTGATCCTAACCATTGGTATCAGAGCAAGGTCACTCTAATTTGGTTTGAAACCCAAGAGAGATGGTATTTGCTGACAACCAAAAGGGTCGCTCAATTACATGTCCGCCCACGTTCAATAGAACGAATTACATATATTAGAAGGCTAGAATGAGGATTTTTCTAATCTATATGGATTTTAAACTATGGAACATTATCAAATATGATTTTCAAAAGTCTTCTCTTCCAATGAACGATTGGAATGAGTTGGAGAAGAAGACTTTCGCTTTAAATGCCAAGGCTATGAATGTCTTGTTTTGTGCTTTAGATAAAAATGAATTTAATCAAATGTCTATTTATGAAACGACTTTTGATATATGACACACACTCAAAATAACTCACGAAGGCACTAGTAGAGTAAAGGAGTTGAAAATTAATCTTTTAATTCATACTTATATGTTGTTTCGAATAAAACCGAGTAAGACCATTGGAGACATGTACACCTGATTTATGAATGTCATCAATGGTCTAAAAGGACTTGGTAAATGTTTCTTGGATTTTGAACTTTTTAATAAAATCTTAAGATCTCTTCCAAAGAGTTGGGTTCCTAAAGTAACGGTCATTCAAGAGGCCAAGGATTTAAATAACTTTTCTCTTAAAGAACTAATCGGGTCACTAATAACCTATGAGATGACTTGTAATGCTCATGAAGAGTTTAAGAACAACTTTCCAAAAAAATAGAAAGGATATGACACTAAGAACTCAAGAACACCACTTGAAAGAAAATTCAAGTGATGAGGACTATGATGATGACTTGGCACTCTTGACAAGAAAGTTTAAAAAATTAAAAAAAAAGAATAGATTTAGAAATAATATTAAAAATAAAATTGAACCCAAGAAAGAATAAGTCATATGCTATGAATGCAAGAATCCGAGACATTTCAAAAGCAAATATCCCCAAGCAAAGAAGAAGAAGGCTCTTAAAGCAATGTGGGATGACTCAAGTGCATCCGAAGAAGAGTAGCAAACTAACATCGAGCAAGTTGCTCACTATGCGCTAATGACCATTGGAGATGAGGTAAGCAATTCATTAGATGCAAATTTATCTTTAGATGAATTACTAAGTGCCTTTCATGATTTATTCGATAAATGTAAATTAGTTAGTAAAAAATATAAATTGTTAAAAAAGGAGCATGGCTCTCTTATTAGTGATTATAATACTAAAATTGAGCATGATGATAATTTAGCTTCTTGCATAAAAAATGATCAATTAGAAACGCTTCGAAAGGAAAACTTACTACTCAAAGAAACCTTAGAAAAATTTGAGGTTGGTAGCAAGTTCTTGAACATGATCTTTGCCAATAAGGGTCACATTCATAAAAGAAGTAGAATCAGATTTGTGAGTAACTCTCACAAAAATCTAACCACATTTATTAAAGGCCCTACCTTACATGTTTCATCCCAAAACAAATACAACTTTTGTTACAAATTTGGACATGTTGCGTACAAATGTCTATTTAAGAGATTTAATCCACATGAATTGATTTGGGTTCCTAAAGGAACCTCAAATGACTCAATACAATATGATAAGTTGTGTAGATCGATTTTTGAGACACCTAAGGTCAAATGGGTACCTAAAAATCATCCTTTTTTATAAAAATATTTACCATCATAAGCTAGGAGCAATAGATGATACCTTGATAGTGGATGCTCAAGGCATATGACCGTAGATCCATCTCAAATCTCTAAGCTCACTAGCCTAGACGAAGGATATGTCACCTTCGGAGATAACAACAAGGGTAAAATCATTGGCAAAGGAACCATAAGTAACAAATCCAACTTATTTATTGAAGATATGTTATTGGTTGATGGCTTAAAGCATAACCTTTTAAGCATTAGTCAATTGTGTGATAAAGGATACATCATTAGATTTGAATCCAATGCTTGCATTATTAAAAAATTACACAAAAACATAATTATAATTGCCCTAAAATAAAATAATGTATACACTATCGATATTGATAATCTTTGTAATAAAATATGTTTTTCGATTTTGAATGACGATGCTTGGCTTTGGCATAGGAGATTAGGTCATGCTAGCATGAAACTAATCTCTCAAATCTCATCTAAAGAACTTGTAAGAGGAATTCCTCACATTAAGTTTGTTAAAGACAATGTGTATGATGCATGTCAACTAGGAAAATAAATAAAATATAATTTCAAACTAAAGAACCAAATAAGCACCTCTAGACCATTGCAATTGATCCATATGGACTTGTTCGGATCAATTGCTATATCAAGCCTAGGAGGTAGCAAATATGCCTTTGTCATCGTGGATGATTATAGTAGATACACTTAGACTTACTTTTTGGCGTACAAAAGTGATTACTTTAGCCATTTTTCTAAGTTTTGTAAACTTGTTGAAAATGAAAAGGGTTTTGTGATTTCATCAATTCGAAGTGATAACGGTGGTGAATTTCAAAACCATGATTTCTAATAATTTTATGAATCTAATAGATACAACCACAATTTCGCTACTCCAAGAAATCTTCAACAAAATGGAGTAGTAAAAAGAAAAAATAGAAACTTACAAGAAATAGCTCAAACCATATTAAATGAATATAGCCTATCCAAATATTTTTAAGTCGAAGCCATAAATATAGCATGCTATGTCATAAATAAGGTTCTAGTATGACAATTACTCTCCAAAACTCCTTATGAGTTTTGGAACAACAAAAAACTCAATGTTTCATATTTTATAATTTTTGAGTGTAAATGTTTTATCTTGAATAAAAAAGATGCCTTAGGAATGTTTGATGCAAAATCCGATGAAGGGATTTTTCTTGATTATTTTTCTATTTCTAAGGTCTTTTGTATCTTTAAAAAAAAAACTTTGATTATAGAAGAATCTATCCATGTTCTTTTTAATGAAGTTTCCGGAGTTAAGAAAAATGATTTTGATGATGATCTTAATTTTGATGCTTTGAATTTAAATGAAACTCTTTCTCTATCTAGCAACTTGGATGCATCTTCTTCCAAAACATCCTTACCTAAGAAATCGAAGTATGTAGATACTCATCCTAAGGAGCTAATCATAGGAGACACATCAAAAGGGATTCAAACTCATTCTTCTCTTAAGAATTTTTGTGCCAACGTCGCTTTTCTCTCCCAAATTGAACCTAAATGCATTGATGAGACCTTGAAAGATGATTCAAGGGTTATTGCAATGCAAGAAGTGTTGAACCAATTTGAGAGAAATGAGGTATGGAAGCTTGTTCCGAGGCCAAATGACCATTTAGATATTGATACTAAATGGGTCTTTAAAAACAAGCAAGATGAATTTGGTATCGTGGTTAGAAATAAGGCTAGATTAGTGGCCAAGGATTTCAACCAAGAAAGAAGGTATCGAATATGAAGAAACCTTCGCTCCATGGCACGATTAGAAGCCATAAGGATGCTCCTTGCCTATGCTAGTAGTAATAATTTTAAGTTATTTTAAATGGATGTTAAAAGTATTTTTCTTAATGACTTTATTTTTGAAGAAGTTTATGTTAAAAAACCTCCCGGATTTAAGAATGATAATTTCCCTAATCATGTGTTTAAATTGACTGAAGCTTTCTATAGATTGAAACAAGCCCCAAGGGCTTGGTATGAGAGACTTAGCTCCTTTCTTACACAAAATAATTTTTCTAAAGGCAAGGTCGATACCACATTATTTATTAAAAATTTTAAAAATAATTTTTTTATTATTCAAATTTATGTTAATGATATTATTTTTGGGTCTACTAATGAATCTTTATACGAATCGTTTGCAAAGATTATGAGTCTAGAATTTGAAATGAGTTTGATAGGGGAATGTTAGGACCCTTTTATTTTATGAGCTTTTGAATAATGTTTATTGAGTCTATTTATTTCAGTTAGAGTCGGGTAGAGGTTTATTTAATATTTATTTATTATTAAGAGTCCAAGTCTGGGTGAACTCTAGGTGGAACTCTATAAATAGTGATGTAACCATTTCTTTTCAGAATCAATCAATCAATCAATCAGATAATATTATTCAGTGTTATGACAAAACCCTAGGAGGCCGATCCCCTCGAAGTGATCAAGGAGGTCGATCCCCTCGAAGTGATCATCCCTTTTTCCTTCTTTCTTTGACAATAAGACCCTAGGGTCTTATCATTTGGTATCAGAGTGGCAATCATCGACGATCCTTGATGTTCTCACTGTAGTGTTGACGTAGCTATAAAAAAAAAGAAATAGAGAGAGGAAGAAGAAGCCACAGCCATGCACATCTACAGCCCCTACTTTCGACTAGCCCACCCATCGTCGCTACTCTCTGGCCAGCGATCGACTCCACCCCGCTTCTCGGCCAGAGTCTACCACTGCCTGTCGCTGCTCCCAACCGTGCCACCACCGCTGCCTCCTTCTCCACTGCCACCCACCTTCCCTTGGGTCGCAGCCACAGCTGCTCGACCTCCCCTCCTCGCGGCGACCAAAACAGGGCAACTGAGAAAGGGTTGTCGTCGCTATTTTCGACTAGCAGACAACCCCTGGCAGCGCCTAGACTCGGTGCCCCTTTGCTGCTCCTCACCCTTGATGACCTTGCTCCCAGTCGCACCGCCACTGTTGCCTCTCAACCCTGGCAACAACCTTTCCTTCTACGGTGTGACAGAAATATAGCTCCCTTTGTTGCCGCAGCCCCTCGTCGATCCTTGCCACGACCCTCGCTGCCTCCTTCTCCACCGCCGCCGCTGCTTCGCTGCCGCTCAACCACTGCCACTACTGCTCCCTGACCACCAAGCTTCCCCTCTCCAGCACTACTGCCCTTGCTTCCCGACAACCCGCACCCCTGCTTCCCTTCTTCCCCACCGCCACTACAAGGCAACTCCTTCTCCACCGTCGCCGCTGCTTCCTGACATCTCGAGCACTGTTGTCGCTGCTCCATCTTGCTCGAGCGAGAAGGGCCACGGCTACTATATCGCAACTAGCAGACCACCCCCTCATCGCTTCCACCATCAGCAACCCTACCCTAACCATGCCACCATCGTTGCCTCCCCTTGGGTTGCAGCCACAATCGCTCGACCATCCCTCCTTGTGACGATCAAAATAAGGCAACCATGACCGTCGCAGCCACTGTCGTTTTCTTAACCCCACGTGATTCCTCGGTGCCACCAGTGCCTCCTTCCATAGTGCGATAGAGACAAAGCAATGCTGCCTTCCTTCCGTACCATCGTAGCCACTACAATAGCAAGCCCTTGGCGGCGCTGCCCCGAGCCACACCAGCATCACTACCTCCCAGCCCTTAGTGGCAGCGATCCCTCCACGCAGCGATTGCAACAAGAATCACTACTTCCCATGTAGCGACCGTAGCTATATCCCTACATCCTCGCAGCAACCCTTCATTCCCACAGTGCTGCCACCGACTATGTCACAAAGCAGCACTGAATAGGGCAATGATTAATGCCCTAGTCTCGATACCAGAAATAGAAGTTGAGATTACAGATTTACAATCTTACGCAATGGCCACCGATAACTCAGTGAAAGCACAAATGGAAGCATTGGAAATTAAAATTGAGAACTGGCTGCATGAAACACTTAATGATTTCAAAAAGAGCCTACTGGAGAGCCTCAACAAATTTAAACAAGATGAGGGCTCAAGTTTTACATTGTACAGATATAGAAATATAGGAAAATGGCCTCAAGATTGTGACATAAACTACTCACACATGAAGGTGGAATTTCTGAGCTAGGAAGATGGAGATCCGACTAGTTGGATCTCTAGGGCGGAAATTTTTTTTTATTTTCACAAAACCCCAGAAGAATCCAAGATAGAAGTAGCCTCAATCCAACTCGATGGAGATGCAATCCAATGGTACGATTGGAATGAAATTTTTCATGGAGTTTTTTCATGGGAGCAGTTCAAAAGAGGGCTTATTATTCGCTTTGGTCCATCCGAATATGAGAATGTTGATGGACAGCTCACCAAAATTTATCAGACTTTTATAGTATTGAAATATCACAGTAGGTTTGAAAGATTGTCAAATCAAACTAAACATTAGTTAGAATGACAACTTCTGGGTACATTTATTGAAGGGCTTATTCCAAAGATCCGGTGTGAAGTTAAGGCTCATCAACCCCACACTATGATAGCTGTGATCTCATTCACACATCTATATGAGAAAAAAATTAGCAGGGAAAATCATAGAAACAGAAGTGACAACAACCAAATGATCAGTAAGCCACCCGCCCCATCTATTCTCAACCAAAACTGACACCCGAAGACTAACCCAAGAAGAACTCAAGGAAAGATCAGCAAGGGGTTTGTACTACGATAAAAAGTGAAGTATGGAGCATCGATGTAAACAAGGGCAACTTCTGATAATTGAGCCAATTGGAGAGGAACCGGAAGCAAAAGAGTTGGACTCTGATCATGACGGTGTGGAAATTGATGAAGATATTGAAGTCATCACACATACAGTGCATGCATTGGCTAGCTATACTAACCCACAAACTATTAAAATTGGAGGAACTTTAAAGCATCAGCCTATTACTATTTTGATTGATACGGATAGCACTAATAATTTTATAGACAGGAAAGTTGTGTTAGGATCAAGAGCACTAAGAGGGGGGTGAATTAGTGCAGCGAAAAACCTTCTACGATTAAAAATCGAAAACTGCGTTCGTTCGATAAAAGTGATTTTGGTATGAAAGCTGATTCGTAAATCACTTCAACTTTTGACTAGGAAAGATGCAGCAAACATATAAACGCAGTTTGCAGTTATGATGGAAATCAGAATATAAGCGCAAACTGAAATACGATGTTCGTACGATAAAAGCGATTTCAGTATAAAAGCTGATTCGTAAACCACTTTAACTTGAGATAAGGCGAGATGCGGTTAAAGCAAAGATATAAAGGCAGCTTGCAGTTATAATGAAATCAGAACGTAAGCGCAAACTGAAATGCGACATTTGTATGATAAAACTGATTTGCGTCTTAAATGCCGATTCGGAAAGCACTGAACTTTGAAACACGTTCGTAAAAACATAGAAGGCAGTAAGATATTGAGGAGGTTTGCAGTAAAGATAAGATGCTCAAAGTAAATGCAAACCGAGATTTAGAGTGGTTCGGTCAATCTTGACCTACTCCACTTTTGGCTTCCTCCACCGACGAGGTCACCAACGTCAACTAGAGGCCTTCCTTCAATAGGCGAAGGCCAACCACTCTTTTACAGTTTCCCTCCTTTTGACGGGCTTAGGAGACAACCCTTATAGAATTTTCTCTCCTCTCTTTACAGCTCAGAACTTGGAAGAAAAGAGGGAGAAGAACTTTTGGCCTTTACAACAATTTTGAGCTCTAAAAATCATAGAACAAGATCAAGACTTCGGTGTTAGTTCATGCCCTTTGAGTGCTGAATGGGTGGGGTATTTATAGGCCCCAACCCAGTTCAAATTTGGAGCTCAAAATTGTCAATTTCGGAATTCCGGGATCAGGCTATTGCACCTCCTGACTGAGGCGGTTGCACCGCCTGGTAGAGCTCGAAGACTGAGCCTCTGGGCAGTGCCACCTCTGTCAGGGGTGGTTGCACCTCCCTGCCAGAGCTCGAAGACCGAGCTCAGGCGGTGCCACCGCCTAACTGAGGCGGTTGCACCTCCTACCATAGCTCGAAGACCGAGCTCAAGCGGTGCCACCTCTTGTCAGGGGAGGTTACACTGCCCAGTCTTGCTCGGAGACTGAGCCCAAGCGGTGCTACCTCCTGGCTGGGGCGGTTGCACCTCCCAACAGAAAGCAGGGTCCGAATGGGTTGATCCATTCGACCCAATTTGGGTTTTTAAGGGGCCCAATTGCCCCAAGATTAAGTTAATGGGATCACCTCACATTTCCAACTTAATCATTATGCTAACTACGATATTTCCTAAGACATTTACTGCAACTTGCTCCGGTGCGTCAATCGCTTCTTCCGGCGAGCTTTCGGCGAACTTCCGTCGATCATCTGATGAACCCTCGGTAATACTCCTGCGGACTTTCGGCAAACTCCTGGACTTGCGACAATCCACTTGGCGAGTTCCGACGAGCTTCTTTGGCAAGCTTATGGACTTCTTAGATTTGTTCCCGTAGAACCTCTGACGACTGTCTGAACTTCCATCGAACTCTCGAACTCCCAACGTGATCATTGTCTTGACTCCGGCGTAACTCCTGCTGCATATCTTACTTTCATCGTAGTTAATCCTGCACACTTATCTCAACAGATAGATTAGATAACAAATGACAATTGACTTCATCATCAAAATCCGAGATTCAACAATCTCCCCCTTTTTGATGATGACAATCAATTGATAATGGAGTTAACCTTAACGCCCCTTGTCTATATGTCATACTTGAGATTAGTCATTTTTGAATTCAAAATCTAAGAATTCAAGAGACATATTGATAAGTTAAAATCATTTGAACTTATCAATACTCCCATCATGATTCCCATCATGTTGTATCTCTCTCAAGATGATGTCGAGGTATGATATTCATTTTCAAATTTTACATTACAAGTTTGAATGATGGTAACGGTACCAATTCATCATATTGTAAGATATCAACATGTGAAACTGCGAAGTAAGATTTTGATATCATTACATGATATGCACATTTCAAATGTTTTAGCAAGTATTGCATTTCATCACATGGTAAGATATCAACTCGTAAAATTATGATGCAAGTTTTTTGTTTGATATCTTGACATGATACAAACAAGGCATAATGCAAATTATAGCAATCATAGCATCTATTCATATATCTCCTGGTGATGCAAGCATGGCATAATCATAGCATCAGTGTTCATAGCATCAATTCATATATTTCTCCCCCTTTGTCATTAACAAAAAGCATGGTAGTTGTGATACCAGGAGAACAATATAAGAAAATTTTGAATATAAGTGTGATAGTCGTTCATGCCTTTACTAGGTTCAAGTTATTTTCCAATAGTAAGTGATAGGAAATCAATTGTACAAGCATATAAAGGAAAGCGTGATATGTAGATCGCTTTGAATACTTCTTCCTTTTTATTTGTTATAATCTTTTTGCATGAAGGAGGAAGGTCATTTGTGATACCAGCTATTTGTGAGTTTACTTTGAGTGACGTTAAAAATCGATGAGATATTAAATCATGCTTCAGGTATCAAAATATATATGTGAAGCAAATCTTTGTAAGTAAAAGCATTATCATTCATATTTCAAGATGGAATTCATAAGTAGGAATCATTTCATTAAATCCATTTCAGAAAAATATTTTTCACATAATAAGTGTATGAGAAAATCCGATTTTTAGGATACCAATTATTAAGCGAATCCGAAAATGAAATTAACACTTTCATGCATTCGGACAAGACCATATTATAGACTTTCAAATACAATCATGAAGACAAAACATGCTTATTGTTATGGAAATTTTACATTCAACACATAATTTCCAACATGTTATTTAGGCATGTAATGGCAATCAAGTGATTTGATCATTCAATAAAGTCCGAAAAATAATTTTAACTAGTTTATGTATTCGGACACATCAACATTCCTAATTCTCTTCTTATGAAATCAAATTATTCTTCACTTAGAGGTTTTGTAAAAATATTAGCTAGTTGATGTTTAGTGTTATGACAATAATAATATCATGGCAATCAACTGCATTGGTATATCATTTTCTCAAATCATATTTATCATGGAAACCAAGGCACAAGGTTTTCAAAGTAGTTATAAAAACATTTAGTTTCAATGTAAAATCTGATAATGAAATAACGAGATTAAACAATGAGAGATGTTTGTAACTCTGCATATGCTCACAAATAAATACATCAGGTAACCATATTAAGGATTAAGGCAAAGGGCATCATGACGAGTAACATAAGGAGTTTACAATAACAATAGGGGATTGTGTTCATATATACACATACAAGTTCATTCATGAGATGGAAAATTAAAGTGCCTAAATAAAGAGTCAAATTGTCGATGAATTTGCTGCAGCTCAGATAGGATTTGATCTTGTCGATGTTCAAGCCGTTCTTGTCTTTGTTCAAATCGGTCCATCCGAATCCCAATATCTTCGACAGATGATGTATGAGCTTGCTCAAATGAATGTGTTTCCTCAAAGGGATAGATCGGAGGAGATTGAGTACCCCTAAATACTGGTATTTCCGGTTCTGGTTCAGGTTGAGGGGGATCGGTTCTTCTAGGCATTCTAACATAGTTACCATTTCTATAAAAACATCTTAATCGGTGAAGTAGATTTTTATTTATTATGCTAAACCTATCTACATTTATTACTTCTTCTTCCGGTGGTATTAGAATATCGTAGGCTTTCATTATTCTAGTGATTATACCACCATATGGAAGCATCATGTCTTTCTTAGATAGTTCTAACATGTTTTGTTGGATAAGATAACCAAGACAAATGTCATGTCCTTTCATGATCAAATACATAGTTCCTAATTCTAATTGGCTTACTTCATCATGATGGTATTGTTTAGGGAGAATGATGCTAGTTAGGATATGATGAAGTACCTTAGTGTTTAGAGGCAGTAGATGTTCACAACTTTTAGGAACAAATGCTAAGTTGGGATTGGCAAAAATTGTTCCTAAGGCTTCAACATATGTTGTTCCAACAGTTTCATCATCCCATGATCCTCTAAAGTAAAGTCCTCTACTTTTTATGGGAATGCCTATCATATCGCAAATGAATTTATCTGTAATGGAGATGTGTTGTCCTAAAAGATAGGTAGACATTCTTTCTTCTTCATCTATTTGTATGTTGTTGTAAAACAATCTAACAAGTCTTGGATAGATGGGTTCATTAATTTGTAAAATAGGGAGTAGATCTAAGTTTGCAAACCATTGGATTGTCTCTAAGTCTCTTAGTTCATTTAAATCTACATGTTTTCCCTTATTGACACTCCTAAGTTCGAAAGAGGAAAACTTTTCAGCATGGTATTTTGAATCAAAAAGGGTGAGATCAAAATCTTCCACTAATCTCCTCTTCCCTTTGTCCCTTGAGGATCTTCTAGACCCCATAACTACTGTTGTTTAGAAGAATAGTGATGAGCAAGAGTAAATGAATCAAAAACAGAATTTAAGGGCTTCTTAGAGAATACCTTAGTGAGATCTTCAAGAGAGGGAAGGATTGTTGATCTTTTGCTCCGAAATGAGGAGTATTTGGGATGCTATGAGGGGAGAAATGGGGATGGAGGAGCTTTGGAAGAGTAAAGGGGGGAAGGGAGTGAGTTGGGGTCGGTTTCACCACCGGCCCTAGCTTGGGTTAAAAAGGGCGGAGTTGCGGGTGGTTGCACCTCTGGTTGGGGCGATGCAACTGCTTGCAACACGTGACAGCCGGAGGTGCTACCTCCAGCTGGGGCGGTTCAACCGCTGCAGGCAGTGAGCATAGTCTTGAATGTTTTTGACTTTTTATTTGTGGAACAATCAACTTCACTTACGTAATTACGTAAGAATAAGAATTTTTGCACGATCAATATGCATACTCTCAATGTCGTACACATGTTTGTGATAGATTGTTCAAGTTGGTAAGCCTTACAAGTTCATGACAAACTTAGTCAGTTCATGATATAGAGTCAGATTCGAAAGTTACGAACGGATGAAATTGATGGGTTCGAAAATCCAGAGGATATGTGAAGGGAGAATCATGGGTTTCCAATTCTGAGGGATCAAATGGGATTGTATCTATATCGCATTTGTAATTTTAATTTTCTAATCCTCTTTTTGTTATTTAGGCTAGAGAGCATCACATGTTCTTTTTGGATCTCGGGTCATGAATATCGAGAATCCAAAGAGCAGGAAATTATTTCTTGCTCCCAGCTTATGATGTTTTACGTCTTTACAAGAAAGGATGATTTTTAGGTACCCATTTGCTTTTGGGTGCCTCAAAAATAGATCTACATTGTTTATCATGTTGCATAGAATTTGTCATGGTTCCTTTAGGAACCCAAATTAATTTATTCGGACTAATTTTCTTGAATGGACAATAATGCGTTTTGTGTCCAAGTTTGCAACAAAAGTTGCATTTGCTTTGGTGTCGCACATGTTGTTGAATCTCGGATTTTGATGATAAAATCAATTGATGGGTTATTTGATCTAATCCATATTATTGAGCTAAGTGTGCAGGATTAACTACGATAACCAGAAAACACAAAGCAAGAATATCGGAGTCAAGATTGATGGACGTTTAAGAGTCCGAAGAATCGTCGGATATGCTGCCGGAACCAATCGAGAAGAAATCGGGAACCTATCGAAATTTTCGGATGTTCGCCGAAGAGATCGTCGGAGGTTCACGGAGATCACCGAGAAGGCTCGGCTACTCGTTAAAGTCATCACAAGTTCGGGAGCTTGCTGGGAGTCCGTCGGAAGAAGTTCGTCGGAAAGCTCGCCGAAACAAGACTCGATGTTCGCGGTTGAAAGCTTGCTTAGGATGTGTTTTTTGTTATGTAGTTCACTTGTAATTAGGATTAGGATTAAGAGATAATCCTATATCCTGGTTAGGGGCCAACTGGGCCCAAAATCAGAGATGGTTTGGGCTAAAATTAAGCCAAACCAGTGAAATCGGAGAGCCAGGCGGTGGCACCGCCCAACACCCGAGAGCTGGGCGGTGACACCTCCTGGGCTGGGCGGTTGCAGCTCCCAGCACCCGAGCGCTGGGCGGTGGCACCGCTTGGCTGGGCGGTGGCACCTCCAGCGTCGGGAACCCAAAGAGAATTCAAATTTTGGAGCCCAAAATTTGAATCCTCTTGAGGCCTATAAATACCCCTCAAATCTCAGCTAAGATTACAACTTTTGAGAAGCATTTTGATTGAGAGAAAAGTCTTAGAAAGTCTTAGCAAGTCTTGTTTTCAATTTGCTAGAGAGTTCTCCTCCTTCTTTCTTATTAAAAATTTGTAAGAGGTTGAACTGCTTGTAAAAGGTTGTAAGAGGGGTGTTTACCCTTCCATTTCAAGAGATTTGCTAGTAGAAGGTGGGAGCCTCATCGAAGAGGGGCATCGCAAGTGGAGTAGGTCATTTGACCGAACCACTCTAAAAATCGGCGTAATCTCTGGTTTGCATTTTATTATTGTCATTTACATTACTGCAAATCTTCTTACTGCTTTAGTTCCTTATTATCCTTGCTGCGCAACTTTAAGAATACGCTTTCAAGATTAAACTTTTCAAGTTCCGTTCTTATCGTACGAAAGATTTTTCTAAAATCGAAGTTTTAATCCGCTGCACTAATTCACCCCCCCCTCTTAGCGCCGCTCCGATCCTAACAAGTGGTATCAGAGCGAGGGTATCTCTCATATTTGGTTTAATACCCAAGAGAGATGGCTTACTCCGGCATGCAAGAGGGCCATTCTATTGCACGACCACCTTTGTTTAATGGGTCGGATTACACATATTGGAAGACTCGCATGAGGATCTTCCTCATTTCTATGGACTTTGAGCTTTGGTCTATTGTCGAGAATGGATTTCAAAAATCTTCTTTTCCGATGAGCGAATGGAATGAATCGGAGAAGAAGGTTTTTGCTTTAAATGCAAAGGCTATTAATGCCTTGTTTTGTGCATTAGACAAAAACAAATTTAATCGTGTTTCAATGTGTGATTCGGCTTTTGATATTTGGAGAACTCTTGAGGTCACTCATGAAGGCACTAGCCGAGTGAAAGAGTCCAAAATCAACATCCTTGTGCACTCTTACGAACTTTTTCGAATGAAACCAAGTGAGTCCATCGGAGACATGTACACCCGGTTTAAGATCCCTCCCTAAAAGTTGGGATCCAAAAGTTACGGCCATTCAAGAGGCCAAAGACCTTAAAGCATTCCCTCTTGAAGAACTCATTGGGTCTCTAATGACCTACGAAATGACATATCAAGCTCATGACGAGCTCGAGAACCCCCTTCCAAAGAACAGGAAGGATATGGCACTCAAATCACAAGAAGACCACTTGAAAGGAACATCAAGTGATGAGGACAGTGACAATGACATTGCACTTTTGACTCAAAAATTTTAAAAATATTTAAGAAAGAACAAACTTAAAAATAATATAAAAAATAAATTTGAACAAAAGAAGGACCAAGTGATTTGCTATGAATGCAAAAAATCGGGACACTACAAGAACGATTGTCCTCAAGCCAAAAAGATGACATCAAAGAAGAAGGCGCTCAAGGCAACATGGGATGATTCAAGCGCGTCCGAAGAAGAGGAGTCCAACAC
The DNA here is from genome assembly GCF_036884655.1 of Musa acuminata AAA Group. Lineage (NCBI taxonomy): Eukaryota > Viridiplantae > Streptophyta > Magnoliopsida > Zingiberales > Musaceae > Musa > Musa acuminata. The sequence goes on from NC_088355.1 coordinate 31,325,911, forward strand.
CGAGCAAGTTGCTCATTACGCGCTAATGGCTTTAGAAGAAGAGGTATGTGATTTATTTAATGAAGATTTATCTTTTGAAGAACTCTCTATTGCTTTTCATGAATTATTTGATGAATGTAGAACTGTTAGCAAGAAGTTAAGTATCTTAAAGAAAGAGCATGCTTTGCTACAAGATAAGTTTGATAGTCTTCAAACTCCTCCATGCTCTAAGTTTGAGCATTTAGAAGCAATAAAAAATGAAAATTTGCTTCTTAAGGAAACCTTAAACAAGTTTAAGGTTGGTAGCAAAGGATTAGATATGATCCTTGCACACAAGGGTCACATCGCAAATAGAAATGGAATTGGATTTGTAAAAGGATTACATCAAAATCCTACCACTTTCATAAAAGGACCTACATTACATGTTTCCTCTTATATGAAATGCAACTTCTATTGTAAATCCGGACATATTGCCTACAAATGTCCATTTAGGAAAATTAGTTCACAAAAATTAATATGGGTTCCTAAAGGAACTATAAAGGATTCAAAAATAAATAACAAGGTTAGTGGGTCAATTTTTGAGGCACCCAAAATCAAATGGGTACCTAAAAATCATCCTCGTTTGTAGACAAACCCACAAGCTAGGAGCAAGAGATGGTATCTCGATAGTGGATGCTCAAGACATATGATTGGAGATCCATCTCATTTCTCTATGCTCACTAGCAAAGAAGAAGGGTACGTCACCTTCGGAGACAACAACAAAGGCAAAATCATTGGCAAGGGAACTATTGGTAACAAATTTAGTTTTTCCATTGATGATGTTTTACTAGTTGATGGATTAAAACATAATCTCTTGAGTATTAATCAACTATGCGATAAAGGTTATATCGTTAGATTTGAATCAAATATGTGCATTATTGAAAAACCAAATCATAACATGACTATGATTGCTTTAAAACAAAATAATGTCTATACCATCAATCTTGATGAACTAAGTAATGAAATGTGTTTCTCCGCCGTAAATGATGATGCTTGGCTTTGGCATAGGAGATTAGGTCATGCAAGCATGAAAACAATATCTAAAATCTCATCTCAAGAATTAGTATGAGGGATTCCGAATATGAAGTTTATTAAGGATAAGGTATGCGATGCATGTCAACTAGGCAAACAAATAAAAGCAAGCTTCAAACCAAAAAATCAAATTAGCACCACTAGACCATTACAATTGATCCATTTGGACTTATTTGGACCAATTGATACAACAAGTCAAGGTGGAAGCAAATATGCTTTCGTGATTGTGGATGACTACTCTAGATACACTTGGACCTATTTCTTAGCTCATAAAAGTGATTGCTTCAAGTGTTTCTCTAAATTTTGTAAACTCACTCAAAACGAAAAAGGCTTCATGATTTCATCAATTCGGAGTGATCACGGTGGTGAATTCTAAAACCGTGACTTTCAAAATTTTTGCGAAGTTAATGGGTACAATCACAACTTCTCAACTCCAAGAAATCCTCAACAAAATGGAGTAGTTGAAAGGAAAAATAGAAACCTACAAGAAATGGCAAGAACTATGTTAAATGAACATAGTTTACCCAAATATTTTTGGGCCGAAGCCGTAAATACGGCTTGTTACATCATGAATAGGGTCCTAATAAGACCATCTCTATCAAAAACTCCCCATGAATTATGGAATAACAAAAAACCAAATATTTCTTATTTTAAAGTTTTTGGTTGTAAATGCTTCATTTTAAATGAAAAGGATGCCCTAGGTAAATTTGATGCTAAATCCGATGAAGGCATTTTTCTTGGTTACTCCTCCGTTTCTAAGGCCTTTCGTGTCTTTAACAAAAGGATCTTAGTAATAGAAGAGTCTATTCATGTAGTTTTTAATGAAATTTCTAATTCAAAGAAAAATGATTTTGATGATGATCTTGGTTTTGATAATATGAATTTAAACGAACCCCCTCCTCAAAATAGCCATTTGAATGCCTCTTCTTCCGAAATTTCTTTACCCAAAGAATGGAAGTATGTAGATGCTCATCCAAAGGAGCTAATTATAGGAGATACAACAAAAGGGGTTCAAACTCGTTCTTCGTTCAAGAATTTTTGTGCTAACGCCGCTTTCCTTTCTCAAATTGAACCTAAATGCATTGACGAAGCCTTAAAAGATGATTTTTGGGTCATTGCAATGCAAGGAGAATTGAACCAATTTGAGAGGAATGAGGTATGGAAGCTTGTTCCTAGACCAAGTGACCACTTAGTCATAGGTACTAAGTGGGTCTTTAAAAACAAGCAAGACGAAAATGGTATCGTGGTTAGAAACAAGGCTAGATTAGTGGCCAAAGGTTTCAACCAAGAAGAAGGTATCGATTACGAAGAAACCTTCGCTCCCGTGGCTCGATTAGAAGCCATAAGGATGCTCCTTGCCTATGCTAGTAGTAATAATTTTAAACTATTTCAAATGGATGTCAAAAGTGCTTTCTTGAATGGTTTTATTTCCGAAGAAGTATATGTCGAACAACCTCCCGGATTTGAAAATTCTCTTCTTCCTAATCATGTATTCAAATTGACTAAAGCTCTCTATGGCTTGAAACAAGCTCCTAAAGCTTGGTATGAAAGGCTTAGTTCCTTTCTTATTTTAAATAATTTTACCAAAGGCAAGGTTGATACTACATTGTTTATTAAACATTTTGAAAATAATTTTCTTATTGTCCAAATTTATGTTGACGATATTATTTTTGGCTCTTCGGATGAATCACTATGTGAATCATTTGCCAAATGTATGAGTCATGAATTTGAAATGAGTTTAATGGGTGAATTAACTTTCTTTTTAGGATTACAAATCAAACAACTTAGTGATGGTATATTTCTTAACCAATCCAAATATACATTAGAATTGTTAAAACGATTTAACATGGATAATTCAAAAGCAATAAACACCCCTATGAGCACTGCGACTAAGTTAGATATGGATGAAAATAGTGAAAATTTCGATCAAAAAACATATAGGGGAATGATAGGTAGTCTACTCTACCTCACCACGACTAGACCAGATATTATGTTTAGTGTAGGACTTTGCGCTAGGTTTCAATCTAATCCTAAATTATCTCATCTTAAGAGTGTTAAAAGAATATTTAGGTATCTTAAAGGAACTCCAAATTTAGGATTGTGGTATCCAAAATTGTTAGGATCAAGAGCACTAAGAGGGGGGGGTGAATTAGTGCAGCGGAAATCTTTCAGCGATTTAAAAACGAAGGCTGCGTTTGTCCGATAAAAACGATTTCGATGTAAAAGCCAATTCTAAGATTACTTAAGATTAAGCGCAGTTTACGTCTAAGCACAGTTTACGTCTAAACTGAGTTTGCGTCTAAATACAGTTTGCGTCTAAACGCAGTTTTGCGTCTAAACACAGTTTTACGTCTAAACGCAGTTTTGCGTCTAAACTCAGTTTACGTCTAAACGCAGTTTTACGTCTAAACGCGGTTTGCGTCTAAAAGTAGTTTACGTCTAAAACACAGTTTTATGTCCAAACACAGTTTCCGCAGTTTGCGTCTAAACACAGTTTTGCGTCTAAACTCAGTTTACGTCTAAACATAGTTTTACGTCTAAACGCAGTTTGCGTCTAAATGCAGTTTTACGTCTAAACGTAGTTTTACGTTTAAAAGAAGTTTACGTCTAAAACATAGTTTTATGTTTAAACACAGTTTGCGCAGTTTACGTTTAAACGCAGTTTTACGTCTAAACGCAGTTTGCGTCTAAACACAGTTTTACGTCTAAACGTAGTTTGCGTCTAAAACAGTTTCGAAGAGATCTAAACTTAGAAGCTAGTTCATAAAAAGCGCAGAAGATAGTTTTGCAGAATCAAAACACAAACGTAAGCTGATCGTACGAAAAACATAGATTTACGTCTGAATGCAGATTCGAAAAGATCAGCACTTAGAACTTGTTCGTAAAGGCGCAGAGAGCAGTAGTTATGTAGGAGGTTTGCAGTAATGATAAGGTACTCGAAATAAAAGCAAACCAGAGATTTAGAGTGGTTCGGTCAGTCTTGACCTACTCCACTTTTGGCTTCCTCCTCCGACGAGGTCACCGACGTCAACTAGCTGCCTTCCTTCAATGGGCGAAGGCCAACTGCCCTTTTACAATTTCACTCCTTTTTGATGGGCTCAGGAGACAACCCTTACAGAACCTTTCTCTCCTCACTTTTACAATTCATAAGCTTAAAGAACAGAAGGAGGAGACTTAAAGGCTTTACAACAATTTTGAGCTCTTAGAATCACAGAAAGAATCAAGATTTCGGTGTAGGTCTCTATCATTTCTGTGCTGAATGGGTGGGGTATTTATAGGCCCCAACCCAGTTCAAATTTGGAGCTCAAAACGATCAAATCCCGGAATTCCGGGATCAGGCGGTTGCGCCTCCTGACTGGAGAGGTTGCACCGCCTGGCAGAGCTCGGAGACTGAGCCCAGGCGGTTGCACCTCTTTGTCAGGGGCGGTTGCACCGCCTGAGTCTGGCTCAAAGACTGAGCCCCAGGCGGTGCCACCTCTTGACTGAGGCGGTTGCACCTCTCTGCCAGAGCTCGAAGACCGAGCTCAGGCGGTGCTACCTCTCTGTCAGGGAGGTTGCACCGCCCAGTCTAGCTCGAAGACTGAGCTCAGGCGGTTGCACCTCCTGGCTGGGGCGGTTGCACCGCCCAGTCTCGCTGGGAGACTTAGCCCAGGCGGTGCCACCTCCTGGCCTAGGCAGTTGCACCTCCTGGTGCAATCAGGGTCCGAATGGTTAGCTCCATTCGGCCCAATTTCAATCTTTTCAGGGGCCCAATTGCCCCAAGATTAAGCTAATGGGATCACCTTCCATTTTCCAACTTAATCAACGTGCTAACTACGATTAAATCTAAGACAATTTCTGCAGCTTTGCTCCGATGCGTCAATCGCTTCTTCCGGCGAGTTTCTGACGAACTTCCGTCGATCATCCGATGAACCCTCGGTGATTCTTCTGCGGACTTCCAGCAAACTCCTGGACTTTGCGACGATCCACTTGGCGAGTTTCGACGAGCTTCACTTGGCATGCTTCTGGACTTCTCGGATCTGTTCTTGCAGAACCTCCGACAACCGTCCGAACTTCCGTCGAACTCTCGAACTCCCAACGTGATCATGATCTTGACTCCGGCGCAACTCCTGCTGCTTGTCTAACTTTCATCGTAGTTAATCCTGCACACTTATCTCAACACATAGATTAGACAACAAATGACAATTGACTTCATCATCAAAATCCGAGATTCAATAATCTCCCCCTTTTTTATGATGACAATCAATTGATAATGGAGTTATCCTTAACTCCCCCTGTCTATATGCCATAGTTGAGATAAGTCAACCTTGAATTCAAGACCTAAGAATTCAAGTGACGTATTGATAAGTTAGATCAGTTAAACTTATCAATACTCCCATCATGATACCTATCATGATGTATATCTTCAAGAATGATGTCAAGGCTTGACATACATCATCAAGTTTGTGTTTGTAACTATTCATCATGTAGTTTGAACATTATCATATAAAGCTATGAAGCACTATTACATGATGCACACATTTGAAATATTCTAGCAAGTTTTGCATTTTCTTCACATGATAAGATATCAACTCAGAGCATAATGTAAACTTTAGCACATGTTCATATATCGTTTGAACATTATCATATAAAGCTTTGAAGCACTATTACATGATGCACACATTTGAAATATTCTAGCAAGTTTTGCATTTTCTTCACATGATAAGATATCAACTCAGGGCATAATGCAAACTTTAGCACATGTTCATATATCGTTTGAACATTATCATATAAAGCTGTGAAGCACTATTACATGATGCACACATTTGAAATATTCTAGCAAGTTTTGCATTTTCTTCACATGATAAGATATCAACTCAGGGCATAATGCAAACTTTAGCACATGCTCATATATCTCTTGGTGATGCAAGGATGGCATAATCATAGCAGTGTTTATAGCATCACTCATAGTATTTCTAATCATGGCAGTGTTTATCAATTCATATATCTCCCCCTTTGTCATCAACAAAAAGCATAGAAATTATGATACCATGAAAATAATTTATAGAGGAATTTTACATAGATTGCTTTAAATACATCTTCCCCTTTTTGTTATAATCCATTGTCTATGTAAAGATTTTACAGGATGGAATACATACACATGAATCACTTCATCAAATCTATTTCATGAAACTTATTTTTCATGAAAGTGTACGAGAAAATCTGTTTTATAGCATTTGAACAAATAAGATGCATTTGGACAAGATTTTGTTACAGATTTTCACATATAAACATGGCAATCAAGTGATCTGATCATTCAATATAGTCCGAAAAATAATTTTAACAAATTTATCTATTCGGATACATCAACATTCCTAATTTTCTTCGAATGAAATCAAAGCACAAGGTTTTCAAAACTTTTAGTTTCAAAGCACAACATTCTTAATTTGGACACATCACACACCAAACAGTAATGATACCATAAAAATCTGAGATAACTTTTACCACAAGGCGCAAGATATATGTTTACCACGATAGATGTTTACAGTCAACACATCAGAAGTTTACAACAACAACAGGTGTTCAACAAGTTCATTGATGTGGTGGAAAATTAAAGTGCCTAAACAAGGAGTCAAATTGACTATGAATTTGCTGCAGCTCAGATAGGATTTGATCTTGTCGTTGTTCAATCGGTTCTTGTCTCTGTTCGAATCGATCCATTCGAATCCCAATTTCTTCGATGGATGTATGAGTTTGCTCAACTGGATGTATTTCCTCAAAGGGAAGGGTCGGAGAAGATTGGGTACCCCTAAATACTGGTGTTTCCGGTTCTGGTTCAGGTTGAGGGTGATCAGTCCTTCTAGGGATTCTAACCCAGTTACCGTTTCTATAGTAACATCTTAGTCGGTGAAGTAGATTTTTGTTTATTATGCTGAATCTATCTACTTTCATTACTTCTTCTTCTGGTGGTATTAGAATGTCGTAAGCTTTCATTATTCTTGTGATTATACCACCATATGGGAGCATCATATCTTTCTTAGATAATTCTAACATGTTTTGTTGAATAAGATAACCAAGACAGATGTCATGTCCCTTCATGATTAAGTACATAGTTCCTAATTCTAATTGACTTATTTCATCATGATGGTATTGTTTAGGAAGAATTATACTAGTCATGATATGATGAAGTATCTTAGTGTTCAAAGGCAGTAGATGTTCACAACTTTTAGGAATCAATGCTATGTTAGGATTGGCAAAGATTGTTCCTAAGGCTTCAACATAGGATGTTCCAATACTTTCATCATCCCATGATCCTCTAAAGTAAAGTCCTATGCTTTTCATGGGAATGCCTATCATATCACAAATAAACCTATCAGTGATTGAGATGTGTTGTCCTAAAAGATAGGTGGACATCCTTTCTTCATCATCTATTTGTATGTTATTGTAAAATAATCTAACTAGCCTAGGATAGATGGGTTCGTTAATCTGCAAGATTGGAAGTAGATCTAGGTTTGCAAACCATTGGATAGTCTCTAAGTCTCTTAGTTCATTTAGATCTACGTATTTTCCCTTATTGATACTTCTAAGTTCGAAAGAGGGAAATTTTTCAGCATGGTTTTTTGAATCGAAAAGGGTGAAGTCAAACTCTTCTACTAATCTCCTCTTTCTCTTGTCCCTTGAGGATCTTCTAGATCCCATAACTACTGCTGTTTAGAGGGATGATGATGAGCAAGAGTAAATGAAGAACAAAACAGAATTTAAGAGCTTCTTAGAGAGTACCTTTGTGAAATCTTCAAGAGAAGGAAGGATTCTTGAAGTTTTGCTCCGAAATGGGAGGTATTTGGAAAGCTTAGAGGAGTGAAATGAGAATGGAGGAGACTTGGAAGAGTAGAGGAGGAAATGGGAGTGAGTTGGGGTTGATTCCACCGCCGGCCCTAGCGTGGGTTTAAAAAGGCAGAGTTGCAGGCGGTTGCACCTCTGGCTGGAGCGATGCAACCGCTGGCAACCCGTGGTAGCTGGAGGTGCCACCGCCAGCTGGAGAGGTGTCACCGCCTGCAGCCAGTGAGCACCTAATGTGATTTGATTTGAGGGGAGTTTTTCATTTCAGAGCAATTAACGTTTCTTACGTGATTTCGTATGAGTTTTTATTTAAGGAAGAGGCTCTTGTATGATCAAGATAGATCTTTTAACGTGCGTATGTCGTACGTATGTTGATAGTTTGTTTGGTATCCCTTTTAAGATCATGACATATTTAGTTTCTTCATGATACAAGAATTAATTCGTAGATGATAGAGTTGAAGGGTTCGATGATCAAGGGGATATGTGAATTTGGGAATCATATGTTTCTAATAAGGTTGTATCCAAATCGCATTTGTGATTTCATAACTTCCACTTGTTATTTAAGTGTTGCGAGTTCCTTTTTGACTCTTGGTTTATGACTATCGAGAATCAAGGAGCAGAATATTATTTCTTGCTCCAGCCTAAAAGTTTAATATTTTTATAGGAAGGGATGATTTTTAGGTACCCATTTGCTTTTGGGTGCCTCACAAATAGATCTACATTTTCTATCATGTTGCATAGAATTTGTCATGGTTCCTTTAGGAACCCAAATCAATTTGTTTGGACTAATTTTCCTGAATGGACAATAATGCGTCCTGTGTCCAAACTTGCAACAAAAGTTGCATTTGCTTTGATGTCTAACATGTAAGATGGGGCCTTTTACGAAGGTAGTTGGATTTTGGTGAGGACTCCTCACAAATCCAATCCCACTTCTTTTGGGAACATGACCCTTGTATGTAAGGATCATGTTTAATGATTTGCTACCAACCTCGAATTTCTTCAAGGTGTCCTTAAGTAGCAAGTTTTCTTTTTGAAGAGTTTCTAGATCAAGGCATTTTATGCATGAGTTTAAACTATCACTATGTTCAGCATTTAACTTATCAAACTTGTAAATAAGACTATCATACTCCTTTTTTAGCAATTTGTATTTACCACTAATAGTCTTACACTCATCAAACAATTCATGGAAAGCATTTAATAATTCATCGAATGATAAATCTGCATCTAATGAATTTGTTACCTCGTCTTCGATGGCCATTAGGGCGTAATGAGCAACTTGCTCGGTGTTGGTCTCCTCTTCTTCGGACGCGCTCGAGTCGTCCCATGTTGCTTGAAGCACCTTCTTCTTTGATGTTCTTCTTTTGACTTGGGGACAATCACTCTTGTAGTGTCCCGGCTTTTTGCATTCATAGCAGATCACTTGGTCCTTCTTGGGTTCAAGTTTATTTTTCGCGTCATTCTTGAACTTGTTTCTTTTAAAGAACTTTTTAAACTTTCTTGTTAAAAGTGCCAAGTCATCATCACAGTCCTCATCACTTGAGTTTTCTCTCAAGTGGCATTCAGAAGTTTTGAGTGTCATATCCTTCCTGTTCTTTGGAAGGATATCTTCTTGCTCTTCATGAGCTTTACAAGTCATTTCGTAGGTCATTAATGACCCGATTAGTTCTTCAAGAGGGAAGTTGCGCAGATCTTTTGCCTCTTGAATAGCAGTGACTTTAGGATCCCAACTCTTAGGAAGGGATCTTAGTATCTTATTTACGAGTTCAAAATCCGAAAAACTTTTTCCGAGTCCTTTCAGACCGTTGACGACATCCGTGAAACGGGTAAACATGTCGCCAATGGTTTCACTCGGTTTCATTCGGAAAAGTTCAAAAGAATGCAACAACAGATTGATTTTTGAATCTTTCACTCTACTTGTGCCCTCGTGGGTCACTTCAAGTGTGTGCCAAATATCAAATGCAGTTTCGCAAGTTGAAACACGATTAAACTCGTTTTTATCAAATGCGCAAAATAAGGCATTCATAGCCTTTGCATTAAGAGCGAAAGCCTTCTTTTCCAATTCATTCCAATCGATCATTGGAAGAGAAGACTTTGAAAATCCGTTTTCAACAAGGTTCCACAGTTCAAAATCCATAGAAATAAGAAAGATCCTCATTCGGGTCTTCCAGTAGGTGTAGTCCGTCCCACTGAACATGGGTGGACGTGTAATAGAATGCCCCTCTTGGTTTCCGACGTATGCCATCTCTCTTGGGTTTTAATCCGTTAGAGAGTTAACCTTGCTCTGATACCAATTGTTAGGATTAAGAGCACTAAGAGGGGGGGGGTGAATTAGTGCAGTGGAAATCTTTCAGCGATTTAAAAACGAAGGCTGCGTTCGTCCGATAAAAACGATTTCGATGTAAAAGCCGATTCTAAGATTACTTAAGATTAAGCGCAGTTTACGTCTAAGCACAGTTTACGTCTAAACTGAGTTTGCGTCTAAATACAGTTTGCGTCTAAACGCAGTTTTGCGTCTAAACACAGTCTTACGTCTAAAGGCAGTTTTGCGTCTAAACTCAATTTTGCGTCTAAACTCAGTTTACGTCTAAACGCAGTTTTACGTCTAAACGCAGTTTGCGTCTAAAAGTAGTTTACGTCTAAAACACAGTTTTATGTCCGAACACAGTTTGCGCAGTTTGCGTCTAAACACAGTTTTGCGTCTAAACTCAATTTACGTCTAAACGCAGTTTTACGTCTAAACGCAGTTTGCGTCTAAACGCAGTTTTACGTCTAAACGTAGTTTTACGTTTAAAAGAAGTTTACGTCTAAAACACAGTTTTATGTTTAAACACAGTTTGCGCAGTTTACGTTTAAACGCAGTTTTACATCTAAACGCAGTTTGCGTCTAAACGCAGTTTTACGTCTAAGCGTAGTTTGCGTCTAAAACAGTTTCGAAGAGATCTAAACTTAGAAGCTAGTTCATAAAAAGCGCAGAAGACAGTTTTACAGAATCAAAACACAAACGTAAGCTGATCGTACGAAGAACACAGATTTACGTCTGAATGCAGATTCGAAAAGATCAGCACTTAGAACTTGTTCGTAAAGGCGTAGAGAGCAATAGTTATGTAGGAGGTTTGCAGTAATGATAAGGTACTCGAAATAAAAGCAAACCAGAGATTTAGAGTGGTTCGGTCAGTCTTGACCTACTCCACTTTTGGCTTCCTCCTCCGACGAGGTCACCGACGTCAACTAGCTGCCTTCCTTCAATGGGCGAAGGCCAACTACCCTTTTACAGTTTCACTCCTTTTTTATGGGCTCAGGAGACAACCCTTACAGAACCTTTCTCTCCTCACTTTTACAATTCAGAAGCTTAAAGAACAGAAGGAGGAGACTTAAAGGCTTTACAACAATTTTGAGCTCTTAGAATTGCTAGTCATAAGTGCCCAGCAAGCCAATCACGTGAGTGATGGCACGTGTGACTTCATACAGAATCTTTTTGCTTATTATATTTTGGCGTATATCACTTTATAACTATTGCATAAATGCATATATATTATGATGTCCTTGGATTTGTGCAATGGGAATCGGATCGTGATGAGATCACGATAATGAGATCGATTCACCTTTAAACACATATCCTAAATAATCCCGGTCATAGGTTACTCGAGAGGGACATCGTGATAACCGGATAGACTGGTGTGCTGTATACCCGTCCATATGATGGATGCAGCTGGTCTCATAGCTGCTCGTGTAGGGACACTAGGGATACAGTACAGGTGCTCATTGGAGAATGAGTTCACTGATTGATCCGCTTACGGAATGCTGGATGGTTGATGATGCCTTATTGTCAGACAACGATTCCGTAGTCCTAGTGGTGTATCTGGTTCTTAGACTTGAGACACCAAGGATGTCCTGTATGAGTGCTCCACTCTTTGATACCAGACTTATAGGTTTGGCTGTTCCCAGATCTAGTACAGCTGGTCATTGGGAGTGGTAGTCGACCTTACGAGGGCTATTGAGTGTCGATAAAGGATCATCCACTCTCGGTATCATGAGAGGAATATCCCATGTGTTCTTGCTCAGACAAATCCCTGGCCAGGGTCATTCGGGTTGAGAGAGAAAGAGTTCTCCGGGAGAATCCGATTAGAGCGAGACTCGAGTAGAAACCGTATGGGTCTGACAGCACCATGCTCGATATACGGTCTCTGGGATATTAGATGGATGAGGGACTATAGGTACATGGTAACTGAGGACAGACAGGTCCAATGGATTTGATTCCCCTGTATCGTCTGGGGACTACGGCGTAGTGGCCTAGTACTTCCGTAGTCGATGAGTCGAGTGAATTATTACAGAGATAATAATTCACTGAGTTAGAAGGAGTTCTGACAGGTATGACTCACGGCCAGCTCGATATTGGGCCTAGAGGGTCACACACATATGGTAGGCATTGCGATGAGTAGAGGTTCGGATATGAGATATCCGACGGAGCCCTTGTCTTATTGGATGCAGATCCAATACCCACTAGGGAAAGGACCCATTAGGGTTTTGACACGGGATCTCTATAAATAGGAGGGATTCACAGCCTCATAGGCTAGAGTCTTTGCTTGCCCTTCCTATTCTCCTCTCCCTCTCCACCTCAGAGTAGGCCTGGAGTTTTGAGGAGCGTCGTCGCAACCCTGCTGTGTGGATCACCGCTAGAGAGGAGGACGCTTGACCTCCTTCACCCTCTCCTAAGGATCTGCAAGGAAACAGGGATATACGATCTCCCTAGGTAACACAATCTCTATACGCAGTTTTGTGTTTTTGCGGATTTTGCGCACCAATCTTCGCACGACGATGAACATCTTTTTGGGAATCGGGATTTTTGTTTTCTTGTTCTTCCGCTGCGCATATGATGTCGCCCCCCTTATGATTTCCCAACAGTGGTATCAGAGCCAGGTTGTTCGTGCGAATGATTGGTTTTGAACTGCGTGTATTGTGTTTAGGAAGAATTTTGACGTCAAAATCGTTGACGCAAAAGCGAGGAAGGGCAGCAACAATTGCTGCCCTCGATCTGCATGCCTGCAGCCACCTGCAGCGGCAGCCGCAGTCGCAGCCAGGCAGCACAGCGCCGGCGCATGCGCAAGCGCTGTGTCTGCAGCAGCCGGCCGGCGGCCTGCTTGCAGAAGGCTTGCTGCCGGCGGGGCTGGCAGCCCGCGGGTAGAGGCGCCTGCGGCCGCTGAGCCCGCGGGTAGAGGCGCCGCGGGGCAGCAGCGCGGGCTGAGGCACCGCAGGGCAGCGGCGCCTGTGGCCGCTGCTCCCACGGGCAAAAACCCCGCAGGGGCGGCCGCCAGCGAGGCAGCACCGCCTGCGGGCGCTGCCTCGCCGGCAGAACTGCCCGCGGAGGCGGCGACGCCCGCGGGGGCGCCCACCTGCAGCGGCAGCGCCGCCAGCGGGCGTGCCACCCGCAGGCGAGGGCAGCGCCCCGCCCCTCGCCGCACAGGCCGCCGCCAGCAGGGTGGCGGCGGCAACGGCAGCAGCAAAGGGCAGTAGGAAATTAGGGTTTTCTGGGCAAAAGACAGTTTTACCCCTGTGAATTTGAGAAATTCCAGTTTTTGTCTTTTGTCCAAATTACGAAAATACCCTTAGGAATTGAGAAATTCCCTATATATCCCTGATTTCAGAAAATATTAATTAATTAAAAGGTTTAGTTGATTATTATTTTTATTATTATCTAGTAGTCCTACATGATGATGATTATTTATACATGTGATGTATGATGAGTGGACGGATGATCATGGACCGTGTGATGTGTGTACTTGTGATTATTATTATTGAGGTCTGCGAACCTCCATTATATTTCTCGTTTATTGTCGGGCCTGCATGCCTATGATTAAGTTGTAATCACATGAGGAGGCGTAGCGGGAGCGTGGATGCCATAGCGGGACCCACGAGACGGACGATCGTGATGCATGGAGATGCATCAAGATGTCGACGGAACCGACGAGGACGAGATGGACGATCACAAGGCATGGAGATGCACCGTTGCACACATAGATCTTGATGTGAGTGATTAGGCCTACTGGCTCGGGCCTAATCATATTAGGTTGTGGTCCATGATCATCTGGTGTGATTGCTTATACACATACTAGATATGTATATATATTTGCATGCGATGTAGATATATATTAAATATGCATATGTGTGACATGTCATATTAGGAGACCAAATCATAGAAACATCTCTCGATAATATTAAGTCGGTAAACGTGAGGCAATTAGATTGACCCACGTGGCCTTCCATCGTTATGAGTAGGAACCGAATCCCGGTGTAGGTTGAGTTGGTCGAGTCCCTCGAGACTCACCTATATCGCGATTCGCTATCTTGCTTACGACATAGAGATGTCACCGGTGACCTGAGGGCATGATATGCTTGGTCGAGTCCCTCGAGGGTATATCATCAAATCAGACTCATCTTGTAACGAAGGTGTTGACTTAACCGAGCATCATGGTTGGTCGAGTCCCTCGAGGCCATGGTGATTCGGAGGCCGAACAGGACGGGAATCACAAGGAGTTGTGATCGGCAAGAGTTGTCTACCTTTTAGGCTTAGTGTGATTGGTCGAGTCCCTCGAGGTTACACTAAGACGCTGATTGGATCCTGATCCCCACTAGAAGTCTGCCGGAGACTTCCGTTTCACGTGCTGAGGGTGTCGCGTGACTCGTTAGTAAAATAGTGGGAGCATATTAAGATAGAAGTCCATATCTTGATAGTTTATTTCTTGCAAAATCTGCAATGTTATTCATTTTTGCTACATCTTTATTTTCAGAAAATGTCGCTTTCAAATCCCTTACGTGGCATACTTGATGTCAACCGCCTCACTGGTCCAAATTATACGGATTGGCTCCGTAACTTGAGAATTGTTCTCACAGCGGAGAAAATCGTGTACGTCCTTGATACAGTGATGCCTACGCCCGAAGAAGGGGCAAGCGAGGATGAGATCGCTCGCTACGTGAAGTACATTGATGACTCCACTCTTGCTCAGTGCTATATGTTGGGCTCTATGACTCCAGAGTTATAGAGACAACATGAAAAGATGGATGCCAGATCCATTCTCCTACATGTCCGTAAATTGTTTGAGGAACAGGGAAGGACTCAACGATATGAGATATCCAAGAGCCTTTTCCGCGCTAGGATGACTGAGGGGACACCGGTTCAGAACCATGTCCTAAAGATGATTGAGTGGATAGAGAAACTCACAGGTCTAGGAATGGTCCTAGAGGATAACTTGTGTGTGGACATTGTGCTTCAGTCCCTACCAGATTCCTTTTCACAGTTCATAATGAATTTTAATATGAACAAGCTTGAGGTGACTCTCCCAGAGCTCCTCAATATGTTGAGGGAGGCAGAGAGTACTATTAAGAAAGAGAAGCCAGTTCTCTACACTGGTGAGACCAGAAAGAAAAGGAAAGCAGAAAGGTCCCTTAAGAAGGGAAAGGGCAAGGGCAAACAAGGTATAGCAAAGGTTGCTAAGAAAGACCCAACAAAGGACAAAGGCCAGTGCTTCCACTGTGGTAAAGATGGGCACTGGAAGAGAAACTGCAAAGAGTACCTTGCAGAAAGGGCGAAACAAAAGCTTGATGAAGCTTCAGGTACATTCATGATCAGTCTCCATTTGTCAGACTCTTATGATAACACATGGGTATTAGATACCGGTAGTGCTTATCATATATGCAATTCGTTGCAGGTTCTGGCAAGGCCTAGGAGACTAGAGAGAGGCGAGATGGACCTCAAGATGGGTAATGGAGCAAAAGTTGCTGTATTAGCTGTTGGCGAGGTCGCCCTACATCTGCCTAGTGGAGCTTTTATTGCATTAGATGCATGTTATTTTGTTCCTTCTATTATCAAAAACATTATCTCCATTTCATGTTTAACAGTTAGTGGATATAAATTTGTTTTTGAGAACAATGGTTGTTCGATATTATTAGATGATAAGATCATCACGAAAGGAACATTGCATAATGGTTTATTTATGTTAGACACCACTCCACATATCATGAATATAAATGTGTCCAAAAGGAAACGAGATGAGTTGAACAGTGCATACCTGTGGCATTGTAGGCTACGTCACATCCATGAAAGAATGATTCAAAAGTTGCTAAATGATGGATATCTAGATCCATTCGACTATGTGTCATATGCAACTTGTGAGCCTTGCATTCGTGGAAAACTGACCAACTCTCCATTTAGTGGAACTGGAGAGAGAGCCACTGAGTTGTTGGAACTGATACATAGTGATGTATGTGGACCCATGTCAACTCATGCCATTGGAGGTTACTCCTACTTCATTACATTTACTGATGATTTCTCAAGGTATGGATATGTGTACTTAATGAAGTACAAGTCCGAGGCCTTTGAGAAATTCAGAGAGTATAAGAATGAGGTGGAGAACCAGACTGGAAAGAGTATCAAAACTCTTCGATCAGATCGAGGAGGTGAGTACTTAAGTACAGAGTTTACTCACTTCCTCAAGGACCATGGGATATTATCCCAATGGACACCTCCTTATACACCTCAGCTCAATGGTGTCTCTGAAAGGAGAAATCGTACATTATTAGATATGGTACGATCCATGATGAGTTTCGCTGACCTACCCATCTCATTCTGGGGATATGCCCTAGAAACCGCAGCTTACCTTCTGAACAGAGTTCCAACTAAGTCGGTGGTGTCTACACCATATGAGATATGGAAAGGGAAGAAGCCTGATCTTAAGGTTGTTAAGATTTGGGGCTGCTCTGCCCATGTTAAAAGACACAACCCCGATAAGTTAGAATCAAGGACAGGGCGATGTAAATTTGTGGGATACCCCAAGGAAACTTGTGGGTATTACTTCTATCATCTCGAGGACCAAAAGGTCTTTGTAGCTAAGAGAGCAGTGTTCCTTGAGAAGGAACACATTCTTGACGGAGACAGTGGGAGAATGATAGAATTGAGCGAGGTTAGAGAACCAAGCTCAAGCACCACTCTACAGCCCGAGTCTGTTCAGGTATCTAATACACAAGTTTCAACTTTACGCAGGTCTGATAGAGTATCCCATCCTCCTGAGAGATATGTGGGACATATTAGAGCAGAGGATGTAGAGGATATTGATCCTCAGACCTACGAGGAGGCTATTAATGAGTATAGACTCCGGGAAGTGGAAAGAAGCCATGAATTCTGAGATGGATTCTATGTACTCCAATAAGGTTTGGAACCTAGTTGATGCACCCGAAGGTATTGTACCCATCGGTTGCAAGTAGATCTTTAAGAAAAAGATCGGAGTAGATGGAAAGGTAGAGACCTATAAAGCAAGGCAAGTGGCTAAAGGGTATCGTCAAAGGCAAGGTGTTGACTACGACGAAACCTTCTCACCCGTAGCAATGCTAAAATCCATCAGAATTCTATTGGCTATTGCAGCACACTATGATTATGAGATCTGGCAGATGGATGTGAAAACCGGATTCCTCAACGGGAACTTGGAGGAGGAGGTGTATATGATGCAACCTGAGGGATTCGTGTCCAAGAACTGCCCAGATAAGGTGTGTAGGTTGCTTAGATCCATTTATGGACTAAAGCAAGCTTCCCGAAGTTGGAACATAAGATTTGATGAGGCAATCAGATCTTATGACTTCGTTAAGAACGAAGATGAGCCTTGTGTATACAGAAAGGTAAGTGGGAGCGCTATTAGCTTTTTGGTGTTATATGTGGATGACATCCTCATCATTGGGAATGACATAGGAATGCTATCCACAATAAAGGCTTGGTTATCTAGACACTTCTCCATGAAGGACTTAGGAGAAGCATCTTATATCTTGGGGATTAGAATCTATAGAGATAGATCCAAAAGGATGCTTGGCTTGTCCCAGTCCAGGTACATAGAAACTATTGTCAAAAGGTTTGGTATGGAAAATTCCAAAGGGCAAACATGAATATGATACCTTATGCTTCAGCAATAGGGTCTATCATGTATGCCATGCTATGTACTAGGCCTGATATAGCGCATGCTCTGAGTGTCACGAGCAGGTATCAGGCGGATCTAAGCTTGGAGCACTGGAAAGCAGTAAAGTGTATCCTTAAGTACTTGAGAAGGACTAAGGATCTTTTACTAGTAAATGGAGGCAATAGCCTTAAGGTTGAAGGCTTCACTGACTCATGTTTTCAGTCTGATGTCGATGATAGCAAGTCGAATTCAGGGTATGTGTACACCTTGAATGGAGGAGCAGTGTGCTGGAAGAGTTCCAAGCAAGATACTACTGCTGACTCGACCATAGAGGCGGAGTACATTGCTGCATTAGATGCAGCAAAGGAGGGAGTCTGGGTGAAGAAGTTCATCACAGATTTGGGAGTCGATACAGATAGCGACAAGTCGACTTCCTTATATTGCGACCACTATGGGGTGATTACTCAAATAAGGGAACCCGGGTCTTATCAGAAGTGTTCTGAGGAGGTTCCAGCTTATAAGAGAGATCGTAACCCGAGAAGATGTAGCAGTGGAAAGAGTTCCATCCGAAGATAACATTGCAGATCCACTGACAAAGCCGTTGTCTCATTTTGTCTTTGAGCGTCACAGGGGTCTGATGGGGATCAAACACATAGGTGATTGGCTTTAGGTCAAGTGGGAGATTGCTAGTCATAAGTGCCCAGCAAGCCAATCACGTGAGTGATGGCACGTGTGACTTGATACAGAATCTTTTTGCTTATTATATTTTGGCGTATATCACTTTATAACTATTGCATAAATGCATATATATTGTGATGTCTTTGGATTTGTGCAATGGGAATCGGATCGTGATGAGATCACGATAATGAGATCGATTCACCTTTAAACACATATCCTAAATAATCCCGGTCATAGGTTACTCGAGAGGGACATCGTGATAACCGGATAGACTGGTGTGCTGTATACCCGTCCATATGATGGATGCAGCTGGTCTCATAGCTGCTCGTGTAGGGACACTAGGGATACAGTACAGGTGCTCATTGGAGAATGAGTTCACTGATTGATCCGCTTACGGAATGCTGGATGGTTGATAATGCCTTATTGTCAGACAACGATTCCGTAGTCCTAGTGGTGTATCTGGTTCTTAGACTTGAGACACCAAGGATGTCCTGTATGAGTGCTCCACTCTTTGATACCAGACTTATAGGTTTGGCTGTTCCCAGATCTAGTACAGCTGGTCATTGGGAGTGGTAGTCGACCTTACGAGGGCTATTGAGTGTCGATAAAGGATCATCCACTCTCGGTATCATGAGAGGAATATCTCATGTGTTCTTGCTCAGACAAATCCCTGGCCAGGGTCATTCGGGTTGAGAGAGAAAGAGTTCTCCGGGAGAATCCGATTAGAGCGAGACTCGAGTAGAAACCGTATGGGTCTGACAGCACCATGCTCGATATACGGTCTCTGGGATATTAGATGGATGAGGGACTATAGGTACATGGTAACTGAGGACAGACAGGTCCAATGGATTGGATTCCCCTGTATCGTCTGGGGACTACGGCGTAGTGGCCTAGTACTTCCGTAGTCGATGAGTCGAGTGAATTATTACAGAGATAATAATTCACTGAGTTAGAAGGAGTTCTGACAGGTATGACTCACGGCCAGCTCGATATTGGGCCTAGAGGGTCACACACATATGGTAGGCATTGCGATGAGTAGAGGTTCGGATATGAGATATCCGACGGAGCCCTTGTCTTATTGGATGCAGATCCAATACCCACTAGGGAAAGGACCCATTAGGGTTTTGACACGGGATCTCTATAAATAGGAGGGATTCACAGCCTCATAGGCTAGAGTCTTTGCTTGCCCTTCCTATTCTCCTCTCCCTCTCCACCTCAGAGTAGGCCTGGAGTTTTGAGGAGCGTCGTCGCAACCCTGCTGTGTGGATCACCGCTAGAGAGGAGGACGCTTGACCTCCTTCACCCTCTCCTAAGGATCTGCAAGGAAACAGGGATATACGATCTCCCTAGGTAACACAATCTCTATACGCAGTTTTGTGTTTTTGCGGATTTTGCGCACCAATCTTCGCACGACGATGAACATCTTTTTGGGAATCGGGGATTTTTGTTTTCTTGTTCTTCCGCTGCGCATATGATGTCGCCCCCCTTATGATTTCCCAACAAGAATCACAGAAAGAATCAAGATTTCGGTGTAGGTCTCTATCATTTCTGTGCTGAATGGGTGGGGTATTTATAGGCCCCAACCCAGTTCAAATTTGGAGCTCAAAACGATCAAATCCTGGAATTTCGGGATCAGATGGTTGCACCTCCTGACTGGAGAGGTTGCACCGCTTGGCATAGCTCGGAGACTGAGCCCAGGCGGTTGCACCTCTCTGTCAGGGGCGGTTGCACCGTCTGAGTCTGGCTTGGAGACTGAGCCCCAGGCGGTGCCACCTCTTGACTGAGGCGGTTGCACCTCTCTGCTAGAGCTCGAAGACCGAGCTCAGGCGGTGCTACCTCTCTGTCAGGGAGGTTGCACCGCCCAGTCTAGCTCGAAGACTGAGCTCAGGCGGTTGCACCTCCTGGCTGGGGCGGTTGCACCGCCTAGTCTCGCTGGGAGACTTAGCCCAGGCGGTGCCACCTCCTGGCCTAGGCGGTTGCACCTCCTAGTGCAATCAGGGTCCGAATGGTTAGCTCCATTCGGCCCAATTTCAATCTTTTCAGGGGCCCAATTGCCCCAAGATTAAGCTAATGGGATCACCTCCCATTTTCCAACTTAATCAACGTGCTAATTACGATTAAATCTAAGACAATTTCTGCAGCTTTGCTCTGATGCGTCAATCGCTTCTTCCGGCGAGTTTCCGGCGAACTTCCGTCGATCATCCGATAAACCCTCGGTGATTCTTCTGCGGACTTCCAGCAAACTCCTGGACTTTGCGACGATCCACTTGGCGAGTTCCGACGAGCTTCGCTTGGCAAGCTTCTAGACTTCTCAGATCTATTCTCGCAGAACCTCCGACGACCGTCCGAACTTCCGTCGAACTCTTGAACTCCCAACGTGATCATGATCTTGACTCCGTCGCAACTCCTGCTGCTTGTCTAACTTTCATCGTAGTTAATCCTGCACACTTATCTCAACACATAGATTAGACAACAAATGACAATTGACTTCATCATCAAAATCCGAGATTCAACAAAAATCTGAAAATTTCGATCTAATAGCTTATGCAGATGCCGATTTTGGCGGATGCAGGATAGATAGAAAAAGTACATCCGGAACATGCCAATTTTTAGGACATGCACTTGTTTCTTGGACTTCCAAGAAACAAAATTCAGTTGCACTATCTATGGCGGAAGCCGAATACATTGCTGCAAGTGCATATTGTGCACAAGTTATTTGGATGAAAAATACATTAGAAGACTGTGGAATTCACTTTAAAAATATTCCCATAAAATGTGATAATACTAGTGCCATATGTCTTACTAAAAATCCAATTCAGCACTCTAGAACTAAGCACATCGACGTTAGGCATCATTTCATACGCGATCATGTCCTTAACAATGATGTTGTTCTAGAATTCATTGACACAAAGCATCAATTAGCAGATATATTTACAAAAGCTTTGAACGAAGATCAATTTGAATTCATTAGAAGGGAATTAGGTATGTTAAATTGTCCTAAAGAATAAATGTGTTTGAATGGATTTTCCGTAAAGTTTTTTATTCTCTCTCCGTTCCTCGGTGAATCTAATCCTTCTCTTTTGATTCTAAATGACTTGTTAAATTATATTATCCTATCTTGAGTCAAACACCACTTCCATCTGATCAAGATTAATGATTTTATGAATCTCGAAATTGATTTTGATGGCTTGATTATGAGTTTCAAGTTGACAATTTGAATGAGTTTGTATTCGAGTTATGATCTTGACTTATTGGAGTTACTACTTGAATTTTTTTAATCATGATCTCTTCCTTGTACACCTACAATTTTTTATTATAGAAAGAAGAGATTTGATAAAATGGATGAATGTTGAATTTTCCTTTATGATGAACTCGACATAAACATTTCAGCATACTTAATTTTGGATGATCAATGTTATAATCACAAATTATGTGAAGTCTCATTCCCTTTTTGTTGATGACAAAGGGGGAGAAAAGTGATGACTTGTACCTTGACAAATTATTTTTATATAGCATGACTTATATAAAAATTGATTGATCCTTGAGAATATCACAAGATTGATTGATCATATTGAAAGCATGCCTTACATCTATATCATGAAATTCATGTTGAAAATCTTTATCTCCTATCGTAGTAAAAATCATCCCATATCATTTGACTTATGATTTTCATCGAAGTTTCGCATTTACTATTGCTTAATGAGAATAACGATAAGTTCTACGGTTAGAACTTATCGGTTTATGCTTAAATTCAATGGATGAAATTCAAGTGTTTTCATCTTCTCATAATATGGCATATAGATAGGGGGAGTTATGTTTAACTCCGTCATCAATTGATTGTCATCATCAAAAAGGGGGAGATTGTTGAATCTCGGATTTTGATGATAAAATCAATTGATGGGTTATTTGATCTAATCCATATTATTGAGCTAAGTGTGCAGGATTAACTACGATAACCAGAAAACACAAAGCAAGAATATCGGAGTCAAGATTGATGGACGTTTAAGAGTCCGAAGAATCGTCGAAGATGCTGCCGGAACCAATCGAGAAGAAATCGGGAACCTATCGGAATTTTCGGATGTTCGCCGAAGAGATCGTCGGAGGTTCACGGAGATCACTGAGAAGGCTCGGCTACTCGTTAAAGTCATCACAAGTTCGAGAGCTTGCTGGGAGTCCGTCGGAAGAAGTTCGTCGGAAAGCTCGCCGAAACAAGACTCGATGTTCGTAGTTGAAAGCTTGCTTAGGATGTGTTTTTTGTTATGTAGTTCACTTGTAATTAGGATTAGGATTAAGAGATAATCCTATATCCTGGTTAGGGGCCAACTGGGCCCAAAATCAGATATGGTTTGGGCTAAAATTAAGCCAAACCAATGAAATCGGAGAGCCAGGCGGTGGCACCGCCTGGCTGGGCGGTGACACCTACTGGGCTGGGCGGTTGCACCTCCCAGCACTCGAGCGCTGGGCGGTGGCACCGCTTGGCTGGGCGGTGGCACCTCCAGCGTCGGGAACCCAAAGAGAATTCAAATTTTGGAGCCCAAAATTTGAATCCTCTTGAGGCCTATAAATACCCCTCAAATCTCAGCTGAGATTACAACTTTTGAGAAGCATTTTGATTGAGAGAAAAGTCTTAGAAAGTCTTAGCAAGTCTTGTTTTCAATTTGCTAGAGAGTTCTCCTCCTTCTTTCTTATTAAAAATTTGTAAGAGGTTGAACTGCTTGTAAAAGGTTGTAAGAGGGGTGTTTACCCTTCCATTTCAAGAGATTTGCTAGTGGAAGGTGGGAGCCTCATCGAAGAGGGGCATCGCAAGTGGAGTAGGTCATTTGACCGAACCACTCTAAAAATCAGCGTAATCTCTGGTTTGCATTTTATTATTGTCATTTACATTACTGTAAATCTTCTTACTGCTTTAGTTCCTTATTATCCTTGCTGCGCAACTTTAAGAATACGCTTTCAAGATTAAACTTTTCAAGTTCCGTTCTTATCGTACGAAAGATTTTTCTAAAATCGAAGTTTTAATCTGCTGCACTAATTCACCCCCCCCTCTTAGTGCCGCTCCGATCCTAACACATGTAAGATGGGGCCTTTTATGAAGGTGGTTGGATTTTGGTGATGACTTCTCACAAATCCAATTCCACTTCTTTTGGGAACGTGACCCTTGTTTGCAAGGATCATGTTCAATGACTTGCTACCAACCTCGAATTTCTTCAAGGTGTCCTTAAGCAGCAAGTTTTCCTTTTGGAGAGTTTCTAGATCATGGCATTTTATGCATGAGCCTAAACTATCATGATATTCAGCTTTTAACTTATCGAAATTACAAGTAAGACTATCATGCTCCTTTTTTAGCAATTTATTTTTTCTACTAATAATCTTGCATTCATCAAATAAGTCATGGGAGGCATTTAATAATTCAGCAAATGATAAATATGCATCTATTAAATTCGTTACCTCCTCTCCGATGGCCATTAAGGCGTAATAAGCAACTTGCTCGGTGTTGGACTCCTCTTCTTCGGATGCGCTCGAGTCATCCCACGTTGCTTTGAGCGCCTTCTTCTTTGATGTTCTCTTTTTGACTTGTGGACAATCACTTTTGTAGTATCCCGGCTTTTTGCACTCGTAGCAAATAACTTGGTCCTTCTTAGGTTCAAGTTTATTTTTTGTGTCATTCTTAAACTTGTTTCTTTTAATGAATTTCTTAAATTTTCTTGTTAGAAGTGCCAAGTCATCGTCACAGTCCTCATCACTTGAGTTTTCTCTCAAGTGGTCTTCTGAAGTTCTAAGTGTCATATCCTTCCTGTTCTTTGGAAGGATGTCTTCTTGCTCTTCATGAGCTTTGCAAGTCATCTCGTAGGTCATCAATGACCCGATTAGTTCTTCAAGAGGGAAGTTGTTTAGATCTTTCACCTCTTGAATAGCAGTGACTTTAGGATCCCAACTCTTAGGAAAGGATCTTAGAATCTTATTTACGAGCTGAAAATCCGAAAAACTTTTCCGAGTCCTTTAAGACCATTGCCGACATCCGTGAAATGGGTAAACATGTCGCCAATAGTCTCACTCGCTTTCATCCGGAAAAGTTTGAAAGAATGTAACAAAAGATTGATTTTTGACTCTTTCACTCTACTTGTGCCTTCGTGAGTCACTTCGAGTGTGTGCCAAATATCAAATGCAGTTTCACAAACCGAAACACGGTTGAACTTGTTTTTATCAAGCGCACAAAATAAGGCATTCATAGCCTTTGCATTAAGAGCGAAAGTCTTCTTCTCCAATTCATTACAATCAATCATTGAAGAGAAGACTTCGAAAATCCATTTTCGACAAGATTCCAAAGTTCAAAATCCATAGAAATAAGAAAGATCCTCATTCGGGTCTTCCAATAGGTGTAGTCCGTCCAATTGAACATGGGTGGACGTGTAATAGAATGACCCTCTTGGTTTCCGGCGTATGCCATCTCTCTTGGGTTTTAATCCGTTTGAGAGTTAACCCCGCTCTGATACCAATTGTTAGGATCAAGAGCACTAAGAGGGGGGGGGTGAATTAGTGCCGCGGAAAACCTTCTACGATTAAAAATCGAAAACTGCGTTCGTTCGATAAAAGTGATTTTGGTATGAAAGTTGATTCGTAAATCACTTCAACTTTTGACTAGGAAAGATGTAGCTAAGATATAAACGCAGTTTGTTGTTATGATGGAAATCAGAATATAAGCGCAAACTGAAATACGATGTTCGTACGATAAAAGTGATTTCGGTATAAAAGCTGATTCGTAAACCACTTTAACTTGAGATAAGGTGAGATGCGGTTAAGCAAAGATATAAAGGCAGTTTGCAGTTATAATGAAATCAGAACGTAAGCGCAAACTGAAATGCGACGTTCGTACGATAAAACTGATTTGCGTCTTAAACGTCGATTCGGAAAGCACTGAACTTTGAAACACGTTCGTAAAAACATAGAAGGCAGTAAGCTATTGAGGAGGTTTGCAGTAAAGATAAGATGCTCAAAGTAAATGCAAACAATCAGATTCTTAAATGCAAGCTATGTAGGAGGTTTGCAGTAATGATAAAGTGCTCAAAATAAACGCAAACCAAAGATTTAGAGTGGTTCGGTCAGTCTTGACCTACTCCACTTTTGGCTTCCTCCACCGGCGAGGTCACCGACGTCAACTAGGGGCCTTCCTTCAATAGGCGAAGGCCAACTGCCCTTTTACAGTTTCTCTCCTTTTGACGGGCTCAGGAGACAACCCTTACAGATCCTTTCTCTCCTCTCTTTACAACTCAAGACTTGAAGAACAGAAAAGAGGAGAACTTTTGAACTTTTGAAGAACAGATCCTTTCTCTCCTCGCCGGTGGAGGAAGCCAAAAGTGGAGTAGGTCAAGACTGACCGAACCACTCTAAATCTCTGGTTTGCGTTTATTTTGAGCACTTTATCATTACTGCAAACCTCCTACATAGCTACTGCTCTCTGCGCTTTTACGAACAAGTTTCTAAGTTCTAATCTTCCCGAATCTGGATTCAGACGTCAATAGGTGTTTTCGTACGATCTTTACATTGCAGCTTACATTTACGTCTTGAATCTGTTTATAACTGCGAACTGTCTTCTGCGCTTTTACGAACGAGTTTCCTTGCAGTTTACATTTACATTTTGATTCTATTTATAACTGCAAACTGTCTTCTGCAATTTTACGAACGAGTTTCAACATTTAGACGTAAAACTGCATTTAGACGTAAATCGGCTTTCCTCGCACAATCATCAGATTTTAGTTTACGTTTACGTCTTGATTTCAACTGCATACTGCCTTCTGCGAGAATACAAACGAGTTTCAAAGTTCAGACGTAAATATGTGTTTAGACGTAAATCTGCGTTTAGACGTAAATCTGCTTTCTGCAGATTACTTTTTGAGTTGTACAATAGCAGCACATTATCTTTATACTTCTGCTTAAACTACGCTTAGACGCAAACTGTGTCTAGACGCAATCTGCACTTAGACGCAAACTGCGCTCAAACGCAATCTGCGCTTAGACGCAAACTACGCTCAGACGCAATCTGCGCTTGGACGCAAACTGCGCTTAGACGCAATCTGAGTTTAGACACAATCTGCATTTAGACGCAAACTGCGTTTAGACGCTAACTGTGTTTAAACGTAAACTGTACTTAATCATAAGTAATCTTAGAATCGGCTTTTGCATCAAAATAGTTTTTATCGAACGAACGCAGCTTTCGTTTTTAATCGCTGAAAGATTTCCGCTGCACTAATTCACCCCCCCCCTCTTAGTGCTCTCGATCCTAACACTCTCGAACTCCCAACGTGATCTTTGTCTTGACTCCGGCGCAACTCCTACTGCATGTCTTACTTTCATCGTAGTTAATCCTGCACACTTATCTCAACATATAGATTAGATAACAAATGACAATTGACTTCATCATCAAAATCCGAGATTCAACAAGTTGCAACCCGATTAGCTTACCATATTGAAAGCTATGACAGATTCAAAGTAAAGATCGCTAATGGATATATTTTAACTTATGATAGTAAATGCTCAAAGATAAAATTGATTATATAGAGCCAGGAGTTTCTTGCAATGATTACTACACTAAAAGACAGATCTATTGCTTCCATTAGCAAAAAGTGGAGACCATACTTATTTAATCAACGGGTTTTGATGCGTTGCAGATAGCCTATGACTGAAGTGCTGAAAGAAAAGCCCCCCGAGTTTGATGCTGCTTAGCCTTGAGGACAAGGCTGATTTGAAGAGGGATGAATTGTTAGGACCCTTTTATTTTATGAGATTTTGAATAATGTTTATTGAGTCTATTTAGTTCAGTTAGAGTCAGGTAGAGGTTTGATGCGTTGCAGATAGCCCATACTTATTTAATCAACGGGTTTTGATGCGTTGCAGATAGCCTATGACTGAAGTGCTGAAAGAAAAGCTCCCCGAGTTTGATGCTGCTTAGCCTTGAGGACAAGGCTGATTTGAAGACGGATGAATTGTTAGGACCCTTTTATTTTATGAGATTTTGAATAATATTTATTGAGTCTATTTAGTTCAGTTAGAGTCAGGTAGAGGTTTATTTAATATTTATTTATTATTAAGAGTCCGTGGACTCTAGGTGGAACTTTATAAATAGTGATTTAACTATTTCTTTTTCGAATCAATCAATCAATCAGATAATATTATTCAGTGTTATGACAAAACCCTAGGAGGCTGATCCCCTCGAAGCAATTAAGGAGGTCGATCCCCTCGAAGCGATCATCCCTTTTCCCTTCTTTCTTTGACAATAAGACCCTAGAGTCTTATCAGAAAACTAACCTTCTATTTAGGCTTGCAAATCAAATAACTTATTGATGGCATTTTCATTAGTCAAACAAAATATGCATTCGACTTACTAAAACGATTTAATATGGATAGTTCGAACACTATCAATACTCCTATGAGTACCTCCACAAAGTTAGACATTGACGAAGGTGGAGAAAGCTTTGATCAAAAAGCTAATAGAGGTATGATAGGTAGTTTACTATACCTCACCGCAACTAGACCAGACATCATGTTTAGCGTAGGACTTTATGCTAGGTTTCAATCTAACCCCAAGCAATCTCATTTAAAAGCTATCAAAAGGATTTTTAGATACCTAAAAGAACTCCTAAACTAAGATTATGGTATCCAAAATTTAAAAATTTTGAATTGCTTGGTTATGCCGATGCTGATTTTGCTAGTTGCCAAATAGATAGAAAAAGCACATCTGGAACATGTCAATTTTTAGGACATGTACTTGTCTCTTTATCTTCCAAGAAACAAAACTCGGTTGCATTATCTACAATCGAAGCTGAGTATATTACAGTAGGTGCATACTATACTCAAGTTATATGGATGAAAAAAACTTTAGAAGATTACGGAATTCACCTAAAGAATATACCTATAAAGTGTGATAACACAAGTGCAATATGTTTAACGAAAAATCCTATTCAGTACTTTAGAACTAAACATATTGATATTAGGCATCACTTTATATGAGATCATGCTAATAATCATGATGTAATCTTAGAATTTATTGACACGAAACATCAATTGACTGATATTTTTACAAAAGGAACAATTTGATTTTATAAGAAGAGAATTAGGTATACTAAATTTATTGGATACATTAGTTCCTCTTTAAATTTTTCTCTGGATTTTCTTATCGAATTCTATTTTACAAGATCATTCACTTGAATCATGAACTAGTGATATGTGATCGAATCTTATATGATGTTTATGTACGAATTTTTGTATGATACATGAACTTATGCTACGAATTTTCTCCTCTTACAAGAATAGATTCTATGATGTTTGTATAAATGAGTGTGTGCACCTCATAATCCTTCAAGAAGGAACCACACAATGTCATTGCTACACCTCAATACAAGCAGTGCTCACTGCCTGTAGGCGGTGGCACCGCTAGCTAGCGATAGTACTACCTAACTGGTAACGAGTTGTAGGCGGTAGCACCGCCCAGCTGGCGGTGCCACCACCCGCAACCTGGCCTATATAAAGAACATGCTTGGGTCGACGGTAGAACCGACCCCAACCTGCCCTATAGTTCTCCAAAAAGCCCCAAACCTCTTGATCCTCTTGCTCTCCCTCTAGCAACTCAAAAAAAATCCTCATTTTCTACTAAATCAAGGATCAATCTCAAGCATCCTTTTGGTGATCACAAGAAGGAAAAACTACTAAGGTAATCCCTAAATTGATACCCCCTTTGCATTACTTATTTTTACCTCTTATTTATCTTCATAATTGTAATCTCCATGACTTGTAGAAGATCCTCAAGGGACAAAGGGAAGAGGAGATTAGATAAAAACTATGACTCCCTACTTTTCGATTCTCATCAACATGCCCTTAGATTTTCAACCATAGAATCTAGAAATATTAAGGGTAAATATGTTGATTTAGAGGAATTAAGTGATTTAAAATATATTCAATGGTTTACTAACCTAGATATTCTACCAATCCTTCAAATATGTGAACCTATCTATCCTAGACTTATTAGATTGTTTTATAATAATTTACATGTGGATGAAAACAATAGGATCTCCACGTTTCTCTTAGGACATCATATACCCATTACAGATGGCATGATATGCAATCTACTAGAAGTTACGAAAAAAGAAAAACGTTATTATTTTAGAGGCCAATGGGATGATGAATCAATTGGGACCACTTATTCTAAAGCCTTAGGAACCATCTTCGGTAATCCTAACTTGTCTACTCTTCCAAAAAGGTGTGAACATTTATTATCTTTCAACACCAAACTACTTCATCACATCTTGATAAGCATTATAATTCCAAAACAATATCATCATGATGAAGTTAACCAAATGGAAGTAGGAATGATGTATTGGATTATGAAAGGACATGACAATTATTTTGGCTACCTAATTCAACAAAATATGATTGAACTATCGAAAAAAGATATGGTGCTTCCATATGGTGGCCTGATCACAAGCCTAATCTATGCTTATGACATAGTTATCTCACCTGATGAAGAAGTTATGAAACTCGATAGATTTAATATCATAAATAGAAACCTACTTCGAAGATTAAGGTGTATATTCAGAAATGGGATATGGACTAGATTACCTAGAAGGACTGATCCCCTCCCACCTAAACCAGAACCTGAAACACCTATATTTAAGGGTAATCAATCTCCTCTTACTAGTCCCTTTGAGGCAATACCTCTAGCAGAGCAAGTCCCCCCCCATCTATCGACGATATAGGGACTTGAATGGATCGATTTGAACAATGTTAATATAGATTTGAACAATATCAAGATCAAATTTTAACTGAGTTGCAACAGATTCATCAATAGCTTAATATATTGTTTAGACATTTTGACTTGCCACCACCTAAATAAGCTATGTATGTCTTTTTGCTGATGACAAAGGGGGAGAAGTGGATGAAATTCCTCTCTTGTATTGTGCTTACTTTGATGTTATAATCTTATGTTGTTTACTTTGATGTTGTAATCTTATTGATGTTGAAACTTTAATGATGAAAACTTATATAATATTGTGATATCTTCAATACTGAAAATTTCTATGATGTTGTGATCTCTTTACCCTACAAATGATGTAATATCATATTTTTAATATTGTGAACTTTTTAATGCCACAATACTACAATAATGATATTTCATGCAAGTAGTGATGAAAGGCTATGCCGAAATATTTTATCATTCATGAAGTGATTGTGCATTTAATATCTTGATGACTTGAAATTATGATGATGCACAATGCATGTAATTTTTAATTTCGATCAAAGCTTGAATTCAAGGCTATGAATTCAAGTTTGTATGATATATATATAGGGAGAGTTCAGATTAACTCCTTCACCAATTGGTTGTCATCATAAAAAATGAGGAGATTGTTGAATCTTGGATTTTGATGATGAAATCAATTGGTAAATTGTTTGACCTAATCTATGTATTGAGATAAGTGTGTAGGATTAACTGTGATAGCAGTAAGGTAGAAAGCATATGATGGGCCGGAGTCGAAGATTCAGACAATGTACCGGGAGCTCACCGAGAGCTTATCTGAAGATCCCCAAGAGTTCGTCAGAAGATCGCTGAGAGTTTATCGGAAGATTACCGAGAAGTTTATCGGAATATCGCTAAGAGTTCATCGGGAGTTCACCGAAAGCATGCCAAAAGAATCACCGAGAAGTTCGTTGGAGGATCGACGAGAGAAAAATCGACATACCGAACTAATTGCTTGCCTTAATCATAGTTAGAACATTAATTAGGTTAGGAATGGGAGGTGATCCCACTAACTCAATTAGGGGCCAATTGGGCCCTTAACAAGGCTGATTTAGGCTGGATTGAATAGCTCATTCAGCACTTGAATTCACGGTCGGCGATGGCACCGCTAGGGCCAGCGGTGGCATAGCCAGGGCTGATAGTGGCACCACCTGGGACTCAGTCTCCCAGGTGTTCTGGGCAGTGATACCGCCTAGATTGGGTGATGGTACCATCGACAGTTAATGCTGTCAAGCGGTGGTACCGCTAGAGCTCAGTCTCCGAGCTCTGTCAGGCAATCGTACCGCCCAAACTAAGTAGTGGTACTACCCAGTAATAGTTTGCAGGTCGTAGTACCGCCCAATAATGGCGATGGTACTGCTAGTACCCCCGAAATATGGGGAAGTGACACTTTTTTGCTCCAATTCAGAAGTAATTGGGCCTATAAATACTCACCCTTTTCTGCATAAAAGGATAACAAAGTGTAATTGATAGTATGAAAAATTCTAAGTGTTTGGGGTGTTAAAAGTGTTGAAAAAGTGAAAAGTGTCCTCCTCCTTCTCTTAGCTTTGTAACAATTTAAGAAAGAGGAGTGAGACTTGTAAGGGTTATCTCTAAACCCGATAAAAGGAGAAAGAGCTATAAAAGGTGGTTGGTCTTCGCCTATTAAAGGAAGGCTATTTGTGGACATCGGTGACCTCGACGGAGGAGGAATCCGAAAGTGAATGTAGGTTACAATGACCAAACCACTCTAAATTCTAGTTTGTATTTCGTCTTGAGCAATTTACCTTTCTTGCAAGCTACTTTACCTTCTTACTGCTTTCTCTTCGCTCCAATATGCTTTCAAGTTAAAATCTTTACGAAACAATTTTCGTCGGAATCGGGTTTAATTGAAACAGACTTTTGAAACGGATAATTTTTTGGCTGTACTAGTTCACCCCCCCTCTTAGTGTCGCTCTTGATCCTAATAGCCTCTTATGTGTAGTTCTCTCATTATTTATGTGTTTAGAATCATGGCTTCTAGAAGATCCTCAAGGGACAAAGGAAAGAGGAGAGTAGATCAAACCTATGACTCCACACTCTTTGATTCTCTTCGACACACCCTTAAATTTCCAACCGTAGAGTCTAGAAATTTTCATAAGGGGAAATATGTGGATTTAGAGGAATTGGGCAATTTGGAACCAATTCAATGGTTTGCTAACCTAAATATCCTCCCAATCCTTCAAATAAGTGAATCTATCTATCCTAGACTTATTAGATTATTCTATAACAACTTGCATGTGGATGAACACGATATGGGCTCCACTTATCTCTTAGGACATCATATACTCATTACGGATAGCGTAATTTGCAACCTCATAGGAGTTGTTGAAAAAAGGAGTGGTTATTACTTTAGAGGACAATGTGACGAAAAATCAATTGGGACCACTTATTCTGATGTCTTAGGAATAATTTTTGGTAATCTAAACTTGTCTATTCTTCCAAAAAGCTCAAGTTCATATAGTCTTCAACCTTGAGGCTACTACCACCATATACTAGTAAAAGATTCTTAGTCCTTCTCAAGTACTTAAGGATATACTTTACTGTTTTCTAGTGTTCCAAGCCTAGATCCGCTTGATACCTGCTCGTGACACTTAGAGCATACGCTATATCAGGCCTAGTATATAGTATGGCATACATAATAGACTTATTACTGATGCATAGGGTATCATATCCATATTCGCCCTTTCTTCAAGAGTCTTTGGGGACATACTCCTAGAAAGCGATATCCCATGTCTCATCGGTATAAGACCTCTCTTGAAATTTTCATGCCAAACCTTTTGACAATTGTGCCTATATACATGGACTGGGACAAGCCAAGCATTCTTTTGGATCTATCTTTATATATTTGAATCCCCAAGATATAGGATGCTTCCCCTAAGTCATTCATAGAGAAGTATTTAAATAATCAAGTCTTTACTGTGGATAGCATTCCTACATCATTCCCAATGATTAGGATGTCATCCACATATAACACCAATAAGATGATAGCACTCCAACTTAGCTTCTTATACACACAATGCTCATCTTTGTTCTTAACAAAGTCATAATATCTGATTGCCTCATCAAATCTAATGTTCCAACTTTGAGAAGCTTACTTTAGTTAATAAATGGATCTAACCAACCTACATACCTTATTTGGGTAGTCCTTGGACACGAATCCCTCGGGTTGTATCATATACACCTTCTCCTCGAGGTTGCCATTGAGGAATGCGGTTTTTATGTCCATTTGCCAGATCTCATAATTATATTGTGCTACAATAGCCAGAATTCAGATGGATTTTAGCATGGCTACGGGTGAGAAGGTTTCGTCATAGTCAACACCTTGCCTTTGACGATACCCCTTAGCCATTAGCCTTACTTTATAGGTTTCTACCTTTTCATCTACTCTGATCTTTTTCTTAAAGATCTACTTGCAACCGATGGTACAATGCCCTTAGGTGCATCAACTAGGTTTCAAACCTTGTTGGAGTATATGGAATTCATCTCAAAATTCATGGCTTCTTGCCACTTCCTGGAGTCTATACTCATAATAGCCTCCTAGTAGGTCTGAAAATCAATATCCTCAACATCCTCTCCTCCAATATGTCCCACATATCCCTCAGGAGTATGGAATGATACTCTATAGGACCTACGTAAAGTCGGAACTTATGTGTTAGGTACCTAAACAGACTCAGGCTGTGGAGTGGTGCTTGAGCTAGGTTCTCCAACCTTGCTCAACTCTATCATGCTCCCACTATCTCCGTTAAGATTGTGTTCTTTCTCAAGGAACACCGTTCTCTTGACTACAAATATCTTTTGGTCCTCTAGAAATAATACCCATAAGTTTCCTTAGGATATCCCACGAACTTGCATCGCTCCATCCTTGATTCCAACTTATCAGGGTTGTATCTTTTAATGTGGGCAGGGAAGTCCTAAATCTTAACAACCTTAAGATCGGGCTTCTTCCCTTTGGATATCTTATATGGTGTAGACACTACCGACTTAGTTGGAACTTTGTTCAGAAGGTAAGATGCGATCTCTAGGGCATATTCCAAGAATGAGATGGGCAGATCAACGAAACTCATCATGGACCGTACCATGTCTAACAGTATACGATTCCTCCTTCCAAATACACCATTGAGTTGAGGTGTATAAGGATGTGTCCATTGGGATAGAATCCTATGGTCCTTGAGGAACTAGGTAAACTATGTACTTAAGTACTCACCTCCTCGATCTGATAGAAGAGTCTTAATACTCTTTTTAATCTGGTTCTCCACTTCATTCTTATACTCTATGAATTTCTCAAAGGCCTCAGACTTATACTTCATTAAGTGCACATTATGTCTATACCTTGAGAAATCATCAGTAAAGGTAATGAAGTAGGAGTAACCACCAATGGCATGAGTTGACATGGGTCCACATACATCACTATGTATGAGTTCCAACAGTTCAGTGGCTCTCTCTCCAATTCCACTAAATGGAGAGTTGGTCAGTTTTCCACGAAGGCAAGGCTCGCAAGTTACATATGACTCATAGTCGAATGGATATAGATATCCATCATTTAGCAACGTTTGAATCATTTCTTTATGGATGTGACCTATCCTACAATGTCATAGGTATGCACTGTTCATCTCATCTCGTTTCCTCTTGGACACACTTACATTCATGATATGTGGAGTAGTGTCTAGCATAAACAAACCATTGTGCAATGTTCCTCTCGTGATGATCTCATCATCTAATAATATTGAACAACTATTGTTCTCAAAAACTAATTTATATCCACTAACTGTCAAATATAAAATGGAAATAATATTTTTGATAATAGAAGAAACAAAATAGCATGTATCCAATGCAATAACAGCTCCACCAAGCAGATGTAGGGCGACCTCGCCAATAGCTACTGCAGTAACTTTCGTTTCATTGCCCATCTTGAGATCCATCTCGCCTCTCGCTAGTCTCCTAGGCCTTGCCAGAACCTACAACGAATTACAAATATGATAAGTACTACCAGTATCCAATACTCATATGTTATCATAAGAGTCCGACAAATGGAGACTAATCATGAATATACCTGAAGCTTCTCTAAGCTTCTATTTTGCCGTCTCTGCAAGGTACTCATTGCAGTTCCTCTTCCAGTACCCATATTTTCTGTAGTGGAAGCACTGACCTTTTTCCTTTGTCGGGTCTTTCTTAGCAACCTTTGCTTTATCTGGTCTGCCCTTGCCCTTGCCCTTCTTAAGGGACTTTCATGCTTTCATTTTATTTGTGGTCTCACCAGTGTAGAGAATTGGCTTCTCTTTCTTAATAGTGCTCTCTACCTCCCTCAACATATTGAGGAGCTCCGGGAGAGTCACCTCAAGCTTGTTCATATTAAAATTCATTATGAACTAGGAAAAGAAATCTAGTATGGATTAAAGCACAATATCTACACACAAGTTATCCTCTAGGACCTATTAGGATCAAGGGTCGGCACTAAGAGGGGGGTGAATTAGTGCAGCAGTAAGATAACGATGGTTTAAAAACTTTCATACAATAAAATTGTTTCCGACGTAAAACCATTCTCGGAAATGCTTAACTTTGAAGGCAAAGTAAAAGCGTAAAGATAGCTTGAAGGTAGTAAACAATTAAAGAGGTTTGCAGTAAAGATAAATTGCTCAAAGAAATGCAAACCAGAGTTTTAGAGTGGTTCGGTCAACGTGACCACCATCCACTTCCGGCTTCCTCCTCCGATGAGGTCACTGACGTCCACTAGAGACCTTCTTTCAATAAGTGAAAGCCAATTACCTTTTTACACCCCTCTTTTTATTTTACCGAGTTTAGGAGATAACCCTTACAAGCACTCACTTACTCATCTCTCAAAGTAGTCTAACACTAAGAAGAGGGAGAGGAGATCACACAAGATTTTAGTAGCGTTTCTTTCTTTTTAGACTCTTTGTGCTTATGTGCTTTACGCAGGGATGAGAGGGGTATTTATAGGCTTTAAGTTGATTCAAACTTACAGCCTAAAACTTTCCCATCCCAGGTTCCCCGAGCATGGGCGGTACCACCGCCTAGTGTCAGTCTGGCTGACACTGCCCTGGGCGGTACCACCGCCTGGGGGGCAGTGCTGGGTGGTACCATTGCCCAGATTAGTGGTACCACCACCTGGCACCCTGCCAGGGATGGTACAATCGCCCAGACTGGCGGTACCACCGCCTAACATAGCCTCGAAGATTGTGCCATGACGGTGAGATTTCTTGGGGCATTGTTTGAGCTTCTTATTGGGCCCAACATAATTCTTACACGGGCCTAGTTGGTCCATAATTGGGTTGGCCCAAATCTAAGCCCAATTACGTGTTAACTATGAAATCCTAAGACATTTGCTAAGCTAAACAAGTCCCTATGTATATTCTTCCGACGATCTCTCGATAATGTTTCGAAGGACTCCCGGTAAGCTCCTGGACTTCACAACGATCTTCTTGGCGAGTTTTGATGAGCTTCTCTGGCAAGCTCCGAGACTTCTCGGCTGGTTCCTCTAGAACTTCCGACGAACGTCCGGACTTCCGACGAACTCTCGAACTCCCAACATAATCGCGTCCTTGACTCCGAGACTTCATTTTGCTTTATGCCTTGAAATCGTAGTTAATCCTGCATATGTAAAATATACTTCGATCTAGACAATTAATACTAAGCATTAATCAAGTTGTCCGACATGTCATTGGTCTCTCGATGCTTCGTCCGATTCTTCGGCGTATCGTCCTCTCTTGCGGCCTATTGCCCAATCGACCAGTTGACTCCGCAACTCTGATATCCTTGGCACAATATCTGTTCTTCTTGGCCTGATGCCCGAATCTACGGCCCAAAGCCTTCTGTCGATACGTCGACCGTTCCTCCGACCCGACATCCAATCTTCTGACATGTTTTCCTCCGGCCCAAGATGATTTTTCCTGCTTTAATTGTCTCATCCTGATCAAAGCATCCTGCTCACTCAAAACACAGAATAAAATATAAATATTTATCAATTAGTTTCATTATCAAAATTCGAGATTCAATAATCTCCCCCTTTTTTATGATGACAATCAATCGACGACGGAGTTAACCTTAACTCCCGGACTTTAAACAAACTCCCTCTATCAATATGCCTTATTGATAGAAACTCTTGGATTCAAAAATCTAAGCAACATGTCATGATCAAATCATGTATGTCATCAACATACTTCGCCCCCTTTGTCATCAACAAAAAGGAGAAGTACAATTCTCATGTGTTTAGAATAAGTTAAATACATTGCATCATAAATCTCTAGTTTTATAATGATGTAAACTAACAAAAATTTTGAGTTTTACAAGTTTGTAAAGTTTGCTAGATATGCAAGTTTAGCATGTCTATTCTGCAATGTTCAAGCTAGCAAGTGTTTGTAAAAGAAAGCGAGTTTTGCAACATACAAGCTAGCAATAATTTAGAATTGTATAAGTTTGCATATTTGCTTTTCTTTGTGATGTGCAAGATAGCAATTTTGCTTCTTTTGAGATAGCAACTCTTTGCTTCTCAAGATAGGCAAGCTAGTGATGTTCAAGATAGCAAGCTCTTTCTTCTCTTTTGAGAAGTGCCATTATTTTTGCTTTCTTTGCAAAAACACAAGCTAACAAAATGTTACATTGTTTTACAACATGGAAGCTAACAATTTGAGATGTTCAAGAAACAAGTTCTTTCTTCTCTTTTGAGAAGTGCAATTTTTTGCTTTCTTCTTGAATTGTGTGAGCTAGCATCTTTTATCTCCCCCTTTGTCATTGTCAAAAAAAAGGGAAGACCCTTTATATCAATTATCATATTATGACAAAGGTAAGTATTAATCTTATTTGTGCATCATTATATTTTTAAATAAAAATATATATATTTTCAAAATTCCTTACATTTCATTTTTCATGCACGATACCGAAAAATAAATCAATCATCATTATGAGCATATCATCCATGATACTAAAATGTTAAAATTTTTAAGTATTCATCAACATTTTGATCAACACTCATCATTTAAAGCATTCATGATACATCATTTTGATAACAAATCATAACATTTTAAATCATGATGGTATTAATTTTGTCAAATTTCATCCTACCATTCATGATCAAAACTTCTCCCCATTTTATCATTGTATACATCAAAATAAATTCATGAATATTTCATGCATTCATATCATCACATAAATAATATCAAGAAGAAAATAATTGGGTGATGAGAAAAACATTTCATGAATACAAGGAATTGCATAAAAGTCATATCATGGAAGATTAGAACATGTGAATACCAAAAGGCATGATTTCTTTTTGAAAAACCTCCTCATAAATAATCAAAAGAAAATCTTAGGAGATCGATTAATGAAAAATCTTGATTCATAATAAATCTTAATTTGTAAATATCACGGAATCAAGATCATGATTTGGATAAAAATTTATTCAAATTTAAATCATCAAAATCATTTTTAAAGTCCAAGAGATTCATAAAGGTAATACAAATGGATTCATCAAAATCAATAGAGAAAAATAATTTTTAAGAAAAAATATTTTCCTCTTTTTAGTTGTGTCAATTCATATGATTTTATTTTATTTATGCCAAATAAAAACATGTATCATATTTAAAACCGAAAGTGCAAGATTTATTATGACAAAGATCAATAAGACACATTCATTATGGTAAAAATCAATAATCCGTAAACCACAAGATTCATCATGTATAATTTCAAAAATCTCATGCATAGAATAAAATCATCAATCATTATATCAAAACATCATTATGCATCATTAAATCATCAAGCATGATTTCATAATTTTAATCAAAATTATTTTGTTTGTTTATCATAAAACATGTAATTTTCATGATTATTTTTAAAATCACTATCATGATAAACATGATTCCTAATTTTTTACATTTTCATAACATTATTAAACATGTAATTTTTAAGGAAAAATGTTTTCTAAACTAAATAAACAAAGGAAATGCATCATGAAAAGCATTATGTATTTCAAAGTAAATTAGGGGGATTTCGATTACCTCATCGTTGAAAGTGGCTAAGGCGTAGTTTGTCACCTCGCCTTTCTTGATTTTCTCCTTGTCTTTGGAGGAGCTCGATTCATCCCAATTTTTGTTCTTCTTGTGTTCAAAGCAAATAGTTTCGTTCTTTTTGTTCTTAAATTTTTGTTTTATTAACTTTTTAAATTTCTTTTGTAGTTCAAGTTCACCATCACTTGAGCTTATGCTCGAATGATCTTCAAATGTTCTATATCCCAAATCCTTCCTGTCCTTTGGAAGGTAGTTCTTATGTTCATCAAGTGCCACATTAGTCATTTCATAGGTCATCAAAGACCCAATTAATTCTTCAAGTGGAAAAATATTTAAATCTTTTGTTTCTTGTATTGTCGTTACTTTCGATTCCCAAGTTTTAGAAAGTGATCTTAAGATCTTGTTAACGAGTTCAAAGTTCGAAAAACATTTACCAAGTCCTTTTAGACTATTGACGACATCCATAAAACGGGTGTATATGTTTCCAATAGTCTCGCTTTGTTTCATATGAAAAAGTTCAAAATCATGCATTAAAAGATTAACTTTAGAATCCTTAACACTACTTATGCCTTCGTGTGTGATTTCAAGAATGTGTCATATGTCGAAAGTCGTTTCACACGTAGAAACCCGATTAAACTCGTTTTTGTCTAAAGCACAAAATAGAGCATTCATAGCTCTAGCATTTAAAGAAAATGTCTTCTTCTCCAAATCATTCCAATCTTGAAGACCTTTTAAAGTCGGATTTGATAATGTGCCATAAATTCAAATCCAAAGAAAGCAAGAAAACTCTAATT
Source organism: Musa acuminata AAA Group (assembly GCF_036884655.1). NCBI lineage: Eukaryota > Viridiplantae > Streptophyta > Magnoliopsida > Zingiberales > Musaceae > Musa > Musa acuminata. Next base: position 31,366,007 of record NC_088355.1, read on the forward strand.
CGAGTTTTCCAATAAGTGTAGTCTGTCCCATTGAAAAAGGGAGGACAAATGAGAGAGTGACCCTCTTGAAAGCCGAAAAGAGCTATTTCTATTTGAGTATTAAACCAAAGTAGAAAACCGTGGCTTTGATACCAATTGTTAGGATCAGGGGTCGGCACTAAGAGGGGGGGTGAATTAGTGCAGCGGTAAGATAACGATGATTTAAAAACTTTCGTATGATAAAACTGTTTCCGAATGTAAAACTGTTCTCGAAAATGCTTAACTTTGAAGGCGAAGTAAGAGTGTAAAGATAGCTTGAAGGTAGTAAACAATTAAAGAGGTTTGTAGTAAAGATAAATTGCTCAAAGAAATACAAACCAGAGTTTTAGAGTGGTTTAGTCAACGTTACCTACATCCACTTTTGGCTTCCTCCTCCGAAGAGGTCATCGGCGTCCACTAGAGGCCTTCCTTCAATAGGTGAAGGCCAATCACCTTTTTACACCCCTCTTCTCCTTTTACCAGGTTTAGGAGACAACCCTTACAAGCACTCACTTACTCCTCTCTTAAACTAGTCTAACACTTAGAAGAGGGAGAGAAGATCACATAAGATTTTAGCAGCGCTTCTTTCTTTTTAGACTCTTTGTGCTTGTGTGCATTAACCAGGGATGAGAGGGGTATTTATAGGCTTCAAGTTGATTCAAACTTGGAGCCTAAAACTTTCCTATCCTGGGTTCCCCGGGCATGGGCAGTACCACCACCCAGTGTCAATCTGGCTGACACTGCCCTGGGTGGTACCACCGTCTAGTGGTACCACCGCCTAGGGGGTAGTGTTGAGTGGTACCACCGCCGCAATACCACCGCCTAACACAGCCTCGAAGACTATGCCATGACGGTGAGATTTCTTGGGGCACTGTTTAGGCTTCTTATTGGGCCCAACACAGTTCTTACGTGGGCATAGCTAGCCTCTAATTGGGTTGGCCCAAATCCAAGCCCAATTACGTGCTAACTATGAAATCCTAAGACATTTGCTAAGCTAAACAAGTCCCTATGTCTATTCTTCCGACGAGCTTTCGGCGATCTTCCGACGATCTCTCGGCAATGTTCTGGAGGACTCTCAGCAAGCTCGTAGACTTCACGACGATCTTCTTAGCGAGTTCCAACGAGCTTCTCTAGCAAGCTCCGAGACTTCTCGGCTGGTTTCTCTAGAACTTCCGACGAACGTTCGGACTTCCGACGAACTCTCGAACTCCTAATGTAATTGCGTCCTTGACTTCGGGACTTCATTTTGCTTTATGCCTTGCTATCATAGTTAATCTTGGACATGTAAAACACACTTCGATCTAGACAATTAATTCTAAGCATTAATCAAGTTGTCCAACATGTCATTGGTGCTTCATCTGATTCTTCAGTGCATCGTCCTCTCTTGTGGCATATTGCCCAATTGGCCAGTTGACTCTGCAACTCCAGTATCCTTGGCCCAATATCCACTCTTCTTGGCCCGATGCCCGAATCCACGACCCGAAGCCTTCTATCGATATGTCGACCGTTCCTCCGGCCCGACGTCCAATCTTCTGACATGTTTTTCTCCGGCCCAAGATGATTTTTCCTGCTTTAATTGTCTTATCTTGATCGAAGCATCCTATCTCACTCAAAATGTAGATTAAAACATAAACATTTATCGATTGGTTTCATCGTCAAAATTCATGGTTCAATAGGACCATTCCTAAACATGTGAGTTTCTCTATCCACTGAATCATCTTTAGAACATGGTTCTGAACCGATGTCCCCTCGGTCATCCTAGCGCGAAAGAGGCTCTTGCATATCTCATATCGCTGAGTCCTTCCCTATTCTTCAAATAGTTTATGGACATATAGGAGAATAGATCTGGCATCCATCTTTTTGTGTTTGTAACTCAGGAGTCATGGAGCTCAATATGTAACACTGAGCAAGAGTAGAGTCATCAATGTACTTCACGTAGCGAGCGATCTCATTCTCGCTTGCCCCTTCCTCGAGCATAGGCATCATTGTATCAAGGACGTACACGATTTTCTTCACCGTGAGAACAATTCTCAAGTTGCGAAGCCAATCCATATAATTTGGACTAGTGAGGCGGTTGACATCAAGTATGCCACGTAAGGGATTTAAAAGCGATATTTTCTAAAAATAAAGATGCAGCAGAAATAAATAACATGCAAATTTTACAAAAAATAAACAATCAGGATATGGACTTCTATCTTAATATGCTCTCACTATTTTACTGGTGAGTCACGCGACACCCTTAATATATATATATATATATATATATATATATATATATATATATATATATATTTATTTATTTATTTATTTATTTATTTATTTATTTATTTGCATACGATGTAGATATATATTAAATATGTATGTGTGTGACATGTCATAGGAGACCAAATTAAAGAAACCTCTCTCTCGACAATATTAAGTCGGTAAACATGAGGCAATTAGATTGACCCACGTGGCTTTTTATCGTTATAAGTACGGACCGATTCTCAATATAGGTTGAGTTTGTCGAGTCCCTCGAGGCTCACCTATACTTAGTTAGGGGCGAACTAGGCCCGCAATTGGATTGGTTTGGGTCGGATTCAAGGCCCAACCAGGTTATTAGACCCTGTCTGGCGGTGGCATCGCCAGACTAGGGTGGTAGAACTGCCTAGGGAATGGTCTCCCAAGTGGTTTGGGTGGTGGTATCACCTAGACTGGGCGGTGGTACCGTCGGTAGTTATTACCTGCCAAGTGGTGGTACCACCCTATCAAGCGGTGGTATTGCCAGAGCTCAGTATCTAAGACTCTGTCAAGCAGTGGTACTGCTCAGTGTCAGAGTGTCAAGCGGTGGTACCGCTAATACCCCGGAAATCCGGGATAAGATACTTTTTTGCTTTAATTTTGAAGTCATTGGAGCCTATAAATACCCCACTATATTTTCTGCATGAAAGGGTAACAAAGTGAAACCAAAAGTGTAAAAGACATTCCATGTGTTGGGGGGTTAAAAGTATTATAAAAGTGAGAAGAGTCCTCCTCCCTCTCTTTAGCTTAGCAATCATCCAAGAAGAGGTGTGAGGCTTGTAAGGGTTATCTCCTAAACCCATGTAAAAGAGAAAGCGCTGTAAAGAGGTGCTTGGTCTTCGCCTACTGAAGGATGACCATTAGTCGATGTTGGTGACCTCGATGGAGAAGGAATAGAAAGTAGATGTAGGTCACAACGACTAAACCACTATAAATTCTGGTGTATTCATTCCTTACTACTTAATCTCTTTATTGCATTCAACTTTACTTCATTACAAACAGTCAAATCCCCTCTTCTCTACTCATTCAAGAAAACTAGAATGATTTTCTTCGGAATCGAATTTTATCATACGAAGATTTTCAAATCGACATAATTATATATATATATATATATGTATATATATATGTATATATATATATATGTATGTATATATATATATGTATATGTATGTATATATATATACATATGTATATGTATACATACATATGTATATGTATACATACATATGTATATGTATACATACATATGTATATGTATACATACATATGTATATGTATACATACATATGTATATGTATACATACATATGTATATTTATATATGTATATATATATATATACATATATACGACATCTCCTCAAAAGTTGGGGAGAGCTTCTCTCGAGAGGCTTTGTAAGGGAGTCCGCTAGTTGATCAACCATATATATATATGTGAGAAGTCTGACAACTTGTTCTCGCACGAAGTGAAAGTCGATGACTAGGTGTTTCATGCGTGAGTGGAATACTGGATTAGCACATAGATAAGTGACTCCGACATTGTCACAAAAAATATATATATATGTATATATATATGTATACATATGTATATACATATGTATACATATGTATATACATATGTATACATATGTATATACATATGTATACATATGTATATACATATGTATACATATGTATATACATATGTATACATATATACATATATATGTATACATATATATGTATACATATATATGTATACATATATATGTATACATATATATATTTATATATATATATATATATACATATATATATATATGTATATTTTTTGTGACAATGTCGGAGTCACTTATCTATGTGCTAATCCAGTATTCCACTCACGCATGAAACACTTAGTTATCGACTTTCACTTCGTGCGAGAACAAGTTATCAGACTTCTCACATATATATACGGTTGATCAACTAGCGGACTCCTTTACAAAGCCTCTCGAGAGAAGCTCTCCCCAACTTTTGAGGAGATGTCGTAAATCTATGGAGGAAAATCCTCCTCCATTGAGAAAAATTCTCTCTTCTAACATGTATAAATAGGGAGTATTGTATTATTTCAACTCAATGCATTTATATTTCGAGATTCTACTTTGTTATTTGAGGAACCAATCAAATCATGGCAGAAACCTATAGTAACATAAAATATTAACAATCTGATTTCAGCTAGCAAATTCTTTATGAACTTACATTCTCATTCTCCGCCATGTACCGCCGTTGATACACAATACCTTCATTGGCTTCCTTTGAAGCATCAGAGGTAAAGACGAGAAGCCTATGGTTCTTTGCCACCATATCTGTCACACTCGGCCAATCCATCCCATTCATGGGTATCTCTGAGATCGGATACCAGAATTTGACCAAGCCCGCATCTGTGAACAGTTTAGTCAACCCTTTGGGAGCACGCACATATTCCTCGATGATAATTGTCACAATCTCTAATGGATTCTCAGTCAAGAACTCCTCGACCTCCTTCAGAGTGTTAATTGCTGGTTCCTACAAGCATGAATTGAATGACTCAAACAATGACATTACCGCAGAAATTTATGATATCCATATAAACAGTTGCATAAGTCAACTGACGAATGCCGTGAAGTTGTAGCACTGCCCCTGAAACGAGTGGCAGAGCCAGATATCGTTCTCAAAGTCATACATGTCCAGCATCAATCCCCTCACACCATTCTACAAGCAAACATCCAATATTGCAAGAACAGAAACAACAAGAAAGATCAAATATTGGACAAGGAAACAAAATGTCCACCAAACTACAGAGAAATCATGGCATGCTTACTCTCAATTGATTCGTGACGGTATCTTCTTGGTTGTAAAAGGTAACTCTTTGGACGCCGGTGTAGGATGGCTCGTCAACGATGGAGAAGGAATTGTGGGTCACCAGCCATGTGTACCTGTTGAAAGGCAGTCCCTTCACCTGAAACCAATTCAATCATTCAGACACCTCAACGCTTGAAGCAAAGATAAAGAAGAAGGAGAAGAGTTCAAGACGCCAGAAACAATGGAAGGAAAAGAGAGAGAAGGATGAGTACGAAGGCAGTGGGCTGGTAGGCCAGGGCCCGAACTTAGGCGGGCTGCACGTTGCCGGATGCGGGGCAGCTGCCGCAGTAGAGCCCCGCGGCGCAGTCATCAGCGGTAGAACAAGAATCAAGAAGCTACACCAGATCACAACCAAGCAATCCAGCTCAAAAACAAAGAAAACGAACTATACCACAGATCAGATAGGGAGAGAGAAGGAAAGACGACGGATACCTGACAAGAGCGGGACGGACAGGACGCGGCAGCGGCAGCGGCAGAAGAGAGGAGCAGCAGGTGGAGGAGAGGGATTGAAACAAGAAAAGGCAGAGCAGTAGACTCCATCACTCTGCTCCTCCTCACCGCTGCTGCTGCTTCTTGAAACAGTAGTGGAGATTGGAACGGGAGAGGAAAGTGAGGGGAGAAGGACTACTTAGGTGGGAGGTGAAATGAAATTACCGGAGTGCCCTTCGGCCGTTGGGCACTCTGCTTTTGAGCTTTAGTTAATGGCAGGAGTTGGTGACTGGTAAAGACGTGAGACAGAGGCCGGGAAACGTGGTAAGCGTCTCTTTCCTTTCCCCCTTGCGCTTCTTCATGCGCCTGGCTACCATGGAAGTGGAAGACTGATGCAGACTAATGTGTTGCCATCAACAACTGGTTGGAAGATCTGAAGATTTCATGTGCAGGACGGTCGGTCGACAGAAGTCTTCTCTCTGTCTCTCTCTCTCGTGCAGAAGTCGATTGCGCTGTAGATGGGTTAATCGAGTCCTTTATCTTCAACTTGATTTAACCGTACTAGCAATCTCACCAATCTAACTTAGACCAAATGACACGCATCTCGATCTGACTCGAATCACAAACACTTGAATCCATCAAATCATATATATATATATATATATATATAATTTAATATTAATACAAGTCTGTCAAATTTCAATCGTTGTCGTCTGATACAAATATTATATAATCTATTATAAGATGATATATCAATATGTATCATTCTATTGGTTAATAATACAAATCTTACTCGAAATGATTATCTTCTCCCTCCTTCTAACATTAATTTGGATAAACAAATTTTTGGCTCATCTCCATCTCCATCGCCTAGTCCTTGCATGCCTAATTTTCTCTCTCTCTCTCTCTCTCTCTCTCTCTCACCCTCTATCACCCTTAAAAGTCTCTTTTAAGACTTCTTACCTAGCCTACTGACCGGCCTTAGTGCTTCTAATTTAATGTTGGTCCAACTCCCAAAGTCTCATCTATTCTTAGTTCAAATTTATGTTCCATTTCAACAATATAATGATAATATATTTAATAATATAAAGATAATATATGTATTATATATATAGGTGAATCTTGATGCATCTATTTTGGTAAACACTACAAATAAATCAAAATTTTGATCCAGGAGGATGAACAAACTCTATGACTTGAAGGCATCAGTTAGAAGATAAGAAAGTGTAGATCCAATTAAGGACAAGAGTGGCTTGCTTGGTGGATAAGAAAGTGTAGATCCACAAGGTTTTAATTGATAAAAAGAATGCAATAATGCATTTTTCTTTTGTTATCCTTGCATTCCAGGTCCAATGGAATATTCCACGATCATTCCATGTTCTCGCTCCCAATCCTCATCCCTCCTTATTAATAGTGTTGGTCCAAATCCCATCTTTGTCTTCATGCATTCATATGGTACCTCAAAATTCATACTAAATATAGCAAAGAAAATTGATATCAAATGATGGAAGCAACAAATCAAGTACGTCAGAATATAGAGAGCATTAACATGAATATGAGCAAATAAATATAATACAATATGAATTCCGCATTAACATGCAAATTTACCTTGACGAGAACGGTCAGTTCAAGCACGTGTCTTCGGGCACCGGCACGTTGGTCTTCGGCACCTCTGACCCCAAGCACAAGCGAAGCCCTTATATATATATATATATATATATATATATATATATATAGCCCTGACAGCGTCCCCGGTGCTATCCATTCATCATCGGCATTGTTTGGGATTAGGAAAAGCTTGGCATAGAAGTTTACTAATTTTGTACAAGTTTTCTCTTCGTATTATCATGCATTTCTTGATGCTAAATTCATACTAACTCTGAATTGATCTCGCCTCAGAACCCTTCCTCCTCTTAACCCACTTTCTTCTCTTCCTTCCTGTGTTAAGTCTCTTTCTCGACGAAGTGTATCGGCAGCAGAGACCCTTCTTTTCTTCCGAAGAAGTGCAGCGGCGGCAGCAGAGACCCCTTCTTCTCTTCCGACGAAGTGCAGCGGCAGTAGGGACCCGTCTTATCTTCTCTTCCGACGAAGTGCAGCGGCAGCAGCGACCCTCCTTCTCTTCCGACGAAGTGCAGTGCCAGCAAAGACCCCTTCTTCTCTTCTGACGAAGTGCAGCGGCAGCAGACACACTTTCTTCTCTTTCGAAGAAGTGCATTGGCAGCAGACACCCTTCTCTTCCGACGAAGTGCATCGCAACAGACGGTAGATGGCGTCGGACGAACAACTCTGGGATTTACTCGTCCGAAGGGTGCGCGGCGAACCACCGGAGCTGAAGCAGCTGGAGGTCCACCAGGATCCATGGGAACTTTTTGTGAGTGAGGAGTCTATCTTCTCCCCTAAACAGCTCTTTTTCTTCTTCTGCGTTCCAAGAAACCATGAGTTGTCACTAATAACGCCGAGCGGTTCCTGGTCTATAGAAAGCTTTGAAAGCATAAAACTAGATGATGGAAATCAAGGAGAGAAAAGGAGACTAAAATTTCATTTGCATCCAAGGGAGAAGCCTACTAGCGTGGATTATAGAATGGAAGAATACCGATTGACCAAGGATACGTACTCTAAACTTTCAGTTTTGAGCGAAGAGATAATGCTGTGTAAAGTCTATCAAGTCGATAAGCCGCTCTACATGACCAGCAAGGGTACTCTTGCCTCCATGATGCCTCGGAAGATATAGGGAGTCGTTTTAACTTGCTTCATATATTTGTGTAAATAAACTTGGGATTACCAGTGAAGGGTGACAAATCAATCACGGGTACGGATACTTAAAACTCGATTCAATATGAAGTGGTTTGTGATTCTGTTGTGCTTCTTTTCTGTCCTTTATCGCATGTTCGCCTGGGATTTGGGTGGCTCGCCGGCATCTACCCTGGGGCTGGTCGGATTGACCGAGCGCTGTCATCAAGAATGCCAACCCATTAGGACACGCACTTTCTGATAAACGGGACTTCACAATGCATATGTGCAATAACTCTAAACCACTGAAGCGACAACCCTCAGAATAATAACTTTCGCTTGCGAATAATCTCCTCAGGAACCATTAAGCAAACAGCCACACGCATAACACGTATCAAATAACCTCTCATTTTTAAAAGGAAATCAATTGTCCGAATTAACAATCTGCTATGTGCCATAAGAAATACTCAGACGATAACTCCCGCAAGCTTTTTCATTTTTAACTTTTTGATTTTAACTCATAATTGTCGTTTGGGATACACTGCTTCCCAACTTCAAGAATATCTATCTACACATAACCTGAGTGCAAGAAAAGCTAAAAGGCACTACAACAAGATAGATTTGACAGAGTACCAATTATGCCAAGATGCCAATGGCATTAGTCGCTGAGAGGAAATAAACTTAAAACAAGCACCTCTTTCCATTTCAACCAACAAATAGTTTTGAATTTGCATACATGAAGTATGCATTTGAAAGCCAATCTTGGTCTCTTCCTCATCCACCGCATTCCGCTCGGAAGGTAGAATGCATGCGACGACGAGCACATGAAGGAGTTTGGCCCGCTCCTTGGGAGTCAAATAAACGCTCTGAAGCATCACTTCCGGCGTCCTCCTTCATCAACCAGTTGCTTTTGATGTATCCCGAAGGTGATTGGACTTCATAACTGATCGATTGCCCTGTGCCTTTGACACGGCGGCCATTGTGGTCGACCACGTCCTTCGTGGCTTGTGTAGCTTTCCACCGGCCGGTCCCTGCGGTCCGAGATGCTACTCCCTATCCCTGTCACCCAACGGAGATGGGTAACAGAGATGCTCGCTTGCCGTTGCCCAGCGGAGGGCTGTGATGGGTGAAGAACTACTCCTTACTCATGGGGAACGCAGCTGCACGTGATAAGAAATCAACAGGTTAATCAAGAACACTCTCGGTTTCTTGAAGATGAGGGAAAAAAGATGGGTGATCAACAAAGAAAGATGTTTGAAGCATATCGGTTTCTTGAATTCTAACTCACTGGTGAACACATTAACTGCATCTACCCCAACCCCGAGAAAGAAGAGGAAAGAAAAAATCTACAGGTAGGCCGATCCATCAACAGATCCGTCGCACGGTACAAGGAAACATGGGTGAAACCTCTTGGTTTCTCGAACCCTAACCCACGGATGAACACATCTATCTCAACCGCGAGAAAGAAAAAGGAAGCCAGATAACAAGAAGAGCTAGTGACCAATGCCAGGAGGAAGATGAGAATTGCTCATATCGAAACTAATTCCCGGTGGTGTTCGTGTGGTTGTTTCCGTAGACGTTGGCTTCAGGAATGGCGTCTTCGTTGATGGGTGCTTCCTCTCGAGGAAGAAACAACTAACTGCTGGGGCCACGGATAGAACTCGAATCCCGCCGACTGCATACTCGACGCCATCTCAGAGAGAGACATGAAAAGAAGAATGGCGGGCACGGAGAGAGACCAAGAAAGTGATGGAGGTGGGTTTCGGAGGTGTGGGTGTTATTATAAGATTTGATGTTTGAATACCGCCGCAAGATGATCCTTCGTTATCTAGTTGAAGCAGCTAGAGATGCGGATTATTATTGTTGTGACTAAATCACCGATCAGTTATTTAAAGGGTGACGTGGTCTGATATCGATGTGTAGGACTCCACGTACAAGGCCCCTCACTCACCAGCCCCGTGAGCGCTTATAGTTTTCGCGGGGTGATTCAGCCCAACCATAGAACACAATTCCAGATGCAGTAAGAAAAGAACCGTATGATCCCAATCAAACGGTCACACGAGCAGATGCTCTTCCCTCCCCAGCCGCTTCATGAGGCGAACGCAAACCTTGTATCGTCGAACGTTTTCCGTGTTCCTATTCACCTCGGAGCTGCGATGAATCCCCCTTTGTGCCACCCAAACGTCGCCCTCAAACCCTCTGCCCGCCAACGCCACTATCGCCTTCTCCAGTCCCGACCGCTCCCATCCTAGAAACCGCCAGTGTGCCTGGGCTTGGCGGTGCGGCCGTCGGATCGCGAGCCCATCCGCGGCCCTTGAGCAGGTCTTCTTTGGTCTCTTCTTGGGTGGGTTTTCCTCTGAATTAGCATTTCGTATATTGTAATATTTTTGATGTTTTCTTGATATTTCTAGGATGTTGAATCCGGAATCAACGAAATAATTTGTCGCTCTTGAGTTCTTGGATATTACGCGAACATATGTAGCTCTATGGTTTGAATGGCTTTGTGTTTTTTAGGGCTTTCCTCCAATGGGTTTGTTAGTGATATATCTTTTTCTGTGAAGTGAAGTTTTTCTAGGATGCCGTTGCCTTTATCTGAATTATGTGAGGGGAGCCGTAATATACCGCAAGATTGTGATGATTATGTTCATACGTGCAAATGCAATCTTATTCTAGTTTTTTTATGTTTTAAGAACTATTCTTACCCTAACTTTGACAATTGATCTGGAGTTCTAATAGTGCTGTCAGTGTCCGTAGTTCAAAAGGTTAGTCAATTCTGCAAAACCTAAGCTGCAGTATTTGCTACGCTTCAATCGTTTTTGGGTTTATTTGGTTCAGTTGTGATTTCTTGAACCGAATAAAAGCAAACTATGTTGGAATTAAACAGACTAACATGAAATTGCCATTTGTTCTGTTTAATATAATTCCACCGTGTAAATAAAACAAATTACCAATTTATTTGAGCAGAAAAGTTTATGTTCTTAAAGAATTATGTGGAGCTTTGATTGAGGATTAAATGAGCGAAAACTGAACATATGACAATGTGACTACACATGCATTATAGTTAGATGAGCTGAATCAGTAGAGTTAGTCGCATGAGGAATGAGGACAGCTAGAGGAGAATTGAAGGAAAAACTGTCAAGGATCATAAAAATGATTTTATTGTTCTTTTTTATTGGTGATGTAAACTATATATATATATATATATATATATATATATATATATATATATATATATATATATATGTGGAAAAACTCGTATTTAAGACCACTTTTTGATGGAGACTCATTTAATTTTATAAAAAATTAAAAAAAATATATTCTAGGTAAAAAAATTAACAAAAAGTCATCAATTACTTGGTCTAGAAATTCTAAGAGTTATGTTAAAAATTTTAAAAAAAATCTTTTAATTTTTCTAGAGACTTTTTTTGTATTAAGTATATCTTAGAAGTCATAATTTGAATTTCTAAAAAGCATAATAATTACCTACGAGATTACTCTCGATAATCATTATCTTCATTATATTAAGGCTCATAAACCCTACAAATAATAGAGCTTATCAATGGATCAAACATTTCAGTTTTAAATAAAAAAAATTACATCTTCTCTAGTCTCTTGCTCTCCGCCATCTCACACTTCTCTTTCTTTCTTTTTCCCTCTCTTTTTATCTACTTTCCTATTCTACATCAGTTTTGTTTTAGATACCATCAAGAAACTTGCTCTGTACCCCATTCAGAAAGAAAAAGTATACATTTCATTAGATCATGGTTTTCATTGCTTCTCCCCTCATTTTTTTTTTTTATTTATCACCCTCTCCCCTTTAGCTATAACTATAGTACCGCTAAAATTTAAATCATTGAAAGTTGTCTTAAGGTTCATTTTAGCCCATATGCTTTTGGTTATAGACCACTTAAGCTCTTATGATTTATTCGTGTCTAAAATAACCCTTACATTTTTTAAAACATTATATATAAGCTCCTCCTATCAAGTTTGAGTTAACAAATGTTAAAGTCTGCTTACATGGTATACTAACTCATAATAAATTATTAATATAATGATATATAATTTAAGTTTAAAAATAAGGATCCATTTTAGCCTTTGTGATTTTGGTCATGGACCGCCTAAGCCCTTATGGCTTTATTTTTTTTAAATAAACCTTATATTTTTAAAAACATATCATATAAGCCCCTCTCATTAAGTTTGAGTTAATAGACGTTAGGGTCTGCTTACATGGTATGCTAACTCATAATAATTTATTTATATAATAATATTTGTAGTTTAAGTTTAAAAAAGAGGTCTATCTTGTTGAGGAAGAGTAAGCGACAAAGGTCCTAGCGACAGACGAAGGAGGAGAGGGAAAGGTAGGAGAGGTCATAGATGGAGGTAAGGGAGAGCTGAACCATCACATTATAGGCGTGATGGGTGAGGCATAAGAGAGGACGAAATGCGAGGCGATGGGGATAAAGACGCCTAGGAGGAGGACGAGGGACTGGGAGACCATTGCATGTCTAGCTTCGGTCGACGCATATCTTCCTGAGACAATACCAGAAGCTTCTGAGCTTGTCGTCAACGGGGGGAGAGGTTGCATGCGTATGACGCGTAGTAGCGGCTCGGTGCTGCTACCAGTGGTCGCTTCCACGATGACGCATTTATCTCGTCATTGATGATGGTATCAATTTTTTTAATTTAAATTATATATTTTATTATATTAATGGTTTATTGTGGGTCAGTATGTCATGTAAGGAGACTCTAACGTTTGTTAACTACAAGAGGGGTTTATATGCTATATTTTTAAAAATGTAAGAGTTATTTTAAACACAAGCAAAACCATAAGAGCTTAAGTAGTTCTTGACCAAAACCACAAGGGCTAAAATGGATTTAAAAAAAAACTTAAATTACCCATGTCATTATATTAATAATTTATTATGAGTAAGCATGCCACGTAAGTAGACTCTAACATTGTTAACTCAAACTTGATGGAAGGGACTTATATGCTGTATTTTTTAAAATATAGGGGTTATTTTAGACACGAGTAAATCATAAGGATTTAAGTGATCCATGTTCAAAACAGTATGGGCTAAAATAAACCTTAACCTAAAAAAAAAAAAAAAAGTGAGGGCAAAAAGTGAGAACCATTTGAAACATTACATTTCTACCTTGTGCATTATAACAATTAACAACCTCATTACTAAAAGGTAATTTGTCGATAGCATTAGAATTATGACTTGGTGAGGTAAAAAACTAAATCAATCTTGATGAATCTCTAAACCAATAGAGTGAGATAGACATATTATAATGTTGAACCAAATCAAGCTAGTAGATCATGTTACCATGCTAAACTAGTTATGTGGCCAAATGACCTAGGTCCTAAGAGCTCTCTAACATCTTGAAAAATGACCCATGAATAAGGAGGTTGATGAGTCGATTAGGCAACATGTCCATTTTTCACAATCCATAGCTTCAAATCAAGAAATTTTACCTACTCCTAAGCCTAGTTCGAACAAATCCTATATTCACCTATAGGGCACCTATTCACAATCATACTCCAATAATTCATGATGACCAAACTTTTGACCTTAACGATGAATTCCTTAAATCTATTAGAAATCCACAAACCTTAGTAATGGGACAACAAGTTCGGTTTGCTAACAATACGGGGAAATAGTTTGAGGAGTCAAAGTGGATGTGCCGAACTTTGATAGTAGATTTGACCCAAGTATATTTGTTGACTGGTTAGATAGCATGGAAGACTACTTTGAGTGATATAAAATGATTGATATTGAACGTATATGATTTGCAAAAATGAAACTGGTAGGGTTCTCTAGGAAATATTGGTAACATGTCCAATGTAGTCTTGGACACCATCGAGAGCCTCCCATCACTCAATGGGAAGTCATGAAACAAAAACTTAAGGAAAAATTTTTATCAACCTACTTTCGAAGCCAATTGGTTGAATATTTAGTAAACCTTAAAAAGTTGAATTTTAATGTGATAGAGTGTTTGACCCAATTTGAGAAACTCTTAGATGTGAATAGAAGAGGACTAAATAATCACTTTCCGAAGATTTATTAATGAGTTGAGGTTTCACATCCAATAGGAAGTATTACTTAGTTTCTTGACACTAGAGGAAGCTTCCTAATGAGCCCTTGAGATTAAGAAGTATATCATACTTTATCTAATTCGTCAAACATCTTCTCAATTTCTCAACAATAGATTTACTACCTAACCAACCCCAAGTAGTGACTCTATCAAGTCAATAATCTCCACTACTAGCAACAATCCTGACCCAACCATGAATCGTCTAACTCGTTCAATTATTGATTCTCAAAATAATTCATCTTTACTCCAGTATCATTATTAGCATAATAAAGGTCACATTGCCTTACGTTGTCCTCAACATTCCCTTACCTTAAAATAAGAACCAGAGGATCAAATTAAGGAAGTAGACCAAGTAGTTGAATCTAAACCTACTCAGGTGACAAAAGTGAACTAGAAATTGAAGATGCCTATGTTAATGTAGTTCGTATTAGTCTCTCTATCACTAGTGATTCCAATGAATAGAAGAGGATAAGTATTTTCTATACATTAATCCGAAGTGTAGAAAGAACTTGCAAATTGGTTATTGATGAGGGTAGCACTATGAACGTAGTCTTAAAATCCATTATTAAGAGACTAAACCTTAAGGTAGAGTCACATTCGACGCCATTCAAAGTAGCCTGGGTTAATAAAACCACTCTGCTTGTGATCGAGAGATGCCTCGTACCATTCAAAATAAACGATTACTAAGATGAGATTTATTGTGACATCCTATCAATAGACGTTGTCTACATTCTTTGAGGTTGGTCTTGGTTGTATAACCCTGATGTTACCAATCATAGAAGAGAAAACACCTATGCCTTTTCATACAAAGGCAAAAACATTATCCTACAAATAATAAAGTTGTCAGAAAAAGACAAATCAAGAACTCCCAAGTCTTCTCCACAAACTATAACTATTAATGGACTCCACTTACTGTATCCTAATTCTTTTGAAATAGAGAGCCTAGACAACAAATTTTGTGTGGCCATGATTGTTAGAGAAATTTCTAGCCCTTGCACTATTCCTGACCTTACTCTTGAGGTTAAGTTCTTATTAGATAAATTTTTTGATATCATTCCCTAGAAATTTCCTAGTGAGCTGCCACCCTTACGAGAAATCTAACATACCATTAACCTTCTCCCATGATTATAGCTCCCTAATCTTTCATATTATAGAATGAATTCTAAAGAGAGCGATTAACAAAATAACAATCAAATATGTTGAAGAACTTTTAGCTAAAGGTTTTGTATGACAGTTTCAGTCCTTGAGTTGTCCTTGCCTTGTTAACCCATAAGAAAAATAGATTGTGGAAAATGTGTGTGGATAGTTGAGCGATTAACAAAATAACAATCAAATATCGCTTTCCGATTCCTTGACTTGATGATATGCTAGACCTTCTTGCTAGATTTAGTTGGTTTTTGAAAATTGAATTGTGAAGCAGATACTACCAAATTCGTATTAGACTTGGTGATGAATGGAAAACAATATTCAAAACTCAAGATGGCCTATATAAATGACTAGTCATGCCCTTTGGTCTATCCAATACCTTAGGCATTTTCATGCACTTCATGAACTACAATCTTGAATAGGTATATTTGTTACAGTCTACTTTGATGACATCTTGGTCTTTAGTTAGACTAAAGAGAATCATTTAGAACATCTTCAATCGATTTTTACTACCCTTTAAGTTGCTAAGCTCTATGTCAATATGAAAAAGTGTTCGTTCATATAAACTCATATCCTATTCTTAGGCTTCATCATTTTTGGCCCAGGTGTTTCCATTCATACAAGCTCTATGCCATTGATTTAGAAAAGATCTATGTCATTTTAGAATGACCTGAGTCTAAAACCCTTTTTGAGGTTTACAGTTTTCATTTATTAGTCTCTTTCTATAGGAGATTCATTAGAGGGTTTAGTTCTATCATGACACCTATCACTGATTCCTAAAGAAAGATGAGTCTTTTTGGACTCTAGCTACTACCAAAGCCTTTGCTGACATCAAAACGAAAATGACCACCACTCCTGTTCTTAGGCACCATAACTTTGGTAAACCCTTTGAGGTCACTTGTGATACTTTTGGTATAAATATAGGAGGAATTCTTAGTCAAGAGGGTCAAGCTATCACATTTTTCAATAAGAAACTCAATGATACAAAACAATATTTTTCTATCTACGATAAATAATTATATGTGATTATGCAATGTCTTAGGCATTAACAATATTATCTTTTGCCACAAGAGTTTGTCTTGTTGTTTGACCACTAGACCCTAAGGTACTTAAATGCCCAAAAGAAGTTAAACACTTGACATGCTAAGTGGGTTTAGTTTCTTAACAAATATTATTTTATAATTGAGCATTATTTTGACACTCAAAACAAAGTTACTGATGCCCTTAATAGAATCTCTATAATCTTATTTACCATGAGTGTCAAGGTTATAGGATTCGAGCGATTCAAAGAGGAGTATACCCAATGTCCAGATTTTAGTCACATATATCGAGAAGCCTAAGTTGAAAACCATTGTGAACATACATACTTTATTCTTAGGGATGGTTACCTTTTCGATCTATTAGATTTTGTGTTCCTCGATCCTCCCTTCAAGACTTCGTTGTTTGAAAAATACACACGAGTGGATTAGTAGGTCACCTAGGTCAAGACAAGACCATTACATTCGTCAAGGATAGATTTTACTAGCCTTCTTTAGAGTGAGATATTGCTCTAGTAGTGTCATAGTGTCGCACCTGTTAAATTGGCAAAGCTCGCAAATACAATATTGGCTTATACACCCTATTATTCATTCTGTATTCACCATGGCAAGATGTGTGTTTAGACTTTGTCGTTAGACTTCCCAAAATAGCTAGTGGCCATGACTCTATTTTGGTTGTTGTTGATTAATTTTAAAAAATGATCTACTTTATCTCATGTAGCAAGACCAACGATACCTCACATATTGTTTAATTGTTCTTTCGAGAAGTGGTTAAATTACATAGCTAGCCCTTAACCTTGGTGTCTGATAGAGATTTGAAAATTGTTAGCTATTTTTAGAAAACTTTATAGAAACTGTTTGGCACAATATTGAAGTTCTCTTTAGCTTTTTATCCCTTAATTGACGGTTAAGCTAAGGTTATTAGCCGTTCCTTGGAAAATCTACTTAAGATGTCTTGGTTCGCATTCGCCCTGAGAGATTTCCTAAAAACTTATTCAAAAAGTTATATACCTGAGCCATTAGTCCTTTCTTCATTATCCAAAAACTGGGATCAATGCATATATGCTCGATTTGCCTTTCGACTTATGTATTAGTCCAGTTTTCAATGCGGAGGATTTTACTTTATATCATAGTGCTTTTGTACATCCTTCTCTGTAACAATCCTCCCAAAGCATTGATTCTCCCACACCATAGTGTCACGCATTTATCTGGTTTTGCTTAAGTTACGCGATACTCTTGCATATCCGTTCGTAAAAGGTTAGCCTCATTGAAACCTCCTATGGTCCCTTAGGACCTACAAAAAAGAAAATGGGGTAGAAAAAGCGTCTCACTCAGGATTCACAAGCAATCATTTCAGCAAACACTTCATAGCAAATGAAAATTACAAATAGACTTCACAAGCTCTGAACGATCACACAACAAAGGGTCCAAAATGATCCACTATAGACCGAGATCTCCCACAAGTGTCCACATGACACAACCTTTATTTACAAGTCAAAAATGACCACCAAACCCAACTAAAATAGGGCTATTAAGCCTTCAACCGTCTCTCTACATGTTGTGCAAAGCATGAACAAACCAAAAGACATGGATATACATAAGCATTACATCAAACACTCCATTTATAATTTTGTCTATAACATTCTCCTCCACTTATTCCTTCGATACCTCGTCGAAGCCTTTGCCGACGCTGCAACTCTTCGCTTTTGCTAAATCTTCAATCTTCTGCTCTAGTTGCAATACGCCTCTTGGCTCTTAGTTGCTCTCCGCTGCTATTATTGAGTAGTCAAACTTTTAATCCACTATGCTACTTTAACTCGCCAATGACTCTAACTCTAGTGTGGGATTGATTGAGTTATGTTGATCACTATTGGTTCCTACGGATCCTTCAGATGAAGGAAATGACCATCCTTAGTATGCGTCAGTCTCTCAAATGCCTCATGCCGCTTGAATTGGGTAGATGCTTATTGGAGCTTTAACAAGCATCGTCTCACAAACTTTTAAATTTTTGGGTCATTCCTCCACAAAATTTGCCCATCGACTCTTCTTTCACTTAGTTGTCACTTCCAAGTAGGTTTGCATCACTTCTGCTTTTGATTGATATTTTGTTGGAAAATGAAGCAGACAATCTACTCTCAATAGCATCGATCATCATTGGTGAGGATTTGAGAACTATTGTCTTACATTAGATTTCTTCGAATGGTTTTTAAACTTGTGCAGAGCTCCTCTACTGGATATATAAGAGAATTCGAGTATTCAGTTTCACCCATACTCTTAAGAGTTGAGAAGGCAATGGTTACTCGACTTCGTCTGCCTCCTCGAGGGTTGTACTTCATGCATCGAGCTAGTTACTAGCCTTCGCTTGCTCTTTTCTTATACTTTGTTAGAACCCTTGCAGATTCTAAACTTAGGGTTAATCTCTTTAGGGGATCGGCCTCCTTGGAACTCTATAGGGGTTCCTCCCTCCAACTTGCTGCTCAAAGGCTGCAGAAAAGATTCATCTATTGCCTATCAAAAGAGGAGGAATACATGGATATTTATAGGGTTTCTAAACCCTAACTCCTAATAGGACTCCTACTCAAGACTCCTACTTCTAACCAACTCATAATAGGACTTCTACTCAAGACTCCTATTTATTTACAACTCCTAATTCTTCTCTAAGAAACAACCTCCTAACCCTAGCCGGCCTCTTCACCTCTTTAATAGGGGTCGGCTTAGGTAGGTTTTACGTGAATGTCCCTCTCAATTAGGACTCTCTTAGCTAGAGTCCTAACAGACCCGCCCTCTTCATGATTCAATCTCTCCTCTTGATGTCGTGCGAAAGAGATGGCTGCCATAAGCGTGTACGATTGTTGCGCTTTAACTTCTCCCCGGATCTCCGGCTTCAAGCCCTCAATGAAGGTCCTCAATAGCTGTTTTTGAGACCAATCATAAGTTTGATTAGATAACCTTTCAAACCTGGTTTGGTACTCCTGAATGGTGGAGGTTTGTCGGATCTTTACTAATTGTCCGTCAATATTCTCGTAATTGGTTGGTCTAAAGCGGATCAGCAATCCTTCTTTGAATTGTCACCATGAAAGGACTCCATAAGTATGTTCAAACTAGTCAAACTATTATATAGCAACCCCTTCAAGATGTATAGCTGCAATTTTCACCATAGATGCATCCGCGGTTTTGTGGTACCAAAAATATCGCTCCGCACGCGAGATCCAACCAATCGGGTCTCCTTCTTCCCATCTAGGGAAGTCCACTCTCATGCGTGGATAGTTGGAATCGATCATAGAACCTCCCCTCTTTTGGAAGTCATCTTTTCGGGCTTGGTGCGATTGGGCAGAACTCTCTCCTTGATATGATTTCTTTGGGCTTAGTGGTCGGCCCAATCTGAGTTCAGTAAAGCGTGTCTGAATCGTATCCTCCATTCGTGCCTCAAAGGCTTCGAATTTAGCATTGATTGCCTTCTCAGATGCCATAGTATATGCATCCAAATCTGTAATGTTATGATCTCTCTTTTGTTGTCGGGTTAAAGGCGTTTATAGGTTGAGAGAGGTGATGGTCAAAAGGGTTGGTGGATTGGTAGATATAGGCTGCGGTTTAGGCTTGTTTTGTGGCTGTTTTGGGTGCAGTTTGAGGGTGTGGTTTAGTGGAGTTTTAGGGCTATGGATGAAAGTTTTGGATCTGTGGTAGATGGCAGCAAAGGTTTGATAGAAATCAGTGGAAGTTGCTGCAAGTATGTGATGTCTTATAAGAGCAGAATTATCGTCGAAGAAATAGCAGTTTCTCGATGAAATTTTCACCAAAAATTTGAGAGATTTGAGGAGGGAATTGATAGAAAAATCACAGTTTATATGACAGCAAGGATCTCTAATTTAATCAAGAAAATTTCGGCAATATAACAGCAAGGAAATAACATAATTCTTATCGGAAAATTTCAGCGGTTTAGGACGAAAATTTACAGAAACACAAAATCATTTTTAGAGATAAATTTTCCTATAGATCAATCTTAGATGGAAGCAAAGATGATTTATGAAGTGTATAAGAAATTTCATTTAAAAAAGATTGCAAATAGATGGGTTAAGACAATAATATGCAACTGAAATTTTCTGCAGCACAGATTTTCAAGTGTAGCAATTGGACATAAAAGATTAGTAGTTTATATTGAAAATTTTTCGATGAAACCAAAGGAAAATCCACTGTTAGGAAGTGTCAAAGCTATCATAAAAATTTCATAGAGATTTGGATATAAAAAATATTGTATCAAGATCAAACAAACAGTGCTATGCGGCTGAAATTTTACAGTGCAAATTTTCAAGTATAGCAGATTAAACGTAAAAGATCAATGGTTTATAATGAGAATTTTTTGAAAAAACTAAAGGGAAATCTGCTGTTAGGAAGTGTCAAAGATGTCATAAAAATTTAATAGAAATTTGGATAGAAAAAATACAGTAGCAAGATCAAACAGATGGTGCTATGCGGTTGGAATTCTGCAATATATCTTTCGTCGTAGAGATGAAAACTTTGTGACGAAAAGTTTATGCAGCAATATAGAAACAATTTTTTTTTTTTGGATTTTCGAATAAGGATAACTAAATTGCAGCAGCAGTAAGGTAGGAAACCAGAACCTGTTGTAATTCACAGGGAGATCAAAGGATGATCTGTGGTGGTGGAGATGATGGCGGAATTCAACGACGATCTTTTAAGCAATTGTGGGAATTTCTTTGGGCAGTTGTGGAGGGTTGATGGATGGCAATGGAAGGGCAGCGAGATGCCAAGAATGCTGCTCTGATACCAGGTGTTAGAACCCTTGCAGATTCTAAACTTGGGGTTGATCTCTTTAGGGGATCGGCCTCCTTGGAACTCTATAGGGGTTTCTCCCTCCAAGTTGCTGCTCAAAGGCTGCAGAAAAGATTCATCTATTGGCTATAAAAAAAGGAGGAATACATGGCTATTTATAGGGTTTCTAAACCCTAACTCATAATAGGACTCCTACTCAAGACTCCTACTTCTAACCAACTCATAATAGGACTTCTACTCAAAACTCATATTCCTTTACAACTCCTAATTCTTCTCTAAGAAACAACCTCCTAACCCTAGCCAGCCTCTTCACCTCTTTAATAGGGGTTAGCTTAGGTAGGTTTTACATAAATGTCCATCTCAATTAGGACTCTCCTAGCTAGAGTCCTAACATACTTTTGTAGCACTCGAAGTGTTTGCATTCCTTACGTTGAGTTAGCTACTATGATTCACCTTCACAGTCCTATCGAATTTCTAAAATGCAGAAAGTTTTCACCCCAAATTGGAGCTGTTAGGATTGAGTTGGCACTAAGAGAGGGTGAATTAGTGTAGCAGATAAAAACGTCAGTTTTGAAAATCTTTTTGTTCGATGAAAACCAATAACGGAAATGCTTAACTTGAAAGCATGCGAAAGCATATTGAAAGTAAGAATTCCATTTGCAATAAAGGTAAATAGCAAGAAATAATTGCAAACTAGATTTTTATATTGGTTTAATCATCATGACCTGCATCCACTCTACCGATTCCTCTTCCGTCGAGGCCACTAGCATCCACTAACGATCTTCCTTCAATGGGTGAAAATCAACTACCCTTTTACACTCTTTCTTTTTTTCATGGGTTTAAGAGACTGTTGGGAAATCTAGGGGCAATATCACATATGCAGCGGAAGTACAAGAAAATAAAATCCCCTATTCCCGATTTCTGAATTCCTATGGGTATTTTTATAATTTGGATAAAAGATAGAAACTAAAATTTCTCAAATTCATAGGGGTAAAGTTATCTTTTTACCCAAAAAACCCTAACTCCCTTTCTACCTTTCCCCTGTTGCACTTGCTGTCGCCGCCACCCTGTCGGCAGTAAGCTGTGCGGCGAAGGGTGAGGCGCTGCCCTCGCCGGCAGGTGGCGTGCCCGAGGGCGGCGTTGCCGCTGTAGTTGGGCGCACCCACAGGTGGGCGCCCCTGTTGTCATCGCCACCCCTACGGGCGGTTCTGCCTGTGGGGTTGTTCCTGTAGCATCCGCCCCCATAGGCGAGCGACAGTGGCTGCCTGCGAGCAAGCGTCGTTACGGGCGCTATGCTTGTAGTTGGTGATCGAGTGTGCCGACGCCGCTACAGGGGGTTGCCTGCACGTGGGTGGCCTTGCAACTGCCGCTGCAGGCGGCTATAGGCACGTAGATCGAGGGTAGCAACTGTTGCTGCCCTTCCTTATTTTTGCGTCAACGATTTTGCCCTCAAAATTCTTCCTAAACACTACACACGCAGTTCAAAACCAATCATTCGTACGAACAACTTGGCTTTGATACCACTGTTGAGAAATCTAGGGGTGACATCACATGTGCAACGGAAGTACAAGAAAATAAAATCCCCTATTCCTAAAGAGAGGTTCGTTGTCATGCAAAGATTGGTGTGCAAAATCCACAAAACTTAAAACTGCGTATAGAGTAAATTGTGTTACCTAGGTAGATTATATATCCATGTTTCCTTGTAGATCTTTAGGAGAATGTGAAGGAGGTCAAGTGTCCTCCTCTCTAGCGGTGATCCACACAGTAGGGCTGCGACGACGCTCCTCGTAACTCTAGGCCTGCTCTGAGGTAGAGAGGGGGAGGAGAATAGGAGAGGCAAGCAAAGGCTCTAGCCTATGAGGTTCTGAATCTCTCCTATTTATAGAGGCCCCCTGTTAAAACCTAATGGACCCTCCCCTAGTGGGTATTGGATCTGCATCCAATTACCCAAGCCTTTTAGATTAGTGGATCTCTATCCAATAATCTCTCATGGGCTCTTATTGGATCTCGTCCATGGGATCCAATAATTCAGGGGCTTATTGGATATCCAATAAGATAGGGGCTCTGATGGATATCTCATATCCGAATCTCTACTCATCGCAATGCCTACCATATGTGTGTGACCCTCTAGGCCCAATATCGAGCTGGCCGTGAGTCATACTTATCAGAACTCCTTCTAACTTAGTGAATTATTATCTCTGTAATAATTCACTCGACTCATCGACTACGGACGTACTAGGCCACTACGCCGTAGTCCCTAGACGATACAGGGGAATCTAATCCATTAGACATGTCTATCCTCAATTACCATGTACCTATGATCTCTCATTCATCTAATATCGTAGAGACCGTATATCGAATATGGTGCTATCCGACCCATACGGTTTCTACTCGAGTCTCGCTCTAATCGGATTCTCCCGGAGAACTCTTTCTCTCTCAACCCGAATGACCCTAGTCAAGGATTTGTCTGAGCAAGAACACATGGGATATTCCTCTCATGACACCGAGAGTGGATGATCCTCTATCGACACTCAATAGCCCTTGTAAGGTCGACTACCACTCCCAATGACTAGTTGTACTAGATCTGAGACATCCAAACCTATAAGTCTGATATCATAGAGTGGAGCACTCATATAGGATATCCTTGGTATCTTAAGTCTAAGGACCAAATACACTACTAGGACTATGGAATCACTATCTGATAATAAAGCATCATCAACTATCCAGCATTCCAAAAGTGGATCAATCAGTAAACTCATTCTCTAATGAGCACCTGTACTATATCCTTAGTGTCCCCACACGAGCAGCTATGAGACTAGTTGCATCCATCATATGGATGGGTATATGGCACACCAATCTGTCCGGTTATCACGATGTCCCTCTCGAGTAACCTATGACCGGGATTATTCAGGATCCATGTTTAAAGGTGAATCGGTCTCATTATTGTGATATCATCATGATCCGATTCCCATTGCACGGATCCAAGGAAATCATAATATATATATATATATATATATATATATATATATATATATATATATATATATATATATATATATATATATATATATATGCAATAATCAATATAAAGTGATAAATGCTAAAATATAATAAGCAAAAAAATTTCGTGTCAAGTCACACGTGTCATCACTCACGTGATTGGCTTACTGGGCACCTATGACTAGCAGAGACAACCCTTATAAGCCTCTCTCTTTCTTATACCTCACTTCTCCCTTTAGACAAACTTCTAAATACTAGGAAGAAGTGATCCTAAATCCTAAGAGAGTTTCTCAATTTTTTTCTTAAGTATTTTTTCCTCTTTTTAAACTCAATTTCATGCTTAATTCTTGCTACTCCATGTAGGAATAGTTGAAGTATTTATAAACCCCAAATGACTTCAAAATTGAAGTCAAAAAAGGTCTCATCCCGAGTTTCTCGGGTCCTGGAAATACCACCGCCTATGCTAGGCGGTACCACCATCTGTGGCACTGAGCTGGGCAGTACCACCTCTCAGCCTGGCGATACTACTGCTTGACACAATTTGGGAGATTGTGTCTGGGCGGTACCATCGCTAGACCCTACTACAGTTCACTGAATGGGCCAAACAACAAGCCTAATTCTGTCCTGATTTAGGCCCAATTGGCCCCCTAATTAAGTTAGCCTAATTACATTCTAAACTGACTCAATTAGACTCTAAACTAACTCGATCTAGACATAATTGATTACAAGCAAATCTTATGTTGTCCGACATGTCATTGGTTTATTGGCACATCATCCTCTTTTGCGACCTTTTACCCAATCGGCATGTTGACCTCTGCAACTCTGATCTTCTTGGCACATTGTTCACTCTTCTAGGCCCGATGCTCGAACTCATGGCACGAAGCCTTCTACCGACACATCGATCAATCCTTCGGCTCGACGTCCAATCTTCTGACATGTTCCACTCCAACCCAACATTTGATTGCTCCTGCTTCAATTAATTTGCCTCTCTTGATCAAAGCTAGTCCTATATCACTCAAAATGTAGATTAGATCATAACATTATCAATTATTTTCATCATCAAAATTTAAGATTTAATAATCTTTCCCTTTTGATGATGATAACCAATTGATGACGGAGTTAACCTTAACTCCCCCTATCAATATGCCATATTGATAAAACCTTGAATTCAAATTAAATTCAAGTCAAAGCAATATTTCATCATTAATCCAAGCAACATGTCATCATAAAATCATACATAATCAAATTTTCAATATATCATTCCATGTATTATCATTATCATAACTTCTCTTCCTTTGTCATCAACGAAAAGGAGAAGTGCAACTATCAAGTTTTAGAGACATGAAGGCTTAGCTCAAAATTTTCATTAGTTTAGAACATTCAAGCTAGTGAGTTTCTCTTCCTTTTGCAATGGGCAAGTTTCCAAATTTTAAAACTTGAGCTAGCAATTTTTGAAATGTACAAGATATCATGTTTTTGCATCTTCTTGAAATGTGTAGCTTAGCAAACATTGCTTCTCTTGAGATTTGTAAGATAGCACTTCTTGCTTCTCTTTTGAGATTAGCAAGCTAGCAAGTTTTGTTCTTTTTTTTATGTGCAAGCTAATAAGTTTTAGCTTCTTACATATATCATCATGTAAGCTAACAAATTTTATCTCCCCCTTTGTCATGGTCAGAAAGAAGGGAAGAATATAATTTTATAATTTTTTTTCCTTTACAATAATTTTCAAAGCATGATAAAGATAAATAATAAATTTACATCAATATTCCAATCATTAGTCCAATCATCAAAAATAAAAGATCAAGTCATGATTTTTGACATATCTCTTATTTTGTATATAGAAAGAATGATAGGGAAACGATCTTGATTCAAAAAGAAGATTCAAGTCTAAAAATCGAGAAATCAATATCATGATCTGAAAAATGTATAAGAAGAATTTATGCATTTGGGAGATCTAACATGTCTAAGTTTATCATTCAAGCTAGCAAATTTGGTTCTCTTGGTATGCTAGCTATTTTCTTTCCCCTTTTGTCATTGTAAACAAGAAAGAAGAAGGGAAGAACATAATGGTGTGAATGTTCAAGTCACCAGAAAAAATTAATTTAGTGATGAGATATACAATTTATGAATACAAAAGAATATCAATAATAAATCATGGCATGAAAGATATTAATATCAATGCCACAAGACATAATTTATTTCAATAAATCTCTTCTTTTATAAATAGCAAAAAGAAACATAGGAGATCAAATGATATAATATTTTGATTCATGCATAAGAAATCTCAAGTTATAAATCTCAAAAAATCAAGATAAAGCTCATTCAAATTTGAATTGTCAAATCAAAATCATTTTTAAGAGATTCATAAAAAAAGACATAGATAGATTCATTAATCTCTCCTTTTTTTTATCAATGATTTAATTATATCATGAGATATACAAATCATAATTACAAAGGAGTCATATAAAAATAATGACATGAAAGATATTAATATGAAAGATCAATTCGTGAATGATTCATCTTGACAAATCTCCTTTATAGTAAATAACGAATATAATCATAGAAGATTAAATAAGATATCTTGATTCAAATAAGTCTTAAATTATTAATGTCAAGAATCAAGATTTGTTTAGATAAATCTTCTCTTAGACAAGTAAATCACATGTGAATCAAGAAAAATATTTCATATAAAATACATCTCAAGTCACAAACATCGATAAACAATTTGATTGGATATATCATCTCATTATTAAAACGAATCATATGAAAAGGAATCCAAAATCATCATCAAAATCACTTTTTGGAAAATTCAATGAAAGTAACGTAGATAGATTCCTATAAGATTAAAGATAGCTCAAGTTCTTTTAGTTCCAAATTTTGTAATTGATTTTATATTCAAATCTTTCATACAAAGGCCATGCATCATTATTATAATCGAAAAGCAATATGAAAATCATAGAAATCATCAAGCTCAATAAACCATAAATTACCCAAAAATCATTATTACTTCAAATCATCATACATAATTATAAAATCATCAAGCATGATACCAAAACATTTTAACATTTTCATTACAACATTACATTATTATGCATTATTAAATCGCCAAGCATAATTTTATTAAACATGAAACATTTTTAATCAAAATTATTTTGTTTGTTATAGTAATGCATTTTTCCTTTTAAGTGAATCTAACTTTTCATGCTTAGTGCTAGGAGTTAACATGCAATTGTCATACTCAAATTTTTAATTATTATTATTTCAAAATCACTAGAAAGATAAGCATGATAATTTTTTAATTTTTTTAATTTTTTATACTAACTAATTTTAAAAATAACTTATAAAAAACATCAAGTAATTTTAAAATAAGGTAAAGGAGATTCATGTGAGTTGTTTACCTCATTGTCGAGAGTTATCAAAGTGAAGTTTACCACTTCATCTTCATTGGTTTACTTCTCGTCTTCGGATGCACTCGTTTCATTCCAAGCCACCTTGAATACTTTCTTATTCTTTGATAGCTTTTTCTTTTTAAGTTTTTTTTTATTCTTGTTTTATGAACTTTTTAAATTTTATTGTTAAGAGTTCAAGATCATCATGATTATCATTATCATCATCACTTAGTTTTCTCTCAAGTAGTCTTCTTTTATTCTAAGTGCCAAATCCTTCCTATTCTTTGGAAGGTAGTTTTTATGTTCATTTTGTGCCATACAACTCATTTCATACGTCATTAAAGACCCAATAAATTCTTCAATCAGAAAATGGTTCAAATCCTTCGATTCTTGAATAGCCATTATTTTAGGATCCCAATTTTTAGGAAGGGATCTTAGTATTTTATTAATAAGTTCAAGGTTATAAAAACTTTTACCAAGTGCTTTTAAACTATTGACGATATCTGTAAAACGAATGTATATGTCAACAATAGTTTTGTTTAGTTTCATATAAAATAATTTGAAATCATGCATCAAAAGATTAATTTTAGAGTTTTTAACTCTACTAGTGCCCTTGTGTATAATTTCAAGTGTGTGCCAAATATTATGCGCAATTTCGCAAATAGAAAGATGATTAAATTTATTTTTATCTAAGGCGCAAAACAAAGTATTCAAAGCTTTGGCATTCAAAGAGAAAGTCTTTTTCTCTAAATCTTCTAATCGTTCATTGGAAGAGAAAACTTTTGAAATCCGTTTTTGATAATATTCCATAAATCAAGATTCGACAAAAGTAAGAAAACTCTCATACGAGTTTTCCAATAAGTGTAATCCGTCCCATTGAATATAGTAGGACGAATGATATAGTAACCCTCTTGAAAGCCAAAACGAGCCATTTCTCTTTGTTGTTAAACCAAATGATAAAAAAACATGACTCTGATACTAATTGTTAGGATCGAGTCAGCACTAAGAGGGGGGTGAATTAGTACAATGGATAAAAACATCGGTTTTGAAAATCTTTTCATTCGATAAAAAATGATAATGGAAATGCTTAACTTGAAAGCATGCAGAAGCGTAGTGAAAGTAAGAATTCCATTTGTAATAAAGGTAAATAGCAAGAAATAAATACAAACCAGATTTTTATAGTGATTCTCTCATCATGACCTACATCCACTCCGCCGATTCCTCTTCCATCGAGGCTACCAGCATCCACTAATGATCTTCCTTCAATGGGCAAAGATCAACTACCATTTTACACTCTTTCTCATTTTCATGGGTTTAGGAGACAACCCTTACAAGCCTCTCTTTCTTAGACCTCACTTCTCTCTTTAGATAAACTTCTAAATACTAGGAAGAAGTGATCCTAAATCCTAAAAGAGTTTTCTAATTTTTTTCTCAAGTATTTTTTCTCCTTTTTCAACTCAATTTTGTGCTCAATTCTTACTACTCTATACAGGAATAGCTGGGGTATTTATAGACCCAAAATAACTTCAAAATTAGAGCAAAAAAAGGTCTCATCTTGGGCTTCCCGGGTCCTATGGGTACCACCACCTATGCTGGGCGGTACCACCGCTTGCAGCACTGACACTAAGTGGTACCACCTCCCAGTCTGGCGGTACTACCACTTGATAGTTTAGGAGATTGTCTAGGCGGTACCACCACCTAGTCTAGTGGTACCACCGCTTGACACAGTCTTGAAGATTGTGTCTAGGCAGTACCACTGCCAAGTCTGGGTGGTACCACCGCGTGACCCTGCTATAGTACACTGAATGGGCCAAACAACAAGCCCAATTTAACTCTGATTCAGGCCCAATTGACCCCCTAATTGAGTTAGCCTAGTTATATTCTAAACGGACTCAATTAGACTCTAAACTAACTCGATCTAAATATAATTGATTACAAGCAAATCCTATGTTATCTAGCATGTCATTAGTTCATCAGCGCTTCGTCCAATCCTTCGGCGCTTCATCCTCTTTTGTGGCCTTTTGCCCAATCGGCATGTTGACCTCCGCAACTTCAATCTTCTTGGCGCAATGTTTGCTCTTCTAGGCCCAATGCCTGAACTCTTGACATGAAGCCTTTGGCCGACACGTCGACCGATCCTCCGACTCGACGTCCAATCTTCTGACATGTTCCTCTCCGGCCTAACATTTGATTCCTCTTGCTTCAATCAATTTGCCTCTCCTGATCAAAGTTAGTCTCGCATCACTCAAAACACAGATTACATTATAACATTATCAATTGATTTCATCATCAAAATCTGAGATTCAATAAGAGTAAGTCTCTAGTAGATTTGGTCGCCTTTGGAATTATACCGTCTTGTCCATCATTTTTGTCGCATACTCCTCTAAGTCACAAAGGTACAACATCGCGTACTGCCTACTTAATCTTTTGGTCGAGCACTCTTACATCAACCCGAAGTCCTCCACTTTCAGCTATCTTGATGAGAAGCTCGTTGACACTGGTCTTATGAAGTTCCTTGGCCTTTGCCCTTTAGCTTTATCTTCATACTTGGAGTTTGCCTCTGTATTCTCCACCTCATCGGCCCCTTTCACGACCAAGCGCTCTCCCTTAATGAGAGCAAGGGATCAATAACTTCATGGAAGTCCCACCTCTGCGGTACCATGGCATTGCCATCCCCAAGGCCCTACTATCCATCATCTCGCATCTGCATCCCTTTCTTCGCGATCGGTGGATCTGCCTTTATAGCATTGTGGCGCTGATCCGAGTCCACCTCCATTCCAACCGATGCTTGATTTTTGGGTAGCTAAGTCCCTCTGGACTCGTCGTCGCTTCCTCGCCTCTTTCGACCCACCTGCTTCAACACCTCTATGTTCTCTAAGAAGTTCCCCTTAGTCGATGGAAAGATAGACTACAACTCCCATACATGGCCTTCGCCATCATGTTATAGGGTTTGCACTGATTCTATTCTTCTTAGCTTCCTTGGTAGCAACATTCACTTACTTGGCCTTGTCCTTTGACTTGCTGGGCTCCCTTAAGCAAATATGAGCTCTGGAGTAGTCTAACTCTTCTGCCGCTCCAATCATACCTCTGCATGATCAAGTCCCCCCCCTAGAGGACTCATTGGTTTTTGGGTAGCTAAGTCCCTCTAGACTCATCGTCGCTTCCTCGCCCCTTTCGACCCCCTGCTCTAACACCTTTGTGTTCTCTGTGCAGTTCCCCTTGGTTGATGAAAGACATACTACAACTCCCATGCATGGCCTCCGCCATCATGTTGTTGGGTTCACACCGATTCTGTTCTCTTTAGCTTCCTTGGTAGCAATGTTCGCTTACTCGAACTTGTCTTCTGACTTACCAAGCTCCCTTAAGCGAATATGAGCTCTAGAGCAGTCGAACTCTCCAGCCGCTCTGATCATACCTCTGCATGATCAAGTCTCTCCCATGGGACTCACTTGTACTTGCATTCGGTATACTCCCTCGGTGGTACACGACCCCCATATGCTGATGACCAAAGCTTTTATCCGATGTAAAATATAATGCACACACGGAAGACTCGCCTCTATGATACCATGGCATTCACTTGTTGAATCTATAGCCTTTCTTGTCGTCGTGTTGTTCACCAAAGTGGAACTCCCAATAGCTCCCGATCATATCTCCGTAGTCCCTCATGGGACTAGTTTTGTGTATATCGCATTGCCACGAACTATTCCACCATGATTCGCTACACCATGTCACCTCCTTGTGACATCTCCATTGTATTCTGATCATTATAGGATGAACTCGGATTGCGATCCCACCATGTGTGGCCTCTACCAACATATCATAGGGTTTCTTCCACTTTGATTGTGTTTACTCCTTTGGTAATCGACCTTCGTCCACCCGCTCTCGGGTCACACCCAGATGAAGCACTGCTCTAAGATAGTCTGTCACCTAGTAGCTCCCGAAGTCCACCGACTTCACTGAAAATGGTGCACCATTGTCTAGATCCTGGGTCTCTGCCCCCACCAGCACAATCTCCGCTGTGCATCGCTTCCTTCATGGCAACTTGAATGACAGCACTATGACGTATTCTTCAAGAGCACCTGCCTTCGCATCCTCTTGCCCTGTGCCAAGGCCTTGTAAACCCAACTTCGCCTTCGCAAATTGAGTCGCCTTAGTTCCTCCATCAAATGCTTCTCCAAGATAAGGTGCATGTGTATAGAAGCTCCCTTTATCTTTGGCACCATGCAGGATGAGTCTGCTCCATCAGAATGTGGAACCCATGGAACGACATGATTCCGCACTTACCTCAACAAGAGTTTATGTCCTTGACCTTTGTCCAAGGAAAGCTTCGTGCCTTTGTTATATGTTCCATCTTCTATGCCAACTCTCTTCATGCGGCTTGGGTCCTTCACCACGTTACACTCAAGTTGCTCCGCTCCTCAATTTGCATTGAGTTGATGGTGGCCTTCGTGCTCACCATTCCATGAGTCAGTCATCCATTGAGTCCGATCTCGCTCTAAGTATGCTTTCATTTTATTTTGCCTTAGGTATCTCCCCCACTTGATCTCGCAATACATTCATCAACACATTACCTTATGCAAGATCATACAATAACCCCTCATCACTCGCTCGATGCGTTGAGCTTTGTGTGGTTGTTGTCTTGAGGTACTCCTCAACATGTGCGGCCCGTTGCACATGATTTTCCCTTTGGAGAATCGAGATTTATGCCTCCAAGGTATCTATCCTGTTGGAGCAACTTCTCTCTTCACATCCTTCCCTTCGGAAATTTTAGAGACCACCATCCCCTTGGACTACTTCGCCTTGGTGAACAAACTGTCCATTGTTCTGCCCTCGCAAACACACTTGTTAGATTGTGACTCTATGTCAATACAGCCCCGCTACACCTCTCAAGGTCTAGTAATATGCTGAACTTGCTGCACACTTTAGCCTTCTATAGACGTATCCTTCTCATACCGAAGAAAAAGTTTCAATGCTCCGTGATACCGAAGAGAAAGTTTAGAAAGAAAAGATATCATTAAAGCAAAATTAGAGGTATTACAAATATAATATCTTATGAGCCCTTGTATAAAGATCTCTACTAATGAAAGATATCTTGATAACGGGGAGAACTAGAATAAGCTTCCTGATGTCTAATATAATAAACTTCAAAAACTAAGGAACCTCCATTGGTCATTCGACAAATTTGATAATGTTCAGGGCATTGGTATTGACTAGGATATTGTTATATCTCTCTTGTCTTACTCTCTTCAATCTCTTCCAGCAAAGCAAGAGCCTTAGCTATCATCGGATTGGATGCATTATTAGGTTGACAATCAGTAGCTAATATGCTCTCATTATTGTCCTTGAAGACAAAGCCGATTCCTGCTAAAAAAAATTAAATTACAAAATAAGTCATCAGTATCAAGAATTATGTTACAGTTAGAAGTACTCTCTGTTTCGATTTTCTAGACCAAATTAGGCTTCCACTCAAACTTTTTATCAGACGTGCTAGTCTCCCCAATGTGAGTCAAAACCTTACAAACTAAGGAAGATTGATTAGACTAGCATTGCAGGTGAAGTCGTTTGCACTGCATCGATCATGATTAGCCTAAAAATTAGTACAATTAGCTTCCCTTGGCAAAAGCCACAACAGCATAACATTGACCTCAGCGGCCAATCACAAAATGTCAGCAAAAAGGGAACTCAGGTTCCATGGGATGTCCTTCGTTCCATTTACAAAATGAATGTAGTTTAGAGAATCTGTTCTGATCCGGATATTCTGAATGTTGGCCTTTTGACATACAAGAAAGCTTCAAAAAGAACCCTGCTTTCAGCTTGTATCGGGGATGGTATCAGAGATGAAGCAAGTGTTTTTGTGTAACCAGCTACTATCAACATATGTTGTTGATCCCACACTGCATATCCAACACATGCATCATCAGCAGATTTCTGAAATGAGCCATCACAATCAATAATAGCATCACATCTCAGGCTAGGATTGCTGTTAGCATTTATGGTTCTCCAATTATATCCCTCATGCTCTTGGATACATAAAAAAGTGGTCAGGTGGTGGCAGCCACTTTCCTCCATATAGACAACAGATTGGTCTTGTGATTGCGATGGATATCATCGTTATGACTCAATAATAAGAACCGTCAGGTAGCAGAGTTTTTTATTTTTGTCTAAGGTGTTCCCTTCATTTAGCTAAGAGCCTAGGTTCCAATTTTCAAAATAGTAAATGGGGTTGTAGTTAGACCAGATCCCAAAGCTCTCTAGTTAGTTTACATTCAAAGAAGAGATGGTAGCTACAATCAAGAGTACAGCAAACAATGAGGGCGTGGATTAGGTTGAGAATGCAGAATCTTGGACATATAATTAGTGGTAGGGAGTCTGTTCTTAAGGAGTTTCCACAGGAACTTTGGTTTTAGGTTGAACTTTGAGATGCAACATCATCGTCTAGATAGGCCACTGTTGGTCATTCAACTAATTCCTCTCTCTCAATAAGCGGTAGGTATTACTGAAGAGGCTTTGTCACTTGGAGTAAAGGACCAAATCCAAGAATCATCAATGGGTTATGGAAACAAAGGCTGAAATTGTTGAGATTTGATTCATAGTTATCTATTTAGATAGTTATCATGATCTAGTGGTTACATGATGATTTCAATAACTACTTCAATCATGATCTAGTTATAGGGTGATTTCAATAACTACCTAAATCTAATAGTTATAGGATGGTTGTCACTAGGTCCTATAAATAGGACCCTAATTCATGAAATAAGGTAGATATAGAGTATGTGTGCATTTGGTATCTTGTAAGTGTTCTTATCAATCCTACTGTTTTTTAATACTACATCAATTTTCTTGAGTCAAAAAGATTCTTTTTACTTGTATCGTAGTATTCTGTTTTTTCCTTGCTCCTCCATCCTAACATTTGTGGTATCAGAGCCTAGTTTCAATCTAAACTGGGCATTATAGCTTCTAATGGCAATTTCATGTCTCAACCCCTTATCCTCTTCTTCTCGGGCAAAAGTCATGAATTTTGGAGTATCAAGATGAAGACTCTATTCAAGTCTCATGGGACTTAATAGAGAATGGATATGCAGATCCAGATGACGAAATCAGGCTGAGGGAGAAAGAAAGAAGGACTCAAAGGCATTGTTCTTCATTCAATAAGCTGTACATGAGATAATCTACTCAAGAATTGTAGTAGCGACAACCTCAAAGTAAGCTTGGTTGATACTTCAAAATGAATTTCAAGGCTCATCAAGGGTGATTACGGTAAAACTTCAAACCCTCCGTCGTGAGTTTGAAATTTTGTTTATGAAAAGAAATGAATCGGTGCAAGATTTTCTTTCATGAGTGACTGAAATTGTTAATCAAATGAAATCTTACGGTGAACATTTTTTTGATCATATAATTGTTGCAAAAGTTTTGAGAAGTTTAACTCCGAAATTTGATCATATTGCCGCAATTGAGGAGTCAAAAGATTTATCTACATATTCATTTGATGAACTAATGGGTTCCTTGCAAGCACATGAAGTAAGGCTGAAGGCTGAATAAGTCACTTGAAAAAAGTGAAGAAAAAGCATTTCAAGTTAAGGGGGGTCTTCTACTTCAAAAGAAGATAAAAAATCAATAGGAAGAGGACGTGGCAGAGGAGGATTTCATGGTAGAGGAAATGAAAGAGGAAGAGGACACTTTGATGGGCATGATGAACAAGGGCAATCAAATTATGATCGAAGAAATTACAAGAGTGGAATTCAATGTCACTATTGTAAAAAGTTTGGTCATACGAAGGAAAATTGCTGGAAAAGAGAAAAGCAAGCAAGCTATGTGGAGAAAAATGAAGAAAATAGTAAGTTGTTTATGACTCATTCACAAGTTCATAATATCTCAAATGATATTTGATTTCTGGATAGTGGATGTTCTAATTATATGTCAGGCATAAAATCAATATTTAGAGATATTGATGAAACTCACAAGTTGAATGTTAGACTTGGAGATAGCAAGCAAATCCAAGTGGAAGGGAAATGAACAATTGAGATGAAGACAAATCAAGGGAAGGTAAAATACATTGATAATGTTTTCTTTGTTCCTACTTTATAACATAACTTGTTAAGTGTTGGACAATTAGTAGATGATGGATATTCAGTAATATTTTATGATGGTTCATGCACTATTAGAGATAAAAAATCTAGTTTGATTATAGTAAATGTTTGCATGACGCAAAACAAGATGTTTCCACTTGATGTGTCAAATATTAAAAGACATGCGCTTATCACAACTCAAAAGAATGAGTCTAGTTTATGGCATTTAAGATATGGACACCTTAATATTAAGGGTTTAAGGTTGTTAAGTCAAAAAGGAATAGTTTTTGGATTGTCTAAGATTAATACACTTGATATATGTGAATGATGTATTTATAGCAAATAAAGTAAAAAACCATTTCCTATTGGAAAAGCATGGAGAGCATCTAATTGTCTTGAATTAATTCATGCTGACTTATGTGGATCTATGAATACAAAATAATTTAGTGAAAGTCAATATGTTTTATTGTTTACAGATGATTATAGTCGCATGAGTTGGGTATATTTTTTGAAATTGAAATATGAAACATTTGATAATTTTTGAAAGTTTAAGGCACTTGTAGAAAGACAAAGTGGTAGATATATAAAGACACTTCGGACAGATAGAGGTGGTGAATTTTTATCTAATGAGTTTAGTTCTTTTTGTGAAGAAAATGGTATTCACAAAGAATTGACAGCACCATATACACCGGAGCAAATGGTATAGCTGAATATAAGAATCAGACTATCGTTGGAATGGCAAGAAGTTTGCTTAAAGGAAAACATCTTCCAAATCAGTTTTGGGCAGAAGTAGTTGCAACAGTAGTTTATTTGTTGAATATTTCACCAACAAAGGCTGTTATGAATCGAACTCCTTTTAAGGCTTGGTATGGTATGAAACCAAGTGTTAGACATCTAAGAATTTTTTATTGTATTGCTTATGCTTTGGTGAATTCACAAAATTATCACAAGCTTGATAAAAAATCTGAAAAATATATTTTAATTGGTTATTCTTTACGATCGAAAGCATATCGATTATATAACCCTATTAGTAGCAAAGTTATTATTAACAGAAATGTTATGTTTGATGAAAGGGTAAGTTGGAATTGGGAGATCAATAAAGGTGGAACACAAATGTAGATTCCAATAGAACTAAACACTCCGCAGAATCAAGTGACAGTTCCTGCTCCAACAAGTTCATCGTCAACCTCACCCAATAGCAGTTCAAATTCAGATTCTTCAAATGAAACCCCTCCAGAAATTTCAGATCACTAATAGAAATTTATAACTCAACATTTGCTTTGTTTATTTTAGATCCAACAACTTTTGAGGAAGCAGTTAAAAAAGAGAAATGAAGAAAAGCAATGAAGGAGGAAATCAAGTCAATTGAGAAGAATGAAACTTGGGAGCTAATGGATCTACCGAAAGAAAAGAAAGCGATTGGGTTAAAATGGGTGTTCAAAATAAAATTTAAATGCAAATTATTTAGTTTCACTGATAGTGATTATGCAGGAGCTTTAGATGATCGAAAGAGTACTTCAGGCAAGTGGAGCCATAACAATGAAGTATTTTGGAACAGATGAACAAGTTGCAGATATCCTCACCAAATCACTTTCAGTTCGAAAGCATGTTTATTTTATGTCGCAAATTGGTGTATGCAACTATGAATCAAGGGGGAGTGTTGAGATTTGATTCATAGTTATCTATCTAGATATTTATCATGATCTAGTGGTTACATGATGATTTTAATAACCACCTCAATCATGATCTAGTAGTTATAGGGTGGTTTCAATAACTACCTCAATCTAATAGTTATAGGGTGGTTGTCACTAGGTCCTATAAATAGGACCGTAGTTCATGAAGTAAGGCAGATATAGAGTCGGTGTGCATTTGGTATCTTGTAAGTGTTCTTATCAATCTTCTTGTTTTTTAATACTACATCAGTTTTCTTGAGTCAAACGGATTCTCTTTTTACTCATATCGTAGTATTCTGTTTTTTCCTTGCTCCTCCATCCCCAACAGAAATCGTGAAGTATCCATGCAAAGTTGTTGATAAATTCATACGCTTTGCTGTAATCATTTATAAAGTCTGCATTTATAAAGGTTGGCCACTTTGATATAAGAATGTTCTCGATCCAAGGGTCCTTGCGGGTATTAATAGATGAACCAGACTCGACAGATTTACTAAGCCCAGATTTACTATTGGACATGAGGGAGCAAAGGTTCTTCCAGTTGGGAGAGTCAGGGGTTTGCAATTGATCCAAGGATGCACATCTCCATATTTAGATTTGAGGAGTTGTACTTAGATCTTGTTATCATTGTTGAGTAAGGGAAGGAACCTTTTAGCTTCAAAGGTATCTCTAACAAAAGTAAAGTCTTTCACCCCAGGTCCCCCGTCTCTCTTCTGCTTGGTGATACACTCCCAACTGATCAAGTTTATACCTTTAGAATTAGAAGAATGTGACCAAAAGAATTATCTAGAGAGATGAGCAATTTTGTTAAGAATGTGATATGAGAATCTTATATTCATAAGGTAGGATAAAGGTATGGAATTGATGATCGAATTGATTACGACAAGCTTCCCAGCTTGAGAAAGAAGGTTTTCTTGCCAACTTCGGATTCTAATAAGAGCTTTGTTCAGAAGGGATTACTGTAGGGAGGGTGAAAGCTCCTTGTGTGAGACAAAGTAGCCAAGGTAGCGAATAGGCCAGGAGCCGACACTCATAATGATGCTTCTACCATCACTATTTGCTTTTAAAATTGCCTTGACTTGTGAAAATAGATCAAAATTAAGTTTTAAAATATTTTATCATAGAAATTTGGTAAGGGTGTGAGATTCAGTATGATTATAGACAAACAAAAAAAATATTGAAGTTTGATTATGTAGTTAGTTAATAAATTTAGAAAATAAAAGTTTATGATATTCTATGTACATATTAAAACAGAAAGTAAAAATGGAAAGGTTATTGCTTAAGAATTAAAGGAAGATATCTAAAATGGTGAGTAGTCTTAGTAGTGGTCAGTGATTGTTGGATCTGAAAGATATTAGATTTGACTATTAATATGTGGGCTTATTAATAAGACCATTTTTTTTTCCTTTTTGTGTTTCATAAGGTCTACCACATTACTTGGATATAATATTCAGACCATGTGTTAATCTGCATATCTAAAATTAATCATCTCAGAAAGTGTCTGCAACCCTTCTAACCAAGTTTTCTAAGTGCACCATAAAGAACAGAATAAGAATACCTTAGGCACACGTTTTAGAGTAGTGTTTTTTTTATTCAAAAGAAAATTCACATTTTCATTAAAGATCTCAGAAAAAAAAAGGTTACAGGGAGAAGGTGCCTATCAAACTAACCTTTCCAAAAGACAATAGTTATTCTTCACACCTTAGATTTTGTTATTCTATGGGTTGAGTTTGTTAAGGCAGATTTTGTTATTCTATGGGTTGAGTTTGTTAAGGCAGATTTTGAGTTGTCTGACTTATAGGTCGAGTTGGATCCAACTTGAGTTTTCTTCGAGCCAATCTTGAGTGGAAACCTTGCCTCATTGGATGAGAGAAGTCGAATCCTACAAGATTGCATCTGGGGCAAATTCCCCTCTGAAACTTAAGTCAGTAAACTAGTTGGACAAGTCAAATTGAAATATGAGTGAATGTGTCTAGAGTGTACATGGGGCTCCCCTTTATAGTGGTCAC
This sequence comes from Musa acuminata AAA Group, assembly GCF_036884655.1. Lineage (NCBI taxonomy): Eukaryota > Viridiplantae > Streptophyta > Magnoliopsida > Zingiberales > Musaceae > Musa > Musa acuminata. The sequence goes on from NC_088355.1 coordinate 31,405,524, forward strand.
ATAGAGTCATTACACCTATTTATTGTGTAGTTCATATAGTAATGGGGGCACGAAGTTAAGCCAAAACTAATGCCACCTAGCGTCGAACTCGAGATTGGATAATTTTCTCCATGTGGCACTCATCAGGAGTAGCCAAATGGCCCCATTAATTGATTGATCCTTTTAGGTTCCGATGACAAGAGATTGTTGTTCAGTCGGCCATGTGACCCTAATGCATCCTCCACGTGGTATAGTAGGTGTTGTTCAATGTCAATGGCTGGTGGCCACATGTCCCAGACACTTCCTCTACGTGGTATAGTAGGTGTCGACCAACATGGTCGGCTGGTTTGCCACGTGCCCTCGATGTGCCTATTGATTGAGGCTGACACATCGATGAGTGGAGCTAACGTGTTAGCTACGTCAATCTTGCCATATCATATGCCCCCCACTTCCCAGGTTGGGAGAGCAGCAAAATCAAGTTAGGAAGTAGAGTTAACTCGATGATCTAGTACAAGTACGCGTAATGAGTTGACACGATTCAATATAGTGGCGAACGATAGAGAGCGCACTGGGTCGACTTGGTTGGGCGTGGTAGAAAACGCACTGAGTCTACACAATCGGGTGTGGCAGAGATCGATAGAGAATGACAATGAATGTACCAGGCTGACATGGTCAGGCATGGTGAAGATCGACGGAGAATGTCAGAGAATGCATCGGGTCGACATTGCTCGATGTGGTGGAGACCAACGAAGAACAGTGGAGAATGCATCGGGCCGACATGGTCATGCGTGGTAGAGATTGACAAAGAATGGCTGATAATGCATTAGGTTGACATGACCGAGCATGAGCTCGTGCTGTGCACATCTTTTCCCTTTCTAGACAAGAGAATTTGAGTGGATCTAACTTGATTTGATAACTGAGTACTTGTCATACCCACCTACTAAAAAGTCAACGTGGTGCATTCATTATGTGTTGTGTGCCCCTAGCAAAGATTATGATGGATTCAATGTGATCTTCATGATGATTAGAATGACCACTAGATCAAGCAGATCATGCCATGTGTCCTAACTTGTTCTTAATGACACCATATGCCCTATTACCCTCGCAGCTTTTGAGAGCAAGTAGGCAGACGGACAGTGGAACCCATCGTCCTTTGGAACCTATAAATAGTTGCCCTTAGCCATTTATTGCTTGTCACTTCTTCTTATATCTTCGACATTCTCAGACATTAAACTCGAAGTTCCTCCTCCGGCAAACTTAAGGTCCAAGATGTCATCTTTCTCCTCCTCTTTTAGTGCCTTAGACTTAGATAGGTCATTGATTTTGTCACCACCCTTAGTGTCAGTAATGAAAAATCTATCCTCGGATAGAGCCGAGTCAGTCATGCTAATGGAAGTTGCCCCCTCGGAGGCGAACCCATCGTGCGATGTGGTTCTGTGTCCAATCGTGGTCCTTCGGTTCAGACTTAGTGGTGTCAGCCTCCAACTTGAAGATTCTTCGGGAGGTCTATCACATTTTGGTCTAGTTCAAGCTGGTGCCTGCTCAACCAAGTGATTGACCTTATGTGTCGCATCACATATTTTGCATAAGCACAGACACACTAGAGGCGAGACTTTGCTTTCCCCTCTATCCTTTTTTCATGGAGGCTTTCAATTTTTGGAAGTTCTCACCTGCCCAAATAGCATCGAATTCCTGGTGCTTTCTTGTGATCTTTTTTGGGGAATGTATAACAACACACATCCCGACCCTCTTGTTTGCCTGCAATAGTTTGTGTTTCAAGGGGTCAACCTATTTCCTCTCCACCCGGTTGTCGGTGCTCCAACCTCTTGCAAGGGTTGGAAGAAGAGGTATTATTTTGTTTCTTTAAAGAGCAGTTGGTCGATCAACTTAGATTAGACCATGTGATGTCGCCCCCAAGATTTCCCAACAGTGATATTAGAGCCAGGTTGTTCATGCGAATAATTGGTTTTGAACTACGTGTGTTGTGTTTTGGAGAAGCTTTTGATGTCAAAATCATTGACGCAAAAGCGAGAAAGGACAACAACTGTTGCTGCCCTTGCGGTTGTCGCAAATGGAAGCACTGCCATCTGCTTGCAAGCAGGCCACTTGCAGTGGCAGCCATAAGGCAAGCCACGTGCAGCCAGGCCCCTGCGTGCGGGCAAGGCGGTCACCAGCATGCAGGGACTACGCCCGCACGCAAGGGCGGCGCCTACGTGTGCTGAACCCATGGGCAGAGGCTCCAGCGACCGTTGTGTCCGCGGGCTGAGGCAAAGCAGGGCAACGGCGCCTGCAGCCGCTACTATCACGCCCCCGCCCCGCCCCCCCCCCGAATATAATTTTGATAATATTATAATTCAACAAACAATCCAGGATCCAATCACACATTTGAGGTCATTAAAAAAAATGTTCAAGTCATTCACCTCTATAATCCACAATTCACAAAACCTGTACAGTTTATAATCATACATCATGTTACTAGATAATTCTAAAAATCCAAAAGCAACTTAACTAAACCATAACTATATCATAAATCCATAAGCGTGGCAGTTAATGCAATTACAAAACCAACATATACTACATGTTTATATCAATACATAGTTTAAACTTAACATTTACAAAATCATAACATGAGAGATACATTTCAAATATTTACCGGATACATCAATTTATATTTGTCATTGATACACACAAAAGGAACTTATACAACATCAACATATCAAGTACGAAAGATTTGCCCAAAAATCTTCTAACTTTCCACTGCCTCAACCCAATTTACAAATTTTAGCGAGCAATAAGCTATCCTGAAAAATTTATATAGCAACGAGGTGAGCATATAAAGCTCAGCAAATGACTAACATATCTATAGCAAAGAGGATAGGTTTCAAACAAATAAGGTATCAAAATACAAAGCAGAGATACAAGATGAAACAGTAGCACGTTTTGTTTGAATGCAGAATTACAATGTCGTATCGTTCGAAGCACGTTTTGTTCATACAATCGAGGAAAGGTAATTGGAGCATATCATTGACATAAAGAGCATATCCCAGGCATATGATAATTTCAAGGCATAACAAAGACATAAATAGCATTTTGGATATCAATGGAATACGAAACAGTTCGGAACATATCAATGGTGAATGAAATGCTTCGGAATGTATCAATGGCATATAGAAATATTTCAGAAGCATAAGAAGCATTTCAGAACATATCAAAGAACAAATACGAAACAGAAGCTCAAACGTCGTACCCTAGCATAGTGCATGTGAGGTTTAACTCAGTGGTGGCTCCACGTCGTGATGAGTTCTCGACTCCATCCACGGGTAGCCCTTTCCAACTCGAGCCCTCTCACCCTGCCCAAGTGCTAGGTCGGCTCTGAATTTTATATCAAACAAATAGAAGGTGAAGTGGGATCATAACATAATATGGTCCATCCATTTCTGAATGACCACCAAACATAAGTCTCCTACGTCTGGGAGCTCTATCCACCCACGTCTGAGTGAAGTCATAGGGGCCGATAGAGCATCGCGGGCTCTAAGCATAACTCCCTTTACCATTTCTAGCAAAGGTTTATATTTTATCCCACAAACACCAGAGTACAAAGGGACAGTATGAATAATGAAATTAGCATATATTGGAAGCACATGCGGAACAACGAAATGTACATATGCCCTTCGAGTCAATACGATATAAACATAATCTTTCACAAATGTGTTCAGATTTGAAAGGAAACAAAAGCAAGAGCATACAAGGATTTCAAAAAATCATATATATCTCAATTGAAATAAGAAAGTTAGATGAATTCAATGTCTAAAGAAATGAAACTCGAAGATGCACATATCGAAAGCAAATGCGGAATAATGGGATGCATGTGCCGAATCATTACGATGCAAACATGAACTTTAGATGATAGCTGCAGATGTACAAATAAATAAAGGACAAAAGTATACAGGAATTTAAGGTAATAATGTAAAACTTGACTGAAGTAAGAGATTTTGCCGAAATCGATTTCCAAAGAGAATAAACAAGGAAAGTCGAAATCAACCAAAGCTCGATTCTGGCAGAATTTGATAGAAATATTGTATGAACTATTTGGATAATCAATTATGCTCCAATTTATATAAAATGGTGTTATTAGAAAGCTTTATCAATCTAGTTTTAGGCAAATCAATTTTTATAAGAATTGGAATTTACAACAAGGAGTTACAGATAATTTCGTAGGAAAATGTCTGAAAATATTTGCTCTATTTTACTAAATCCATAAGGTCGATTAAAGCATATGTTTTAGTTAGTAATTGTACTCCAAAAATTTCAAATTAGTTATATACAGAAAGAATTTTGAGTCTAGATTCGAATAAATCATACTTTGTATGAATCTGAGTTCACAGCAGAAAGTTTTAAGCAATTAAGCAATAAGAGGTCAGAAATTTCAGTCCCTATTTTATAGAATCTGTAGGGTTAATTTAAACAGAAGTCTTAGTAGGCATTTAAACTCCAAATCATTCGATCTTAGTATCAAAATAAAGATTTTTTTGTCTACTTTCAAATGGAATAGGTTTGTCTAATTCATAATTTATTACAAAATGTTATGACCGAACCATTGCATAGAGGTTAGATTATCAAAAAATTATAGATTCATGACCTTGTATCAAATCGAAAGAAGGTTTGGTTCTCAGTTGAAATCTTTCACATTTTATAGAATAAAAATGGAAACAGAGATTAAGGTGACTGTGGGATGGGGTTAGAATAGTTGCCTTAAAATTATTTGAATCCCAAATATGAGAAAATTGATGAAAAACCTCAAGCTCTTCTTCTTCTTCTTCTTCTTCCCTTCTCTTCTCAAACTCACGTTGGCTGCAACTCTTCAGGTTTGTTTTCTTTAACCTTTCATCTAATTATTTGGGTTTTGGATAATGCAAAAATTGCAAGGTGTCATGCATGCATGAAAGGGGCTAGGTGTCATCTTTAGAGCAAAGATAAGTAGCACAAACCTTATGTTAGCTAGTGACACATGTCCACTATTTTTTTTTAACTTAAATCTGAATCTTTCATAAATTATATCAAACTTATAATATTTACTCTTAGGTCCCTAGCCATAAACTTTTAATATAATATTATTTAATATAAAATAATTATTAAATAATCCTTATTTTTACAAACAAACCTTTTACTAAATTTTTAAAAATGGGGGATGTTACACTCTCCCCTCCTTAAAGAAAAATTTAGTCCTCTAAATTTATCATACCTTATTGAATGAAAAGATGAGGATAAGCTTTCATCATTTCTTCCTCAAGCTCCCAAGTTGTTTCCTCTCCAAAATGATATCTCCAGATCACTTTAACTAGAGGGATAACTTGATTCCTCAAGATCTTTTCTTTTTTTTATCAACAATCTGAGTGGGCTCTTCCACATAAGACAAGTCTTTATCAATCACCATCGGCTCATACTTAATGATATGAGAGGGATCAGATATATACTTTCTGATCATTGAAACATGAAATATATCATGGATATGGTACAATGATGATGGCAAGGCAATCATGTAAGCGACAGAACTAACCCTCTCAAGAATCTCAAAAGGTCCAATAAATCTTGGGCTTAACTTTTCTTTCTTCCCAAATCTTACAATGCCTTTAGAAGGGGAGACCTTCAGGAATACAAAATCCCCGATTTGAAACTCAATATTTCATCTTATGTTAACAGCATAACTCTTTTTACGACTCTGAGCAGTCTTTAACCTTTTTCTTATAAGTTAAATTTTCTCAGTAGTCTCTTGTACTTTTTCTGGTGCTAATAACTTTCTGTCGTCAATTTCTTCCCAACATATAGGCGTCCTGCACTTTCGCTCATATAAAGCTTCAAAAGGAGCCATTTAAATACTTGAATGATAACTATTATTATAAGTGAACTCAATAAGAGAAATATCTTTATCCCATTCACCTTTCCAATCCTTAACATAGGCTCGAAGCAAATCCTCAAGTGTTTGAATGGTTCTTTCTTATTGACCATCAGTTTGAGGGTGATAAGCAGTGGTAAACTTGACTTTAGTGCCAATAGATTCTTGTAACCTTCTCCAAAATCTAGATAGAAATCTGGAGTCTCTGTTAGAGATTATCTCCTTTGGAACACCATGAAGTCTTACTATTTCATTTATATATCAATCCGCAAGCCTATCAAGAGAATAAGTCATATTGATCGGTAGGAAATGTGCAAATTTCGTTAACCTATCAATGATAACCCCAAATAGCATCATGCTTTCTAGAAGTTCGGGGTAGTCCTGAAATAAAGTCCATGGTAATACATTCCCATTTCCATTTAGGAATATTTAAAGGTTGCAACAAACCTCCAGGTCTTTGGTGTTCTGCTTTGATTTGCTGACATGTCAAACACTTTGAAACATATATTGCAATCTCCTTCTTCATGCCTTCCTACCAATAATGATTTTAGAGATCTCTATACATCTTAGTGCTACCAGGATGCATGGTGTACTTTGAATTATGACCATCCCACAGGATTTGATTTTTGATATCTGAGTCATTTGGAACACATATTCTATCTCCAAATTTCAATAGGCCATCCTCTGAAACTCGAAAATTCAGTTTCAATCCCTTTTCTACTTCATTCCTTAAGCAGATCAAGCGTCGATCTCATAGTTGTCCTTCTTTAATTTGTTGAATGAGATCAGATTGCACTTGGATGGAGGCCATTAATATCATTGAGTCTTGCCCTTTTCTCATAACATTCGAATCATAATTCTCTTCTAATAACTTCCATTGCTTCACAACCAAAGTCGCCATAAAACTTGTAGATTTTCTACTAAGGGCATCTACTACAACATTAGCTTTACCCGGGTGATAACGAATGGTACAATCATAATCCTTTAGAAGTTCTATCCATCTCCACTGTCATGTTTAACTCTTTTTGATTAAAAATATACTTTAAACTCTTATGATCAGTAAAAATTTCAAATGTTCACCCATACAAGTAATGCCTCCAAATCTTTAGAGCAAAAACAATTGCTATCAATTCCAAATCATGAGTTGGATAATTCAGTTCATAACTCTTTAGTTGTCTAGAAGCATAAGCAATCACTTTCCCTTCTTGCATCAAAACACATCCAAGGCCCTTTCTTGAGGCATCAGTGTAAACCATAAATCCCTCATCACCACTTGGAAAAGTGAGAATAGGGGCACTAGTCAATCTCCTTTTTAACTCTTGAAAACTTTGCTCACAATCATCACTCCATACAAATTTCACATTCTTTTGAGTAAGTTTGGTGAGAGGTTGAGCGATTCGAGAAAATCCCTCCACAAATCTCCTATAATAACCTGCCATGCCCAAGAAGCTTCTAACTTCTATCATATTTGTTGGTACTTCCCACTTAAACAATAGCTTCCATTTTCTTTGGATCAACAGATATACCCTTCCCTGAAATCACATGGCCTAAGAAAGCAATTTCATTCAACCAAAATTCACATTTGCTGAACTTTGCATACAACTTCTTTTCTCTTAGTATGGATAATATATTTCTCAAGTGTTCCTCATGCTCCTGATTACTCCTTGAATATACTAATATGTCATCAATGAATATAATCACACAATCGTCCAAGAATGGCTGAAATATCCTATTCATCAGTTCCATAAAAGTTATAGGGGCATTAGTTAAACCAAAAGGCATCACTAAGAATTCATAGTGACCATATTGAGTTCAAAAAGTTGTTTTTGGAATATCCTCCTTCATGATCTTCAACTGATAGTAACTTGACCTTAGATCAATCTTGGAGAATACTTGTGCACCCTGCAATTGATCAAACAAATCATCAATTCTAGGTAGGGGATACTTGTTTTTGATGGTCACTTGATTCAATTGTTTATAATCAATACAAAGCCTTAACGTTCCATCCTTCTTCTTAACTAATAGCACCGGAGCACCCCATGGTGAAACACTATGTCGAATGAAACCCTTATCTAATAGTTCTTGTAGTTGCTTTTTCAATTTCTCTAGCTCGAGTGGTGCTATTCTATAAGGAGGCTTAGATATTGGGGTTGTCCTAGGGACCAAATCAATAGTAAATTCACCCTCTCTATCTGGAGATAAACCAAGCAAGTCATTTGGAAATACATCAGGCAAGGAGATAAATCATGCCCAATACTCTCAAAATAAAAGATGGGGATGATCTAGTATGCAAAAAGTGATCATTTTGTATAACAATCTATACTTGTATGATTGGAAGATAGTCAATCCATACTTAGTATAATATCAAAACTCCAAATATCTAGGAGAACCAAATCAGCAAGAAGTTCGTGTTCTCCAATAGAAATCAAACAAGATGACCAAATCGAGTTTGTTATCAAACAATCCCCAATAGCCGTATTTACATATAGCATATAATCCAATGGTCTAGGTTGAATGCCCAAGTGATAAGCAAAATATTACGAATCAAATCATAGATGAGACATATGGTCAAACAAATATTTGCATTCTTTCAAAAACATGAATAGTACCTTCGACCACTAATTCAGAAGCTTTAGAATCATATTCCGTGATAACATACACTCTGACATAGGTTAGTGATTTATGAGGCAGTGATTCTTCTTGTTCAAAGGGCAGTCTTTAATTTTATGATCCAAATTTTCGCAAGCAAAATAGGCTCCAGTCACCTACAAATACAAACTTATTTCATAATTTAACTCACATCGTACACAGGATTGAATCTTTTGTGGTGACTTCCCTTTTCAAATCGATGATGTCTTAACCCTCTTATTATCACATTCTGATTAATTTATAATCTCTCTTTTTCTTTTTTCTTTTTGGTAAACTTGTCCTTGCTATTCTTGTCCTTGATCTCCAAAAATTCTTTTGATCATCAAAACAATTTCGTACATCAAATATCTTCTCCAATCGCATCATCTATTTTTCTACTACTAATGTATTAGGTTCTCCATGCTTCTACTACGCCACTCTGATTTAATATCCCGGATCAACCCTTTTATCGCACATAATTAATCAAAAGCAGATAAAGTTGGAGGACTAAATGCCCTCGTCATCCTAGATTCCTAAAATGCATCAAAAAAAATTTTCACCAATCAATATAGTTCACTAGACCTCAAAATATTTTACACGTCAACATATCAAATATTTCAGTGATCCTCAAACCATGCTCTGATACCACTTTGTCACGCCCGCCCCCCCCCCTCGAATATAATTTTCATTCAAGAGGTGTGAACCTAACTCAAGATTGATAATATTATAATTCAACAAACAATCCAGGCACCAATCACACATTTGAGGTCACTAAGAAAAATGTTCAAGTCATTCACCTCTACAATCCACAATTCACAAAACCTGTGCAATTTATAATCATATATCATGTCACTAGATGATTCTTAAAATCCAAAAATAACATAACTAAACCATAACTATATCATAAATCCATAAGCGTGGTAATTAATGCAATCACAAAACCAACATGTACTACATGTTTATATCAATACATAGTTTAAACTTAACATTTCCAAAATCATAACATGAGAGGTACTTTTCAAATATTTACAAGATACATCAATCTAGATTTGTCATTGATACACACAAAAGGAACTTATACAATATCAACATATCAAGTACGAAAGATTTGCCCCAAAATCTTCTAGCTTTCCACTGCCTCAACCCAATTTACATATTTTAGCGAGCGATAAGCTATCCTGAAAAATTTATATAGCAACGGGGTGAGCATATAAAGCTCAGCAAATGACTAACATATCCATAGCAAAGAGGATAGGTTTCAAACAAATAAGGTATCAAAATACAAAGCAGAGATACAAGATGAAACAGTAGCATATTTTTTTTGAATGTAGAATTACAATGTCGTATCGTTCAAAGCACGTTTTGTTCAAACAATCGAGGAAAGGTAATTAGAACATATCATTGACATAAGGAGCATATCTAAGGCATATGGTAATTTTAAGGCATAACAAAGATATAAGGAGCATTTTGGATATCAATGGAATACGAAACAGTTCGAAACATATCAATGGTGAATGAAATTCTTCGGAATGTATCAATGGCATATGGAAATATTTCGGAAGCATAAGAAGCATTTCAGAACATATCAAAGAACAAATATGAAATAGAAGCTCAAACATTGTACCCTAGCATAGTGCATGTGAGTTTTAACTCAGTGGTAGCTCCATACCGTGATGAGTTCTCGACTCCATCCACGGGTAGCCCTTTCAAACTCGAGCCCTCTCACCCTGCCCAAGTGCTAGGTCGGCTCTGAATTTTATATCAAACAGATAGAAGGTGAAGTAGGATCATAACATAATATGGTCCATCCATTTGTGAATGACCACCAAACATAAGTCTCCCACGTTTAGGAGCTTCATCCACCCACGTCTGAGTGAAGTCAAAGGGGGCCGACAGAGCATCGCGGGCTCTAAGAATAACGCCCTTTACCATTTCTGACAAAGGTTCACATTTTATCCCATAAACATCATAGTACAAAGGGACAGTATGAATAATGAAATTAGCATATATTGGAAGCACATGTGGAACAACGAAATGTATATATGCCTTTCGAGTCAAGACGATATAAATATAATCTTTCACAAATATATTAAGATTTGAAAGGAAACAAAAGCAAGAGCATACAAGGATTTCAAGAAATCATATATAGCTCAATTGAAATAAGAAAGTTAGATGAATTCAATCTCTAAATAAATAAAACTAGAAGAGGCACATGTCGAAAGCAAATGCGGAACAATAGGATGCATGTGCCGAATCATTACGATACAAACATGAACTTTAGATGATAGTTGTAGATGTACAAATAAATAAAGGACAAAAGTATATAGGAATTTAAGGTAATAATGTAAAGCTTGACTGAAGTAAGAGTTTTTGCCGAAATCGATTTCCAAAGAGAATAAACAAGGAAAGCCGAAATCGACCAAAGCTCGATTCTGGCAGAATTTGATAAGAATATTGTATGAATTATTTGGATAACCAATTATACTCCAATTTATACAAAATATGTGTCATTAGAAAGCTTTATAAATTTAGTTTTAGGTAAATAAGTTTTACAAGAATTGGAATTTACAACAAGGAGTTACAGATAATTTCGTAGGAAAATGTCTGAAAATATTTGCTCTATTTTACTAAATCCATAAGGTCGATTAAAGCATATGTTTTAGTTAGTAATTGTACTCCAAAAATTTCAAATCAGGTATATGCAGAAATAATTTTGAGTCTAGATTCGAATAAATTATACTTTGTATGAATCTGAGTTCACAGCAGAAAGTTTTAAGCAATTAAGCAACAAGAGGTCAGAAATTTCAGTCACTATTTTATAGAATCTGTAGGGTTAATTTAAACAAAAGTCTTAGTAGGCATTTAAACTCCAAATCATTCGATCTTAGTATCAAAATAAATATTTTTTTGTCTACTTTCAAATAGAATAGGTTTGTCTAAATCATAATTTATTACAAAATGTTATGACCAAAATATTGCATAGAGGTCAGATTGCCAAAAAATTACCAATTCATGACTTTGTATCAAAACAAAAGAAGGTCTGGTTCTCAGTTGAAATCTTTCAAATTTTACAGAATAAAAATGGAAACAGAGATTAAGGTTACTGTGAGATGGGGTTAGAATACTTGCCTTAAAATTATTTGAATCCCAAATGTGGAAAAATTGATGAAAAACCTCAAGCTCTTCTTCTTCTTCTTCTTCCCTTCTCTTCTGAAACTCACTTTGGCTGCAACTCTTCATGTTTATTTTCTTTAACCTTTCATCTAATTTTCTGAGGTTTGGCTAATGCAAAAGTTGCAAGATGTCATGCATGCATGAAAAGGGCTAGGTGTCTTCTTTAGAGCAAAGATAAGTGGCATCAACCTTAGGTTAGCTAGTGACACATGTCTATTTTTTTTTTTTTAACTTAAATCTGAATCTTTCATAAATTATATCAAACTTGTAATATTTACTCTTAGGTCCCTAGTCATAAACTTTTAATATAATATCATTTAATATAAAATAATTATTAAATAATCCTTATTTTTACAAACAAACCTTTTACTAAATTTTTAAAAATGTGGGATGTTACAACTGCTCCTGCAGGCAAACCCCCCCCCCCCTTAGGGGCGGCCGCCTGGCAGGGCACTGCACCCGCGAGCACAACGCTCGGGGGGGGGGGGGGGGGGGGGGGGGGCAGGGGGCAGCGCTACCCGTAGGACCGCCAACCCATAGGGGCGCCCCCGCCCCGCCACACAGGCCTTCGCCAGTAGGGTGGTGGCAGCGGCAGCAGCAAAGGGGAGTAGGGCATTAGGGTTTTTGGGGCAAAAAGATAGTTTTGCCCTGTAAATTTGAGAAATTCCAGTTTCTGTCTTTTTGTCTAAATTATGAAAATACCCCTAGGAATTCAAAAATTCCCTACATGTCCCTGATTTCAAAAAATATTAATTAATTAAAAGTTTAGTTGAATTTTATTTTTATCATTATCTAGTAATCCTACATGACAATGATTATTTATATATGTGATGTATGATGTGTGGACGAATGATCATGGACCGTGTGATGTGTGTACTTGTGATTATTATTATTGGGGTCTGCGAGCCTCCATTGTATTTCTCGTTTATTGTCGGGCCTGCGTGTCTATGATTAAGTTGTAATCACATGAGGAGACGTAGCGAGAGCATAGATGCGATGGCGGGACCCACGAGATGGACGATCGCGATGCATGAAGATGCATCGAGATGTCGACAGAACGGACGAGGACGAGATGGACGATCACAGGGCATGGAGATGCACCGTTGCACACATAGATCTTGATGTGAGTGATTATGCCTATTGGCTCAGGCCTAATCACATTAGGTTGTGGTCCATGATCATATGGTGTGATTACTTATACACATATTAGATATGTATATATATTTGCATGCGATGTAGATATATATTAAATATGTATATGTGTGACATGTCATATTAGGAGACCAAATCATAGAAATATCTCTCTCGATAATATTAAGTCGATAAACGTGAGGCAATTAGATTGACCCATGTGGCCTTCCATCGTTATAAGTAGGAACTGATTCCCGGTGTAGGTTGAGTTGGTTGTGTACCTCCAGACTCACCTATATCGTGATTCGCTATCTTGTTTATGACATAGAGATGTCACCGGTGATCTTAGGACATGGTATGCTTGATCGAGTCCCTTGAGAGTATATCATCAAATCAGACTCATCTTGTAACGAAGGTGTTGACTTAACCGAGCATCATGGTTGGTCGAGTCCCTCGAGACCATGGTGATTCGGAGGCTGAACAAGACAAGAATCACAAGTAGTTGTGATCAACACGAGTTGCCTACCTTTTAGGCTTAGTGTGTTTGGCCGAGTCCCTCGAGGTTACACTAAGACGCTAATTGGATCCTGATCCCCACTAGAAGTCTGCCGGAGACTTTCGTTTCACGTGATGAGGGTGTCGTGTGACTCGCTAGTAAAATAGTGGGAGCATATTAAGATAGAAGTCAATATCTTGATAGTTTATTTCTTGCAATCGTCCCGTTATTGTCGCAATATAAGGAGATCGGCTCATCACTACCCAGCACGACTCCCACTATTTTACTAGCGATTGAAGTTCATCACATATCTTGGGAGTCGTGCCGGATAGCGAGGAGCCGATCTCCTTATATTGCGACAACAACGGGGCGATTGTAAGAAATAAACTATCATCGACTTCTGTACATGTATTGACAGGACTCCTGTACCTGTCCACTTGGCCAGTTTTCAGGTAGAAACTGGTTTCGTTCCAATTTCTGAGAACATCTTCTTCTACTGTTCCTTGTCTTAGCCTTCTCATTTTTCATCACAAGTTCATATATAACTGTGTTAGCCTGATCAATTTTGTAGCTCTTCGGAGGAGGCATGATATTTTGTTGCAGTTGTTCCTATTTTGAACTTCATATGGTTCAAAGTTATGGCCTTGGCATTCTTAGTGATGAAGGCCTTGTCAGATCCCTTACAAGAGATGGAAGACCTGAGTAATCTCTTGTTTCTACATCTCACTATGTTCCTTAATAATAATTTGCTAATCTCATACGGATCTAATTCACTGTACCACTGTTTTTGACACTGGTGTTTTTGTATCACTGGCAATAGTGAGTGGTGGTAATGGTAAGTCCATGCTCCTGTTAGTTTTCCTTGTGGCTATCAACCTCGAGTTGGAAGCCATTGCATGCGTCTACAGGGTTTTGCTAAAATAGTGGGCAGAAGGTACGGGGAGATCAAGCTTCCCTACAATGAACATATGAGGTGGGTTGGGAGCATCTCCATGTTTGTGTTTGGCTTCATGTGGTTCTACTGCTCCTAGATCTTTGTGTTGCAGGACGCTCTGCTAGTTCTGTGTTTTTGGATATGTGCATTTGGATTGGGAGCAGACAGTCAGAAGAGTTTCTTTGGCAGCCACTTTGGTGGAGTCTCTTCCTATCAGTGATGTTGTAGATGACAACATCTCTGTTCCCTTCACAAATATGTTGACATCTTTTCTTCTTTTTGGTCGTAATATCCTCACTGCTTCTGATGTGGTGATTGTGTTGAAGAGCAAATCTATTTCTGATGTTTGTTGGAATATTGCTCCTCCCGTCTTCCGTTTAAGAGGCTTGTAATATAATTTGTTGAAATAAATGTTCTCTCTTGTTTGTTCGATGTCGTAGTCCAACATTTGTATTGAAGTCTTGCAAGATGTGACCAACAAGATGACTCTTATCAAGAATTCTTTATGATTTCAGATTAAATTCAGTGAAGTGACGAACACGTACTGGCTTAGCTCACTATTCATCGATCAACAGCCTCTAATAATAATAATATCATCATCATCATCATCTCATGATATCATCAAGGTGAAGGAGTTACCGATCTAAACCTATCAACAACAACTAGAATAATAATAATAATAATAATAATAATATAAATTTAAACAAGTAGAATATTAGTTTAATGATAATATTTCCAATTTATTTTTCTTAGATCGAACATTTTAAATCATAATTTTTTCAACACACTAGGTTGAAGATTCGAAACCATATTTGGTTAAGATTTTTCAATGTGTCGAATAAAATTTAGCTAGTAAAAAAAATTACTAGATCAAATTTCACTCTCATCACTTATTATTTACGAAAAAATAAAAATAAAAATAAAAGACAAGACTGCTCCATGCCTCTTTACCACAAGCAATCAATCTAAAACAATACCCAACGATGCAAAAACCCTGCATCTTCAGCAAGAACGTACACCTAATCAAACAAAAGCAAAAGAATAAAAGGGTAAGAAGTGAAAATAACAGAGTCACGTTTCAAATTTCTGTAGACATCATCATCAATTAAAGGGAGGATATGAAGGAAATCAAAAGGTGTCATTAAGCTTCGTTCATATTAATAATACATTTTGAACGTCACCTTGATATATAGATTTGAATGAATTTGGAGGTCTATCTTTTTTTAATAGTATCTATCATCTTTCACTGAGACAAGGAAAGTTTGATGAAAGACATGTCTAAGGGTTATCTCTATTTAAAAGCTAGATGTGGAATTTTTTTTTGAACTTTGGATGCACCCGTGGATTGCTCAAGTCAACGAAGGTAGTGTTGGGAAGAAACATATTAAAGCGGAATAATTCTTTTCCTCTTTGTGTATTAAAATAGATGTCCAAATAAAAATATCATCAAGCACAACATAAACAATAGAGCAAAAATCAATCACACAATGTGACCAAATCTTTTTAACGTGAAAAACCCAATGTGAGAAAAACCACGGGACCGTAGTCCACCTCAAACTTCCACTATCAATAATACTAATAATAAGTTTATAGTAGGTCTTCTCTAGAATAACTAGAGGATCATAATAACATCAAAATCATATATCTTGTCTCAAGAATAGGAAATCTTGGAGGGATCTCCTCAAAAGAGAATTCTAGGTCTCAGAAAGTGGATATCGCAGGAAAGTACCTTAGAGAGGGTAAACTGTAGATCAACCCCGTTAGGATTGTAGAGTTTGCTGCAAGGATTCTCCACATAAAATTTGGGCCGAAACTAACAACGTTTGGCCACCGATCGTCAAGCAGAAAACTCAGAAACCTAATTTTTCTTTCTCTATTTCTCTCTCATCTTTCTCCACATAAAATTTGGGCCGAAACTAACAACGTTTGGCCACCGATCGTCAAGCAGAAAACTCAGAAACCTAATTTTTCTTTCTCTATTTCTCTCTCATCTTTCCTCTGCACGTCGCCACACGCTGCACGCGCACTCTGATCTCACTTTTTTCTCACATTCTCTCTCCTCTTTTTAATTTCTTTCATTTGCTGATTTAGGCTGAATAGGCCCAATTGTCC
Organism: Musa acuminata AAA Group; assembly: GCF_036884655.1. NCBI lineage: Eukaryota > Viridiplantae > Streptophyta > Magnoliopsida > Zingiberales > Musaceae > Musa > Musa acuminata. The sequence continues at coordinate 31,421,871 of NC_088355.1, forward strand.
AAGCCCACATATGGGCTGGACCCAACAATTCTCCCCCTCCAGCTCATATGGTGGGTTGTACCAAGCCCGCTCTTCGCCTACATGCTTCAAGCTTCTCCTTAGGCAAAGACTTTGTCAATATATCTGAACCATTCTCATTGGTATGCACCTTTTCCAAATGTAATTCTTTCAACTCAAGCACATCACGAATCCAGTGATATCTCACATCAATATGCTTGGATCTAGAATGGTATGTTGAATTTTTGAAGAGGTGAATGGTGCTCTGACTATCACAGTAAACAGTATACACTTCCTGTTTTAAGCCCAATTCTTGTAAAAACTTTTTCATCCACAAAGTTTCCTTACATGCTTCAGTAACTGCTATGTATTCTGCTTCTGTGGTTGATAGAGCAACACACTTTTGTAACTTAGATTGCCAAGAGACTGCTCCCCCTGCAAATGTCATCAAGAATCCCGAAGTGGACTTCTTGGAATCAGTATCACCTGCCATGTCTGCATTTGTGTAACCTTCTAACACAGGTTCATCACTGCCAAAACATAAACACAACCTGGAAGTACCTCTTAGATATCTTAATATCCATTTCACTACTGCCCAATGTTCTTTTCCAGGATTTGAGAGAAATCGGCTAACAACTCCAACTGCATGAGCTATATCTGGCCTAGTACAAACCATAGCATACATCAAACTGCTTATTGCATATGAGTAAGGCACTCTGGATATTTCTTCTTTTTCTTTCTCACTTGTAGGACATTATTTCGAACTCAGCTTGAAATGACCTGCAAGTGGGGAACAAACTGCTTTGGCTTTACTCATGTTGAATCTTTCAAGAACCTTTTCAATATAAGTCTCCTGAGATAACCAAATCTTCCTTTTCTTCCTATCACGAAGAATCTTCATGCCAAGTATTTGTTTCACCGATCCCAAGTCTTTCATGGCAAAAGACTTACTTAGCTCTCTTTTAAGCTTTCCAATTTTTTCAACATCATGGCCAACAATCAACATATCATCAACATATAGCAGTAAAATAATAAAATCATCATATGAAAATTTCTTCATAAACACACAATGATCAGATGTGGTTCTATCATACCCTTGGCTCATCATAAAGGAATCAAACTTCTTGTACCACTGTCTAGGTGCCTGTTTGAGTCCATATAAGCTTTTCCTAAGCTTACACACCATATTTTCTTTTCCCTTGACTTTGAAATCTTCTGGTTGCTCCATGTAAATTTCTTCTTCTAAGTCACCATGAAGAAATGTTGTTTTTACATCAAGTTATTCAACTTCTAAATTCAAGCGGGCAGCCAAACCAAAAACAACTCGGATAGAGGACATTTTCACAACAGGAGAAAATATTTCTTCAAAGTCAATACCTTTCTTCTGACTGAATCCTTTCACAACTAGTCGTGCCTTGTATCTGTGTTGTGAGCTATTATTTTTAGTCTTCAATTTATAAACTCACTTATTCTTGAGAGCTTTCTTCTCTTTAGGCAACTTTACCAAGTCATAGGTGTGGTTCTCAAGCAAGGATCTCATCTCTTCTTGCATGGCTTTAACCCACTCACTCTTATTCTCATGTAGAATAGCTTCTTGGTAAGTTTCTGGCTCTCCCCCCTCAGTAAGTATAACATACTCATGTGGAGGATATCTGGTAGAGGGTTGTCGCTCTCTAGTGGATCTTCTCAATGGAGTCTCAACTGGTGGTGAAGGTGCATGTTCAGTTGGTTCAGCATCATCAACTATAGGTGTATCATCACTTGCATTCTCACCATGATCTTCTTCTTCATCTCCCCCATGATCATCATGAACTATAGGTGAAGGAACTGGACCCAAACTCCAAGGAATATAAATAGAGGTTTCTGGCTTCTCAACATTACCACTATCATCAAACAATTGGTCTTCAAGAAACACAACATCTCTGCTTCTAATAATCTTCTTGTTCACTGGATCCCATAATCTGTACCCAAACTCTTCATGACCATATCCCAAGAAGATACATGCTTTTGCCTTATTATCAAGCTTGGACCTCTCATCTTTGGGAATATGAACAAATGCTTTACACCCAAAGACTCTCAAATGATTATAAGATATATCTTTTCCTCTCCATACTCTCTCTGGAACATCACCTTGTAGAGGAACTGATGGAGAGAGATTTATCAGGTCAATTGTAGTTCTCATAGCCTCCCCCCAAAATGACTTCGGTAACTTGGCGTGAGAAAGCATACACCTAATCCTTTCTTCAATGGTTCTGTTCATCCTTTCTGCCACACCGTTCTGCTGAGGAGTTTTAGGAACTGTTTTCTCAAGCCTAATACCATGAAACCTGCAATAATTCTCAAAAGGACCCATGTACTCGCCATCATTATCTGATCGAACACACTTTAGCTTCCTACCAATTTCTCTTTCAACACTGACATGAAACTCCTTGAAAGCATCGAGTACCTGGTCTTTAGATTTCAAAGAAAAAGCCCAAACTTTTCTAGAATGGTCATCAATAAAAGTAACAAAATAAAGAGCACCTTCAAGAGTTCTAGTTTGCATAGTACAAACATCAGTATGAACTAAATCAATAACATCAGATCTTCTAGATGATGGATATGTCTGAAATGCAACTCTATGTGTTTTTCCAACTAAGCAATGATCACAAGATTTAAGAGATGTACCTTGCAACTCTGGTAAGAACTGCTTTCTAGCAAGAGTTTGAAGTCCCTTCTCGCTGATATGTCCAAGCCTCTTATGCCAAAGATCTATACTTTCACCTTTTCGAATTGCATTAATCTCTCCTTTGTGTAGCTTAGCTTCCATGACATAAAAAGAGTTAATCTTCTTTCCTTTTGTCACAATTAGAGAACCTTTAGTGAGTTTCCATTTACTTTCACCAAAATAATGTGCAAAGCCCTCATCATCAAGTCTACCTGTAGATATCAAGTTAAGACGAATATCTGGAACATGTCTTACATCTTTGAGTATTAATTTGCTCACAATACTGGTCTCCAAGCAAATATCTCCAATACCCACAATCTTAGATGTACCATTGTTTTCCATTCTGACATTACCAAAATCACCTGCAGTGTAAGATCTAAAGAAATCACCATGAGAAGTGACATGAAATGAAGCACTAGAGTCAATTACCCAGCTACTGTCCTGAGCTACAAGGCTAAAACAACCTTCATCACAAACAATAGTGATATTACCTTCAGCAGCAACTGTATTGGTCTCTTTCTCATTTTTCTTCATTTCATTCTGTTCTCGCTTCCAAAACCTACACTCTTTCTTCATGTGACCTGGCCTATTACAATGAAAATATTTGATATCTCTTCTAGACTTGGATCTTCCTCTATAACCATATGGATTTCTGTTATGACTTCTTCCACGTCTTTCTTATTTTTCAGTAACAAATGCACTAGAAGAAGATTCACCCTGTTCTTTCCTTCTGGCATCTTCATTTAGCAAACTGTCTTTAACCATATCTATGGTTAGAGTCCCCTCTGGCGTGGAGTTACAAATAGTCATCACATACGTTTCCCAACTTTCTGGTAAAGAGCTAAGAAGTAATAATCTCTGCATCTCATCATCTATATTCATTTTCATAGCAATCAACTTGTTTGCAAGACTTTGAAATAGGCTTATGTGCTCAACAATGTTACCACCATCTTTATACTTCAAATTTACAAGCCTTCTGAGGAGAGAAATTCTATTTCCCACTATCTTTTTCGCAAAGAGGTTTTCTAACCTTTGCCAAACAACATCAGCTCTGGTTTCATCTGAAATATGCTCATGTAAGTTTATATCCATCCATCTTCTAATATAGGCAATGGCTTTTCTATGTTGAACTTCCCATTCTTCATCGTCCATAGTAGAAGGTTTATCTTTAACCTTGATAGGCTTATACAAATCTTTGCAATAGAGTGTTGAATCTCGTATTTTGATGATGAAACTACTTGATATATGTCTATGATTTAATCTACGTTTTGAGTGACGCAGGATGCTTTGATCAGGATGAGACAATTAAAGCAGGAAAATCATGTTCTGCCAGAGGAACATGTCAGAAGATTAGACATCGGGATGGTGGATCAGTCGACGTGTCGACAGAAGGCTTCGGGTCGTGGACTCGGGCATCGGACCAAGAAGAGCAGGTATTGTGCCAAGGATATCGGAGTTGCGGAGTCAACTGCCCGATTGGGCAATAGGCCGCAGGAGAGGACGATGCGCCGAAGAATCAGACGAAGCGTCGAGGGACCAATGACATGTCGGACAACTTGGTTAATTGCTTAGGATTAATTGTCTCGATCGAAGTTTTTGTTTTGAGTGTGCAGGATTAACTACGATGAAAGTAAGACATCCAGCAGGAGTTGCGCCGGAGTCATGACAATGATCACGTTGGGAGTTCGAGAGCTCGACGGAAGTTCGGACTGTTATCGGAGGTTCTGCGGGAACAAATCCGAGAAGTCCAGAAGCTTGCCAAAGGAGCTTGTCAGAACTTGCCAAGTGGATCATCGCAAGTCCAGGAGTTTGCCGGAAGTCCGCAAGAGCATCACCGAGGGTTCGTCGGATGATCGACGGAATTTCGCCGGAAACTCGCCGGAAGAAGCGATTGACGCACCGGAGCAAGCTGCAGAATTTGTCTTAGGAAATAATCGTAGTTAGCACATTGATTAAGTTAGAAATGGGAGGTGATCCCATTAGCTTAATCTTGGGGAAATTGGGCCCCTGAAGAACTCAAATTGGGCCGAATGGATCAACCCATTCGGACCCAGGTTGCTGTGGGAGGTGCAACCGCCCAAGCCAAGAGGTAGCACCGCCCAGGCTATGTCTCCTAACGAGACTGGGCAGTGCAACCGCCCCAGCCAAGAGGTGGCATCGCCCCGGGCTCAGTCTCCGAGCGAGACTGGGCGGTGCAACCTCTTCTGTCAAGAGGTAGCACCACTAGAGCTCAAGTTTCGAGCTCTGCTAGGCAGTGCAACCTCCCCAGTCAGGCGGTGCAACCTCCCCAGTCAGGTGGTGCAACCGCCTGAGCTCGGTTTTTGAGCTCTGGTAGAGAGGTGCAATCGCCCCTGATAGAGGTGGCACCGCCTAGAGGCTCAGTCTTCAAGCTCTGCCAGGAGGTGCAACCGCCTGATCCCGGAATTCCGGGAATTGACATATTTGAGCTCCAAATTTGAACTGGGTTGGGGCCTCTAAATACCCCACCCATTCAGCACTGAAAGCACATAACACACACTCAAAATCTTGCTGTCTTTTTGTGGTTCTTAGAGCTCAAAACTGCTAGTTCTCCTCTTTCTGTTCTTCAAAGTTTGAGTTGTAAAGAGAGGAGAGAAAACTTCTGTAAGGGTTGTCTCCTAAGCCCGTCAAAAGGAGTGAATCTGTAAGAGGGTTGTTGGCCTTCGCCTATTGAAGGAAGGCCTCTAGTTGACGTCGGTGACCTCGTCGGTGGAGGAAGCCAAAAGTGGAGTAGGTCAAGATTGACCGAACCACTCTAAATCTCGATTTGCATTTCCTTTGAGCATTTTACCTTCACTGCAAACTTCTCAATAGCTTACTGCCCTCTGTGATTTTACGAACGAGTTTCAAGGTTCAGACGTAAATCTGCGTTTAGACGTAAATCTACGTTTAGACGTAAATATGCTTTTTCGTATGATCATCATATTGCAGATTGCATTTACCTTTTGAGCTTTACCATAACAGCACACTACCTTTATACTCCTGCTTAAACTGCGTCTTATCTAATCAAGTGATTTACGAATCAGCATTTAGACGTAAATCAGTTTCTTCGTACGAACGTCGGATTTCAGTTTGCGCCGATATTCTGGTTTTCATCATAGCTGCAAACTGCCTGCATAGATTGACTTTAACCTTGCTTAGTATCAACTTTCATACAGAAGTTGTTTTTATCGTTCAAACGCAGCTTTCGATTTTAATCGCAGAAAGTTTTCCGCTGCACTAATTCACCCCCCCCCCCCTCTTAGTGCTCTCGATCTTAACATAGAGCAAATCTTCCATCAGATGCCTCCAAGTGGAATAATTTGATAAGTTCAATTTAATCATACCATCTGACTGCTCAATTTCAATCACACAAGAAAACTAGCACCAAACAACCTGATGCTCTGATACCACTTGTTGGGAAGAAACCTGTTAAAGCGGAATAATTCTTTCCCTCTTTGTGTATCAAAATAGGTTCATCATTAAAATACCAACTTGATGTCCAAATAAAAATATCATCCAACACAGCATAAACAATAGAGCAAAAATCAATCACACAATGAGACCAAATATTTTTAACGTGGAAAACCCAATGTGGGAAAAACCACGGGACCGTAGTCCACCTTAAACTTCCATTATCAATAATACTGATAATAGGTTTACAGTAGGTCTTCTCTAGAATAACTAGAAGATCAGAATAACATCAAGATCATATATCTTGGCTCAGCATATATTGGATGGATCTCCTCAAAAGAGAATTCTAGGTCTCAGAAAGTGGATATCGTAGGAAAGTACCTTAGAGACGGTAAATTGTAGATCAACACTATTAGGATTGTAGAGTTTGCTGCAAGGATTCTCCACATAAAATTTGGGCCGAAACTGACAACGTTTGGCCACCGATCGTCAAGTAGAAAACTCAGAAACCTAATTTTTTCTCTCTATTTCTCTCTCATCTTTCCTTTGCACACCGACACACGCTGCACACGCACTCTGATCTCACTTTTTTCTCACCTTCTCTCTCCTCTTTTTAATTTCTTTCATTTGTTGATTTGGGCTGAATAGGCCCAATTGTCCAAGCCCACATATGGGCTGGACCCAACAGGTAGGAGTAAATCATTTAATCAAATGATTTGTATCCAAACCACTATTGATTATAGTGGTAGTACTAACTATATGGTTTTAGGAAGATTATTACTCTTTGAATTACTTACATTTAATCGAGAGGATGAGTTCGTTATGATTTTATGCTAATGTGGTCGCCAATAGCAGCATGTCTTTATTTTGTACTAGTTACCTAATTGTTGTTTAGGTCTTCCTCGACGATGAACACCCAATCATCATATCATCAACTCACATGACCCGAGATTTAGGATACTGGCTTCTTTCAAAATAGAAGATTGGAACCACATTACACTGATAGTGATCATTTACACCATTGCTGAGTGGGTCGGCATGGCTTGGTTCGATCCCGAGTAAGCAAGATCATCCACGTTGGTTCTTGGTCGGTAGGAGCCGTCATCCGATAGGGGATCGGGCTCAAATATGGGCTTCGAGATATGAAGACTCCCCCTTAGCTAACCGCCTTCCTCCCTATTGTCTATCCCTGCACATAGATCGAGGTCGGGAAGGGGGCTCCTGAGTTCGACCCCTCCGAAGATTTTGTTAGAACCGGGCAAAAAATGGGCCAAGAATCGATCCCTATTGCCAGCTTCACAATGGATTTTTATCCCTTAACCCGAGGACCAACTATACCTGTCCTGTTGGGTGGCAGGCTTACCCCTGGAGCAGATATAGGGCATCCTCAGTGCCATGGCATCGAACAATGATGTCGTACTCGGTGTCGTCCCTACCTTTACGAGATGGAACCGTACTTGGTCGACGTTGTCCCGATCTTTGCGGGACGGCGCTGTACTTGGTCAGCACTATCCCGATCTTTATAGGATAATGCAGTACTCGAGCAGCGCTGTCCCGACTTTTGCGAGACGGTGCTGTACTCGATCGACACTATCTTGATCTTTACGGGATGGTGTTGTACTCGGTTGGTGCCATCCCAATCTTTACGAGATGGCACTATACTCGATCAGCGCCGTCTGACACTTTTGGAATGACATTGACCGGGGGGCGTGGTCTGTTATGTTGACCTTGACGCTAATGTGGCTATGAACAGTGGTTGGAGGGCAGGTTACTGAAATGTGCCCTATGATTCTCCCCCCCTAGAGAGCGGCTTGTATCGGGTTGCTCCCCAAGGGGCCTAGTGCATGGCGCAGTGCGATGTCGTAAGCCGGGTTTGCATATGTAATGACTAGTGGTACAACCGATGGTTTGTCGGGGATTTTTGTGAGGGGAGATCGATCGTAGACAGGGTCCGTTGGGAGAGACTATTTATTATTATTTTTAAGGCAATCATAGATCTATTTTTGTGTGATCTTTCAATTATACAAGCATTAGATTCAAATTTAATGATATATTTATCCTTTATCACACAATTGACTAATGCTTAGTAGATTATGTTTTAAACCATCTACTAATAACACATCTTTAATTAAAAGGTTTGACTTATTACCTATGATTCCTTTGCCAATAATTTTTCCTTTGTTGTTGTCTCCGAAGATAACGTACCATTCATCTTGGCTAGTAAGCTTAGAGAAGTGTGTTGGATCTTCGGTCATGTGACTTGAACATCTATTATAATATACCATCTTTTGCTCTTAGCTTTTGATTGTAAACATATCTACAAGAAATGAGATTTTATTTTAGATACCCATTTAACTTTGGGTCCCTCGTTAATAGATCTACCTATTTTAACTATTATTATTGAGTTATTTAAGGTTCCTTTAGGCACTCAAACTAATTTGTGTGGACTATACTTTTTAATAGAACATCTATAAGTATAATGTCAATATTTTTCATAAAAAATATATTTATTTGTAGGTGAGACATGTAATGTAGATCCTTTAAAAAAAATAGTTGGCTTTTGTTAAGTGTTACTCACAAAGTCAATTCCTTCCTTTCTATGAACATAACCCCTATTAGCAAAGATCATGTATAGAGATTTATTACCTATTTTAATTTTTTCTAATATTTCTTATAGTAAAATATTTTCTTCCTTAAGTGAATCTATCTCTTCACACTTAGTGCAGAGAGCTAATATACTACCATCATGCTCATTTTTTAATTTATCAAATTCACTAACAAGATAAGCATGCTCTTTTTTTAATAATTTATACTTTTTACTAACTAATTTAAAATCATCAAACAAATCATTAAAGATAATATAATTCATCGTAAGATAAAGAAGATGCATTTAAGTTACATACCTCACTGCCAAATATCATTAATGCGTAATTTATAACTTCTTTGTTGATAGGCTTCTCATTTTCAAATGCACTTGAGTCGTTCTAAGTAGCTTTAAGCATTTTTTTTTCTTTAGTAGTTTTTTCTTCACTTGGGAACATTCATTTTTGAAGTGCCCCCGCTTCTTACACTCATAACAAATTATTTGGTCCTTTTTTAGTTCACTTTTGTTCTTAGTGTCTTGTTTTGTTTTGTTTTGTTCCTTTTTTAAAAAAAATTAAACTTTCTTGTAAGAAGTGCTAAGTCATCATTGTCGCTTTGAGTTTTCTCCCAAATGGTCTTCTTTCGTTCTAAGTATCAAATATTTCTTGTTCTTTGGAAGGTTGTTCTCAAGTTTATCATATGCAATATATATCATTTCATAAGTCATCAAAGACCAAATAAGTTCTTCGAGTGAAAAATTGTTCAAGTCCTTTGCTTCTTATATTGCCGTTACTTTATGATCCCAACTTTTTGGAAGGGATCTTAGTATTTTATTGACAAGTTCAATACTAGAAAACTTTTACCAAGTGCTTTTATACCATTGATGACATCCCTAAAATGGGTATACATATCGCCAATGGTCTTACTTGGTTTCATACGAAACAACTTATAGTTATAAACCAAAATATTAATTTTTGACTCTTTAACCCTACTTGTGCCTTTGTGTGTGACTTCGAGTATGTGCCAAATCTCATATACAATTTCGCATATAGAAACTCGATTAAATTTATTTTTATCAAGAGTGAAAAACAAAGCGTTCATCGCTTTAGCATTCAAAGATAAAGTCTTCTTCTCCAAATCATTTCATTCATTCATTAATTTGTAAGACTTTTCAAAACTACTTTCAATAATATTCCATAAATCGAAATCCATAGAATGCAAGAAAATACTCATTCTAATTTTCTAATACGTATAGTTCATCCTATTGAACATAGGAGGATGAGTGATAGAAAGACCCTCTTAATTACTGGTGAAAGTTATTACTCTTGGGTGTTAACTAAATGAGAAAAACCTTGGCTCCGATACCAACTGTTAGGATTGAAATCGGTACTAAGAGGGGGGGTGTGAATTAGTTTTTTTTAGAAAAACTACGTTAATTTAGAAAACTTCAATAATTTGGAAAAGCTTGATTCGATGAAACCATATCGGAAATGATATCCAAGTACGCTTGACTTAGAGTAAATGTAATAAGTAGTTAAAGTAGAAAAATAATAGTAATGAGGAGGAGAAAGAAGATGCATATCAAATTTATAGTGGTTTGGTTGTCGTGACCTACATTTACTCTCGATTCCTCCTCTGTTGAGGCCACCGACGTTTATTATGTTAGGATCGAGAGCACTAAGAGGGGGGGGGTGAATTAGTGCAGCGGAAATCTTACAGCAATTTAAGACCGAAAGCTGCGTTCGTCCGATAAAAAACGATTTCGATATAAAAGCAGAATCACAGTGCAGTTTGCGTCTAAGCGCAGTTTGCGTCTAAGCGCAGTTTGCGTCTAAACACAGTTTGCGTCTAAGCGCAGTTTGCGTCTAAACACAGTTTGCATCTAAGCGCAGTTTGCGTCTAAGCACAGTTTGCGTCTAAGCACAGTTTGCGTCTAAGCGCAATTTGCGTCTAAACTCAGTTTTACGTCCAAATGCAGTTTTACGTCTAAACGCAGTTTTACGTCTAAACGCAGTTTTGCGTCTAAACGCAGTTTTACGTCTAAACGCAGTTTTGCGTCTAAACGCAGTTTTACGTCTAAACGTAATTTTACGTCTAAATGTAGTTTTGCGTCTAAAAGCAGTTTTGAACCTTGAAAAGCGTTTTACGTAGAAAGCAATTTGCAGTTATAAATGGAATCCGAATGTAAGCGTAAGCTGCAGTGTGAAGATCGTACGAAAACACGATTTACGTTTGAATGCAGATTCTGAAAGATCAGAGCTTAGAAACTTGTTCGTAAAGGCGCAGAGGGCAGTAGCAATGTAGGAGGTTTGCAGTAATGATAAAGTGCTCAAAGTAAAAGCAAACCAGAGATTTAGAGTGGTTCGGTCAGTCTTGACCTACTCCACTTTTGGCTTCCTCCTCCGACGAGGTCACCGACGTCAACTAGCTGCCTTCCTTCAATGGGCGAAGGCTAACTGCCCTTTTACAGTTTCTCTCCTTTTGACAGGCTCAGGAGACAACCCTTACAGATCCTTTCTCTCCTCTCTTTACAACTCAAGACTTGAAAAACAGAAGGAGGAGAACTTTAGGACTTTACACAAATTTGAGCTCTTAGAATCACTGAAAAGATCAAGAATTCGGTGTGGATCTGTATCTGTTCAGTGCTGAATGGGTGGGGTATTTATAGGCCCCATCCCAATTCAAATTTGGAGCTCAAAACGATCAAATCGATCAAATCCCAGAATTCCGGGATCAGGCGGTTGCACCTCTTGACTGGAGAGGTTGCACCGCCTGGCAGAGCTCGGAGACTGAGCCCAAGCGGTTGCACCTCTCTGTCAGAGGCGGTTGCACCGCCTGAGTCTGGCTCGAAGACTGAGCCCCCGGCGGTGCCACCTCTTGACTGAGGCGGTTGCACCGCTCTGCCAGAGCTCGAAGACCGAGCTCAGGCAGTGCTACCTCTCTGTCAGGGCGGTTGCATCGCCTGGCTGGGGCGGTTGCACCGCCCAGTCTAGCAGCCCTGGCGGTTGCACCTCCTGGCCTAGGCGGTTGCACCTCCTGGCCTAGGCGGTTGCACCGCCTGGTGCAATCAGGGTCCGAATGGTTCGCTCCATTCGGCCCAATTTGAATCTTTTCAGGGGCCCAAATGCCCCAAGATTAAGCTAATGGGATCACCTCCCATTTTCAAGCTTAATCATCGTGCTAACTACGATTAAATCTAAGACAACTTCTGCATCTTTGCTCCGATGCGTCAATCGCTTCTTCCGGCGAGTTTCCGGCGAACTTCCGTCGATCATCCGATAAACCCTCGGTGATCCTTCTGCGGACATCCGGCATACTCCTGGACTTTGCGACGATCCACTTGGCGAGTTCCGACTCGACCAACTAATGTAAATTTAGATTCGACTCGACCAATTTGGAAGTCAGATTGCATATGTGAGGAAAGTTCTTTATACGACGTGTTCGTCAAGAACACATTCAAATATTGTAAATTAAAATTTTTTTTTCTTGAAACAGTGACTACAAAAGAAAAATTGAAATAACTTACTCGCCCTTACATGTACCAAAACAAGCATTGAGATCCCTTACATATATTTTATCCCTTCTAGTTTCGTAGGCCTGCAAAATTTAAATTAAGAAGCATTGAGATATTTATAGTATCCATAATATTTATTATAGATGTATTAATATTATTTTATCCCATCTAGTTACGTACGATTGCCCAAGACCTTGCGGGAGAAGCTAGTTGGCCATCTTATCATTGACATGTGTTAGAAAGCAATGTAATCTGGATTCAAGATAGCAACGGTTATGATCGAAATCCATATCCTCGTAATTGCATGAATTGCGTAATATTCGTAATTGCATGAATTGCGCAATATCCGAACATAACTGCCCCAAATATCTATCATAAAAGGGGTTCATAGGTAAGACACCTTGAGAAAATACAAAGAGATATTATCAGAAATGCCTCGACATAGTTGTTTTGCATGATTCATATGAATTTCAAAGTTTAGCTCCCAATCAACTTCTTGCTCGGATAACCACACCAATCACGGCTCGACACCATATGAGCCTACTCAATAATTAAACCACATGAACATCGATTTAAAAAAATATATCAAAGAAATATTTTATCTATATAATAGAATATTCCTATGGTTAAATCCACAATCATCACACCATAGTTATCAAGGTCGATTATTATTTACTTGAAACTCCAACATTCTATTTTGGAACTAATTAGAGCATTAGAGGAACCACATCGCACCTTAGTCTTTATCCAAGATGGCATCTAATTAGGCTTTTGAGACCCTCTTATTGTATACATAGACTCAAATTGAGTCAGGTTAATCCAAATATTACCGATATCTATCATATCATTTTGGTGCTAAAAAGAGAGCCCATGTCATAAGAATGTCATGTAGTTGACCAGTTAATAAGTGCTTGAACTAGGGTATACTGTTCGTGACCCATAGTATCTTCACTAATAATAGACAACAATCGATGTTTCTAACTATAAACACTTTCACCTCAATACAGACCCTAATGTAGTACTAACGATTATTCAATAACCTTAGTTTCTCTCAACTAGTTGAGAACTATACCCACATGATGGTCCCCATGGAGGTCTTCCTAAGCCCCACTTAAACAAATTCAGATGCTGATTGGAATGATGTATTATTTTATCATCTCTCTCCTCCCTCAACTAACCCAATTGACAATAGCCCATGCCCTATAGTAATCAACAACCCTACTAACACTCAGTTGAGATCCCTTGAATAATCGTGACATGTCGCCCCTGAATGCCAACAACCAATTGAGCATCTAATAGATGGAGTGTCGTGATCTCTTATCATTGAGTTCAACAAGTCTTATTATCCTTAGTTAATGGTGTCTAAGTTAGAGGCCCGATCCGTGGGCTCTATATACCCATTGACCCTAACTTCAACAGATAGATCGATGCCCAGAGGATATGCATTGATAATTTCACATGTAGAAGGAGGGAGATTTAATAAACTTTTATTGAATCTCCGATTTTGATGATAAAATTAATTAATAAATTAATAATTTAATCCATATATTGAGAAAAGTGATGCAGGACTAATTATGATCATGAAAAGGTAAAATAATTAAAGAAGAATAGAATATTGGGTCAGAGTCAAAGATCAAGCATCGGGCTAGAAGAATAAAGGGATATGCCAAAGGTTCAGACGATATGTCGGAAGCTTATCGGGAGTTCGTCGAAAGCTCGTTGGAAGATCGCCAAGAGTGTGCCGAAAGTTTCACTGGGAGTTCGGATGAACAATTGATATGCCGGACAACTAGGATTGATTGTATTATAATTATTTAGCCTTATTATTATAGTTAGGGTTTCAATTTAAGTTAGTTTTGGAAGAAATCCTACTAACTCAATTAGGGGCTAATTGGGCCTGAATCAAGGCTGAATTGGGCTGGATGGATAGCCCATTCCATGACCTAGTGCCATGTCAAGCAGTGGCATTGCTAGAGCTGGCGATGGAACCGCTTGAGGCTTAGCCTCCTAGGGAGTCTAGGCGGTGGTACCGCCCAAGCAAGCGATGGTACCACTGGAGCCCAGTCTCCGAGGCCCTATCAAGCAGTAGTATCACCAGACTAGACGATGGTACTACTTAGTGTCTGGGAGTACTAGCGGTGGTACCGCCAGTACCCCGGAAACCTTGGATGAGACACTCTTTGGCTCTATTTTTGAAGCTATTTAGGGCCTATAAATACCCCACTCTTTCCTGCATGAAAGAGCACAAAAAGTGAATAAAAATTAGTGTGAAATGCTATTATAATCTTTAAAAGTTCCCTTTCTCTAGCTCTAAGTTTTGAATTCAGTTCGAGGGAAGGATGAGTGAATTGCAAATGTTGTCTTCTAAACCCGTGAAAAGGAGAAAAGGGTTGTAAGAGAATATTTAGTCTTCGCCAATTGAAAGAAGACCATTAATATGTTGAATCTCGTATTTTGATGATGAAACTACTTGATATATGTTTATGATTTAATCTGCGTTTTGAGTGGCGCAGGGTGCTTCGATCAGGATGAGATAATTAAAGCAGGAAAATCATGTTGTGCCGAAGGAACATGTTAGAAGATTGGACGTCGGGCCAGTGGATCGGTCGACGTATCGACAGAAGGCTTCGGGCCGTGAACTCGGGCATCGGGCCAAGAAGAGCGGGTATTGTGCCAAGGATATCGGAGTTGCGGGGTCAACTGGCCGATTGGGCAATAGGCTGCAGGAGAGGACGATGCGCCGAAGAATCGGACGAAGCGTCGAGGGACCAATGACATGTCGGACAACTTGGTTAATTGCTTAGGATTAATTGTCTCGATCGAAGTTTTGTTTTGTTGTGCGGGATTAACTACGATGAGAGTAAGACAAGCAGCAGGTGTTGAGCCGGAGTCAAGATCATGATCACGTTGGGAGTTCGAGAGTTCGATGGAAGTTCGGACGGTCGTCGGAGGTTCAGCGAGAACAGATCCGAGAAGTCCAGAAGCTTGCCAAGCGAAGCTCGTCGGAACTCGCCAAGTGGATCGTCGCAAAGTCCAGGAGTATGCCGGATGTCCGCAGAAGGATCACCGAGGGTTATCGGTTGATCGACGGAAGTTAGCCGGAAACTCGCCGGAAGAAGCGATTGACGCATCGGAGCAAAGCTGCAGAAGTTGTCTTAGAGTTAATCGTAGTTAGCATGATGATTAAGCATGAAAATGGGAGGTGATCCCATTAGCTTAATCTTGGGGCAATTGGGCCCCTGAAAAGATTCAAAGTGGGCCGAATGGAGTGAACCATTCGGACCCAGATTGCACCAGGAGGTGCAACCGCCCCAGCCAGGAGGTGCAACCGCCTGGGCTGTGGGGTTGGGAGGTGCAACCGCCCCAGCCAGGAGGTGCAACCGCCTGGGCTGTGGGGTTGGGAGGTGCAACCGCCCCAGCCAAGAGGTTGCACCGCCAGAGCTCAAGTTTCGAGCTCTGCCAGGCGATGCAACCACCGAGCTCAGTCTTCGAGCTCTGGCAGAGAGGTGCATCAGCCTGAGCTAAGTCTCGAGCTCTGCCAGGTGATGCATTCACCAAGCTCAGTCTTCGAGCTCTGGCAGAGAGGTGTATCAGCCTGAGCTCAGTTTCGAGCTCTCCCAGGTGATGCAACCACCGAGCTCAGATTTCAAGCTCTGCCAGGTGATGCATCCACCAAGCTCAGTCTTCGAGCTCTGCCAGGTGATGCAACCATCGAGCTCAGTCTTCGAGCTCTGGCAGAGAAGAGCAATCGGCTGAGCTCAGTCTTCGAGCTCTGCCAGGCGGTGCCACCTCTCCAGTTGAGAGGTGCAACCGCCTGATCCCAGAATTCTGGGATTTGATCGATTTGATCGTTTTGAGCTCGAATTTTGAATTGGGTTGGGGCCTATAAATACCCCACCCATTCAGCACTGAAAAGATATAGACCAATACCGAAATCTTGATCTTTTCTGTGATTCTAAGAGCTCAAAAGTGTTGTAAAGCCTTTAAGTCTCCTCCTTCTGTTCTTCAAGTTTTCAATTGTAAAGTGAGGAGAGAAAGGTCTGTAAAGGTTGTCTCCTAAGCCTGTCAAAAGGAGAGAAATTGTAAGAGGGAAGTTTGGCCTTCGCCCATTGAAGGAAGGCACCTAGTTGACGTCGGCAACCTCATCGGTGGAGGAAGCCAAAAGTGGAGTAGGTCAAGGCTGACCGAACCACTCTAAATCTCTGGTTTGCGTTTATTTTCGAGCACTTTATCATTACTGCAAACCTCCCTCATCACTACTGCTCTCTGCGCTTTCACGAACAAATTCTAAGTGCTGTTCTTCCAAATCTGCATTCAGACGTAAATTCGTATTTTCATACATTACAGTTTACGTTTACGTTTGATTCTGCAGAACTGTTTTCCGTGCTTTTACGAACGAGCTTCTTTGCAGTTTACGCTTACATTTTAATCCTATTAATAACTGCAATCTGTCCTCTATGATTTTACAAACGAGTTTCAACATTTAGACGCAAAACTGCATTCAGACGTAAATCGGCTTTCCTCGCTCAATCGTCAGATTTCAGTTCACGTTTACGTCTTGATTTCAACTGCATACTGCCTTCTGCGAGTATACAAACGAGTTTCAAAGTTTAGACGTAAATCTGCGTTTAGACGTAAATCTGCGTTTAGACGTAAAACTACGTTTAGACGTAAATCTGTGTTTAGACGTAAAACTGCGTTTAGACGTAAAACTCCGTTTAGACGTAAATATGCGTTTAGACGTAAATCTGCATTTAGACGTAAATCTGAGTTTAGACGCAAAACTGCGCTTAGACGCAAAACTGCGCTTAAACGCAATCTGCGCTTAGACGCAAACTGCACCTAGATACAAACTGAGAATTTGCTTTTGCATCATAATAGTTTTTGAACGAACGCAGCTTTTGGTTTTTAAATTAACATAAGATTTCCGCTGCACTAATTCACCCCCCCCCCCTCTTAGTGCTCTCGATCCTAACAGAAACATGTTTTGGATTGGGCTGAAAAAAATACATGACAGCTTTGGGGAGATGTTTTTGAAAATTTTGAAATAAGTGGTCACTGTTTAGGAATTATATAAAAAAGATATCATTCGAAAAATATCTTAAAATAGTATATTTTTCCTAGCAATCGCCCTATATACATCTCATAATTATTATTTACTTCCTAATTTTTGTTATATCCTAATATTAGACGCATCTCGTCAATTATTATTTATTTTATAGTGTTTTAAAAATACTGTATAGTGTTTTATTTTAAAACAGTGTGACATCAATATTTGGTTCAAAAACATTATATAGTGTTTTAAAAAAAATATATAGTGTTTAAAATAAAATACCATGTTATAACACTATATAGTGTTTTTAAACTAACCTTATAATATTTTTTGATTCAAAACCAACCAATATTTTTGGAACATGAAAAATATTGGTGACTGTTTGAAAATTTTGAAAAAAGAGGTAACATCCGTGAAATACGCAAAAAAAAAGAAGATAATTTTCTCATTCGCCTATAGATAATTATCTCAATATTAGATTTATCTTATTCAACAATCCCCAATCTCAGTGTTAGATAGTCAATAGACCTATCTCTATTCCATATATATAAATATACTATATATATATATATATATATACATATATAGAGAAATTGCAAATTTTTACATTTTTCCACGAAAAAAAATGATTTTTAGCCGCCGTCACCCGTGATGATCCGATTAAAACTCCCGCCAAGATTCGCGTTTGGAACATGATAAACGGACAAAGCTGATGGCGGAACACGACTCTGAAAGCAGACTCCTCGCGCCCCGACCGACTGGACCCGCTCGATCTATAAATAATCCCCTCGTTCCCCCATACACGCCCCCTCGCTTCCGTCCCATTCGCCTTCCTCGTTTAGAAAGAGCTCTCTCCCTCCTCCAGTCCGAAACCCCAGACAAAGGAGGAAGTCGCGGTCTCTTCCCCTTGGCTCCCGATTTTTGCGTAGGGTAAAGATCAAGATGTGGAACGGCGGCGCGCCGTCGTCGTCGGCTCCGATGGCGCCACCAGGAATGATGCCGGGGCCTCGGATGGCCCCTCCCCCGCCAGCGGTGCAGCCGCCTTACAGCATACCGCCCTCGCCAGGGGAGCTGGAGGCGCAACTGGTGGAGAAGGCGAGGAAGTGGCACCAGTTCAACGCCAAGCGATATGGGGAGAAGAGGAAGTTTGGGTTCGTCGAGACACAGAAGGAGGATATGCCACCGGAGCACGTCAGAAAGATAATCAGGTGCTCTCCCTTTTCTCGGGCTCTTTTGTGGTTCTCTCTCTGATTCCGATTCCACTAGGAAGATGTCGGTTTTAGTGCGAGAGTGTGATGAACAACGCTTAAAATTGGTTTTTAGGTTTACAGAAACTAAAATCACTTTTAGCCCCATGGTCGGTCTTTCATATGTTGATTCTACTATTCTCAAGCGGTGAAGTGTGTGAGTTCTATCAGCAATCGTTTCAGAAGTTTTGTGGGAGTTCATTATGTTTATTGACCGACTATAAAATATTTTTTTCCTTTATTATTATTATTATTATTATTATTATTATTATTATTATTATTATTTTGAATTGTGCTTAAAAAAGAATGTATTATGATGTATCTGTTAAGGTTATATACTTGAGATTGTTAGTTGCACCAAAGGTTTGTCGGGTTAGTTTGTGCCAGGGTTTGAATTTAATTTGATACTTTGGACCTAAAAAGTCTTTCTAACCCAGTGGGATCGAAGCGTAGATATTGATGGAAGACATATATTTCAACCTATGAATTGTTAGAAGAAGATGTGTTTCGGATGTCTTTTCCCCTTTGTATGATGAAAATATTGAATGACACACACTATTTTGCATTTGAAGGTTTGTTTTTTGGCAGTATGAATGATTTCATTTTATTGCTGGCGTAGTTGTGAGGTGGATGAATGGATGATTGTGCTGTTATATTGGGAACTTGAGTACAACTAGTTTATGGTTGATATTTGCGTCATTTGTGATAAACAGACATGGCGATCCTAGTTTCAAGTTAATCGATATTGTTTGCTTTCCTTTTTTGGACAGAGATCATGGAGATATGTCGTCGAAGAAACATCGGTATGATAAACGCGTATACCTAGGAGCTTTGAAGTTCGTTCCTCATGCAGTTTACAAGCTTCTCGAGAATATGCCTATGCCGTGGGAGCAGGTACCCCTTTTTTTTTTCTTGTTTGCCTCTCATCAGCAATGTCTCCTCAGGTCAGGTTTCGAGAATTTTTGGAATTACTACTTAAATCTTCTAACAAAATAAAATTTTTCTTTCTTTTTTCGATTTAGGTTCGCAATGTGAAAGTCCTGTATCATACAACTGGTGCAATCACGTTCGTGAATGAGATCCCATGGGTGGCTGAACCTATATACCTGGCGCAGGTGTGTGTCTTGTTTGATCATCAAAATATACTTCTTCATGACGGCTTCCAGGTCGAAGAGCAATATACATGTCCTCCTAGTACACATCATGTTTTTTTTAATCTAAATTGACAATAAACAGTCCCCGAAAAGTCAAAATTTTGTTGAAGCATCACTGTAATTTGAGAAACTGCTAAATAAGATTGAGTTTGTGTGAAACAAGATAGTAAGCATCATCATCATCATCATCATCATATATATATATAATCCTTGATAGTAGGAATCTTATTTTTATTGTCTCTGGTTTGTGTTTTGGCAGTGGGGCACGATGTGGATCATGATGCGAAGGGAGAAAAGAGACCGAAGACACTTTAAAAGAATGCGTTTCCCACCTTTCGATGATGAGGAGCCTCCGTTAGACTACGCTGACAATTTGTTAGATGTGGAACCCCTGGAGGCTATTCAGATAGAATTGGACGACGAAGAAGATGCTGCTGTGTACTCGTGGTTCTATGATCATAAACCTCTAGTGAAAACGAAGCTTATAAATGGTCCTAGTTACAGAAGGTGGTATCTTTCGCTTCCCATAATGGCAAATCTTCATCGGCTTGCTGGGCAGCTACTCTCTGATCTGATCGACCGCAATTACTTTTACTTGTTCGATATGGAGTCGTTCTTCACTGCCAAAGCGTTAAACATGTGCATACCTGGTATACATCTATCTCACTGTGTTGTTCTTCTTCACAATTTGTTAGTGAATAATCATATTACGTATTTTTAGATTTGAATATTTTATTCGTTGTGATCTGCATGTATGTATGTGTATATATATATATATATATATATATTTCACTTTACAGATGTGTGCTAATGTTGTGATCTGTTCACCCTTCTTTTTCCTTACGAATACTTTTGTTGGGATAATTGCAGGAGGTCCCAAGTTTGAGCCATTGTATCGTGATACGGAGAAGGGAGACGAAGATTGGAATGAATTTAACGATATCAATAAGCTTATAATTCGTCAGCCACTAAGAACCGAGTATAGGATAGCATTCCCTCATCTGTACAACAACAGGCCAAGGAAAGTTAAGCTCAGCCCGTATCACGGCCCCATGATAATGTACATAAAAGCCGAGGATCCTGATTTGCCTGTGTTTTACTTCGATCCTTTAATAAATCCCATCTCTTGGAAAAAAGTTCAACACGAGAATGATGAGGAAGATTTTTTCCTTCCCCAAGGAGTCGAACCTCTCCTGCACGAGACTCCAATATATACCGACACAACAGCAGCCGGTATCTCATTGCTATTTGCGCCACACCCATTTAATATGAGATCTGGTCGAACAAGACGAGCTGAAGATATAGCTCTTGTGTCGGAATGGTACAAGGAGCATTGGTATGTCGTGCTGAATCTGCTGTGTATTTTATTTATCACCATCTTGTTTTCGTTAGAATTGAATTAGTTCCTTGCTTTTCTTAACTCTTGTGCTATTATTTGCAGTCCTCCATCCTACCCGGTTAAAGTTCGTGTCAGTTATCAGAAGTTGTTGAAATGTTTTGTATTGAACGAGTTGCATCATCGACCTCCCAAGGCGCACAAGAAGAAACACTTATTCCGGTCACTTCAGGCAACTAAATTCTTCCAAACGACACAACTAGACTGGGTGGAGGCAGGGCTGCAAGTCTGTCAGCAAGGTTACAATATGCTGAATCTGTTGATTCATCGGAAAAGTCTTAATTATCTTCACCTTGATTATAATTTCAATTTAAAGCCTGTGAAAACACTTACCACAAAGGAGCGAAAGAAGTCGCGGTTCGGCAATGCCTTTCATCTGTGTCGGGAGATACTCCGTCTGACGAAGCTTGTCGTCGATGCCAACGTCCAATTCCGCCTGGGAAACGTCGACGCTTTTCAATTAGCTGATGGCCTGCACTATATTTTCTCTCATGTCGGCCAGTTGACCGGTATGTATCGTTACAAGTACCGTCTCATGCGGCAGATTAGAATGTGTAAAGATTTGAAGCATTTGATTTACTATCGTTTCAATACTGGTCCTGTTGGGAAGGGACCTGGCTGTGGGTTTTGGGCACCCACGTGGAGGGTGTGGTTGTTCTTCCTTCGTGGGATTGTGCCGCTGCTAGAAAGATGGTTGGCCAATTTACTCGCACGTCAGTTCCAGGGTCGTCATTCTGAAGGAGTTGCCAAGACAGTTACGAAGCAACGTGTCGAAAGCCACTTTGATTTGGAGCTCCGGGCTGCTGTGATGCATGATATTCTTGATGCGATGCCTGGTAAGACCACACACCAATGATGTTTTTAATTTCTAAGATAAGTGCGATTTGGTCAACCACTTTGTATCGAATAAAAAATACTAGTAACTCGTCGCTCTGTGCTCTGCAGAGGGTATTAGGCAGAACAAGGCGAGGACTATCTTGCAACATCTTAGTGAAGCGTGGCGCTGTTGGAAAGCCAACATACCATGGAAGGTAAGCTAATCTAATGTGGAGGAGAGGAGAGGAGAGCTTATGTATGATCTCGTGGATTCTCGTTCGCTTCTTCTTCCCGTGGGTTGAGTCATGCTGGTTTGTTTCTTTCAGGTCCCGGCACTTGCAGTGCCGATTGAGAATACGATACTTCGCTACGTAAAATCCAAGGCGGACTGGTGGACGAATGTCGCTCACTACAATCGGGAACGTATCAGAAGGGGTGCAACTGTGGATAAGACCGTTTGTCGAAAAAATCTAGGAAGATTAACTCGTTTAATTTTAAAGGCCGAGAAGGTAAAAATCAAATTCAGTTTGCTTTCAGTCTTTGACTTCACCCTGATGGGCTCTCCATCATACACATCATATGACTTTTGACATTTGTCTACTCCGATTGTCTATTTTCTCATGTTCTTGCATCCTTTATATTCGTTCGACATCTAGTCTGGCGTCGTATGTTTTGGCTCCCTTTTGGGGGCAAAAGCATTTTCTTACCTGTTCGACAAATCACATTTCCTTTCTATTTGCAGGAAAGGCAACACAACTACTTGAAAGATGGTCCGTACATCACCCCGGAAGAAGCTGTGGTCATCTACACCACGACAGCCCATTGGCTGGAATCAAGGAAGTTTTCTCCTATACCGTTTCCACCACTGTGGTACAAACATGACACCAAACTTCTTGTGCTTGCACTAGAGAGGCTGAAGGAGTCTTACAGTGTGGCAGTGAGACTGAATCAATCGCAAAGGGAAGAATTGGGTCTTATCGAACAAGCATACGACAACCCTCACGAGGCTCTATCCAGGATAAAACGTCACTTGTCAAGCCAGCGTGTCTTCAAGGAGGTAAACCAAACCCCCGCCAGCCGTTTGTTTTAATGTCTCATGACCCGTCTTACAGTTTTGCAATTTAACATCCAATACGTACGCACGCATCTTTCACAGGTCGGCATCGAGTTTATGGATCTGTACAGTCATCTGCTTCCTGTTTATGAGATTGAACCTCTCGAGAAAATCACAGATGCGTACCTTGATCAGTATTTGTGGTACGAAGGTGACAGACGACAACTGTTCCCTAATTGGGTCAAGCCTGCGGATTCCGAACCGCCTCCTCTGCTGGTGTACAAATGGTGTCAAGGTATAAATAACTTGCAAGCGATATGGGATGCAAGTGATGGCCAGTGCGTGGTGGTGTTGCAAACAAAGTTTGAGAAGCTCTTGGAGAAAATTGATTTGATCTTGCTTAAGAGGTAAATCATTCGTCGTCCTCTTTCTTGCAAATTTATGCATTAAACTCACTCCTACTTCCATTTCCTTATCCGATTCACCGTTTGCAGGCTTTTATGTTTGGTTCTCGAACCATCACTTGCTGAGTATATAACTGGTAAAAACAATGTCGTTTTGTCATACAAGGATATGAGCCATACGAACAGCTACGGTCTCATTCCCGGTCTGCAAGTCGCCTCCTTTGTTGTGCAATATTATGGGCTTGTGCTTGATCTGTTGCTTCTTGGTTTGACCCGAGCCACTGAAATTGCCGGTCCTTCTCGGATGCCCAATGAATTCATTACTTATGCAGACACCAGAGTTGAGACCAGGCATCCCATTCGATTGTATTCCCGTTACATTGATAGAGTACACATGTTGTTTCGTTTCTCTCGTGAAGAGGCACGTGACCTAATTCAGCGGTATCTTATCGAACATCCTGATCCAAACAACGAGAATATGGTTGGGTATAACAATAAGAAGTGTTGGCCAAGAGATGCAAGAATGAGGCTGATGAAACATGATGGTACATCTCTTTGCCGCCTTAGCCTATCTATCTATTTAGCTTTTAGTTTCTGCTCTTTCTTTTCTCGGTGGTGGTGGTGGTGGTGCTGCTGTGTGTTTGAAGTTTTATTGGTTCATGAATCTGTTCGTGACTTTATTACCTGGACATTACAGTGAACCTCGGACGAAGTGTGTTTTGGGATATGAAGAATCGACTACCTCCAAGTATCACGACATTGGAATGGGAAAACAGCTTTGTTTCTGTTTATAGCAAGGACAATCCAAATCTTCTTTTCAGCATGTAAGGC
This sequence comes from Musa acuminata AAA Group, assembly GCF_036884655.1. Classification (NCBI taxonomy): domain Eukaryota; kingdom Viridiplantae; phylum Streptophyta; class Magnoliopsida; order Zingiberales; family Musaceae; genus Musa; species Musa acuminata. The sequence goes on from NC_088355.1 coordinate 31,446,038, forward strand.
TATTTCCTCCTGCATTTCTTTTCTCTTCAGTATGTTTTATGGCAACTCAGATCAGAGTGGTGTGCTGTAGTTTCAATTTTATTATGTATGTCTTTGCATGCTTGAAATTTATCTTTCCCAAAACGTTTAATTACATGCCCCTCATATTTTGATTGTCAAATGCCGTGTGTAGCTCTTCATCGTTGCTGCCCCTCATATTTTCTCTCTCTCTCTCTCTCTCTCTCTCTCTCTGCCTTAAATTGTAGCTCTTCATCATTGCTGCCTTAAATTTAGCTTGCACATCTGATGCAACCATGCAGAGAGCTCCACCGATTAATTTCTGAAAGAGTTCCTTTGTTGCTTCGAGTTGTTGTTTTTATCACTACCTCATCTGTGTATCAGCATGTGTGTAAGTATAAGCTATGTACAAACTTGTACTGTTTTTTCCTTGTTTTTGGTGCTAACAAAATATGAAGTGTGTTATTTTGCTTATTAAATGAGTACTTATATATTCAGTGCTATACACCCATTATGCCTCGTAAGACGGCTTTTTATTCTTTTATTCACTTTTCTCTTGTTCCTTTTTCGGATATTCTGGGTACCGAACTATCTTTTAGCGATCAAACTTTTTCTTATAGAAGCAATCTAGTTTTCAAAGCTTCGGTAACATTTATTCATCATCGTTTGTTGTTCGTAATGGATTGACTGTAGGTGTGGATTTGAGGTTCGGATATTGCCTAAAGTACGAATGGCTCCGGAGGCTGCTTTCGGTAACACAAAAGATGGAGTGTGGAACCTGCAAAATGAGCAAACCAAAGAGAGAACAGCGATGGCTTTCTTGCGTGTCGATGACGAACAACTGAAGGTGTTTGAGAATCGTGTACGGCAGATCCTTATGTCTTCAGGATCTACCACTTTCACTAAGATTGTTAACAAATGGAATACGGCTCTTATTGGTACTCCCAAACTGACTCTCTAGCTTTCTATATCATACGGAGGCTCTATTGCTTAATTTATGTACTGTTTTTACTTGTTCGACAGGTCTTATGACGTATTTCCGAGAAGCAACCGTGCACACGCAGGAGTTGCTGGATTTGCTGGTCAAGTGTGAAAACAAGATACAGACCCGTATTAAAATCGGATTAAATTCAAAGATGCCTAGCAGGTAAAAAAAAAAAAAAGCATTTTATTTTTTGTATTCACCAACTTTGCTGGTATCGTCGACGACGACGACGACGACGACAATCTCTGTGTGTGCTGACGTTTCTTCTGGTCAACAGATTTCCTCCTGTCATTTTTTACACGCCAAAGGAGATTGGAGGCCTTGGCATGTTGTCTATGGGTCACGTATTGATCCCACAGAGTGACCTGCGGTATAGCCAGCAAACAGATGTTGGAGTGACACATTTCAGGAGTGGTATGAGTCATGAGGAAGATCAACTTATTCCCAATCTTTACCGTTACATACAGGTTTTGTTTAATCAAACATCTTGGTTTTCGAATATATATATATATTTCATATTTGCTCATCTTGCACGGTGGCCTTTTTCTGATTTCTCCAGCCCTGGGAGAGTGAGTTTATCGATTCACAGCGTGTTTGGGCTGAATACGCATCGAAGAGACAGGAAGCAGGGTCACAAAATAGACGGCTGACACTCGAGGATCTAGAGGTATTTGGTTTTGCACCGTGAGTCAGTGGTGTACTCTTCTTACGTTAATCGAAAATAAAATTTCTTCAACCAAACCAAGATGATCCGTTTGCCCTGCGACTGCCGCTATCGCCATTGCCACTACTAATTCAAGTTTTGACGTGCTGTGCTGCGCTGTGCTGTAGGATTCCTGGGACAGGGGCATTCCTCGAATCAACACCCTCTTCCAGAAAGACCGCCATACTCTGGCGTATGACAAGGGATGGAGAGTTCGTACCGAATTTAACAAGTATCAAGTTTTGAAGCAGAATCCATTTTGGTGGACCCACCAACGGCATGATGGAAAGCTTTGGAACTTGAACAATTACCGGACCGACGTGATCCAAGCGCTGGGAGGCGTCGAAGGAATTCTGGAACATACATTGTTTAAAGGCACATAGTAAGTAGAAATTGGGGAGGGGGGGCATCATCGTCCTAGTAAAGTATTCATTTCATTTGACATCGTATTATTCGTCCTGTTATTCACCTTTTCTTTCAAGCTGATCGTGGCTATTATTATTATGTATTCATTCCAGTTTCCCGACATGGGAGGGTCTCTTCTGGGAGAAGGCATCTGGATTCGAGGAGTCCATGAAGTACAAGAAACTTACAAACGCGCAACGATCGGGTCTAAATCAAATTCCAAACCGCAGGTTTACCTTGTGGTGGTCTCCCACCATAAATCGTGCAAACGTGTATGTGGGCTTCCAGGTGCAGCTTGATCTGACGGGAATATTTATGCACGGAAAAATTCCTACTTTGAAGATATCTTTGATCCAGATATTTCGTGCTCATCTTTGGCAAAAGATTCATGAGAGTGTTGTCATGGACCTTTGTCAAGTTTTGGATCAAGAGTTGGATGCACTGGAGATTGAGACGGTGCAAAAAGAGACTATACACCCAAGAAAAAGTTACAAGATGAACAGTTCCTGTGCTGATATTCTTCTCTTTGCTGCACATAGATGGCCCATGTCCAAGCCAAGCCTGGTTGCCGAGTCAAAGGATGTTTTCGATCAAAAAGCAAGCAATAAATACTGGATCGATGTGCAACTTCGTTGGGGGGACTATGATTCCCATGACATAGAACGTTATGCTAGGGCCAAGTTCATGGATTACACAACGGACAACATGTCCATATATCCGGCACCCACTGGTATCGATTGCCGCATTCGGCACATGTATCTTATGGGGTCATTTGGGAAGTTGCTAAATGATGATCTTTCTTGTGTGTTTTTGCAGGCGTCATGATCGGATTAGATTTGGCATATAACCTTCACTCAGCCTTCGGCAATTGGTTCCCTGGGTCGAAGCCTTTATTGGCTCAAGCAATGAACAAGATTATGAAGGTATATTAGTTCTTCTTCTTCTTCTTCTTCTTCTTCTTCTTCTTCTTTTACCTGCGACCTTCAATTGTTTTGCTTACTCTCTCTCATGTTTTCATGCAGTCAAATCCGGCATTATATGTCCTGAGGGAGCGCATAAGGAAAGGTCTACAGTTGTACTCATCCGAGCCAACCGAGCCTTATCTTTCGTCACAAAACTACGGAGAAATTTTCAGCAGCCAAATTAAATGGTTTGTCGACGACACTAATGTGTATAGAGTAACAATACATCGAACTTTCGAGGGAAATCTCACCACTAAGCCCATAAATGGCGCCATCTTTATATTCAATCCGAGAACAGGACAGCTATTTCTGAAGGTTTACCGATTTCTTTAAAACCTAGCTCAGCTTGGTTTTGAGCTGTGTTTGATTTTGTTGAGGTTCAGACTTGTGGTTGGTTGGTATCTTGCAGGTCATCCATACGAGCGTGTGGGCAGGGCAGAAACGGCTGGGTCAGCTGGCCAAGTGGAAAACCGCAGAAGAAGTAGCTGCTCTTGTGCGGTCATTGCCAGTGGAAGAGCAACCAAAACAAATCATCGTCACTCGCAAAGGAATGCTGGATCCTCTAGAGGTCCATTTGCTCGATTTCCCCAACATCGTAATCAAGGGGAGTGAGCTACAGTTGCCTTTCCAGGCTTGCTTGAAGATCGACAAGTTTGGTGATCTGATTTTAAAGGCTACCGAACCTCAGATGGTTCTATTTAATATCTACGATGATTGGCTGAAGACTATCTCATCGTACACTGCCTTCTCCCGTCTCATATTGATTCTGCGGGCGCTGCACGTGAACAATGAGAAAGCAAAGATGTTACTGAAGCCTGACAAGACCGTCATCACCCAACCTCACCATATCTGGCCTTCTCTAACGGACGATGAGTGGATGAAGGTAACCTTCCTTAGAATGAATTATTCATTCGATAGCGCCTTTTATTATTGCCTTCCTTCCTTTACCATGTAAAGATAATGTTATGGGTTAACGAGGGAAAGATCTGATTCAGGTGGAAGTCGCACTGAGAGACCTCATTCTTTCAGACTACTCCAAGAAGAATAATGTGAATACATCTGCGCTAACACAGTCTGAAATCCGTGACATAATACTCGGTGCGGAGATTGCTCCACCCTCGCAGCAGAGACAACAGATGGCCGAAATCGAGAAACAGGTTTTGTATTCGTTCATGGGTGCTTTGCTTGCTTAAAATTCTATTTCGTATTTTGAGTTCGTAATGGATGGCTTTCTCTCGGCTGTTGTAGGCCAAAGAAGATAGTCGGTTAACAGCGGTTACATCAAGAACGACGAACGTCCATGGCGATGAGCTTATAGTCACCACAACTAGTCCATACGAGCAGCAAGCATTCGGTTCCAAGACCGACTGGCGCGTGAGAGCTATCTCAGCTGCAAATCTTCATCTCCGTGTTAGTCACATCTATGTGAACTCAGACGACGCAAAGGTACTACTACTAACTAATTCGATTTTCTAATATCCAAGTCATCCTTGAGCTACGACTTGAATCGGTCTTTATTTACATTTCCTTGTTTGTTGTGGTTTGTGATGAGCAGGAGACGGGATACACTTACATCATCCCTAAGAACGTCTTGAAGAAGTTTATTGGCATAGCAGATTTGAGAACTCAGATTTCTGGTTACCTTTATGGTTTGAGTCCCCAGGATAACCCACGGGTGAAGGAGATCCGCTGCATAGTTATGCCACCGCAATGGGGGACTCACCAGCAGGTGCATCTGCCGTCGGCTCTACCCGAGCACGACGTTCTAAACGACCTAGAACCACTGGGATGGATGCATACGCAGCCCAACGAGCTTCCTCAGCTATCTCCGCAGGTTGGATTTTTTAGTTGCTTTTAGTGATATTGGCCGTGCATTCATTGGGTGAGGAAATGCAATTTTCCCTTTGTTTTTTGTATTTTGTGCAGGATGTGACTGCTCATGCACGGATTCTCGAGAACAATAAGCAGTGGGACGGCGAGAAATGCATTATTTTGACCTGCAGCTTCACTCCAGGATCCTGCTCGTTGACTGCCTACAAGCTGACCCCATCCGGTTACGAATGGGGTCGTGTTAACAAGGATACCGGGAGCAATCCCCACGGTTATCTACCAACGCATTACGAGAAAGTGCAGATGCTTCTCAGTGACCGCTTCCTGGGCTTCTACATGGTAAATAAAATCTTCTCTCTCTCTCCAAATCACATTATTATGTTACGTTGCGATGGGTCGCTGAATCGCGGGTGTTTCTTTGGCTTGTCGGTTGGCATCTCAGGTCCCGGACGATGGCCCTTGGAATTACAACTTCATGGGAGTCAAGCATACGGTAAGCATGCGATACGGCGTGAAGCTAGGAACCGCGAGGGACTACTACCATGAGGATCACCGGCCGACGCACTTCCTGGAGTTCACTAATCTGGAAGAGGGGGGCGCAGCAGAGGCAGACAGGGAGGATGCCTTCTCGTAGTTGGGTCTATAGCGAGCGGCAGGCGATGAGCCTGTAGGATGATGGTGCGAGCCGACGTTTGTATTCCACTTTTGTACTCGGTGTTGTCCGTGAAAGAGGCCCCTCTCAGATTTTTATGTTATGGAATACTTGATGTTGAGCTCATCAAGACTCTGCTTCCTGAAAATTCTAGAATATTTCTTTATCACCATCGACTCTCACTTTTGCCTTCTCTGTTCTCTCAACATGGTAAGACAAATCGGTGTCTTTGCTTGTTGCAGCTCGAGTTCCCTCCCCACTCTTCTTGGTCTCTGACATTCCACGGATTGCAATGCCTCACAGCTCCGATTTGTTCTACTAGTATATAAAGCTGTCTGTAATCATCATAAAATATCCCATCAAGACCAACACCTCATTCCGATTTAGTTAATTGGAATTGACATATAAGGTTAGATAAATATATTATTATCAATTTATATTTAAATTTTTTTAATCATATGTGATTCTGTATCATTAAATTAATAAGTCGGATTCGAAACCATCCTCAACAATTTTTTTATACGAAAAGCACTAAGGTTATAATAGCAAATAATAATAATAATAATAATATTATATGAGACAAGCTTAAATTTGATGTTAGGTTCATCGTCCCATTAATTTCATATCCAAAAGAATAATAACTAACGTTGAAACATTAAACTGATAATAAAACATTTAACTTAAATTTAATAATATATTTAACTTAAAACATTAACTTGATTCAATCCGACAAGTGTTCTTACATACGAAACATTAAACTGATAATAATATATTTAACCTACTTTATAAGTGTTAAGGATTGAATATATTTTTATATCTACAAAATTGATTTGAAAATAAATTAAAAATGTCAAGTAACTTAAATTTAAAGTATCTTGATTATTTATTGTAAGATTTTGGAATCAAATCTTACCTTCAAATGAGAAAATTGAATCAACTATATAACCAGATTAATTAATTCACAAACATAAAAAACCATCCTCCACCCTCCTAAGGTGTCCTAAATTTCGATACAATTCCAAATAATATGCTGTTCTCACGTTGCATTGCAAGACTCCAAGTAAGGTTGCAAAATACGTAAATTGTAAGCCAACAAATTAAGGTAAGGTGCCCCGGTGCTAATATCTTGGATACTACGAGTTAAAACAATGTCAAATTCGCTAACTCAGCCTCCGCAAGCTACCTTTTGATGAAAGGAGACGCAATGCCTGGTCCGCATTCTTCAGAATGGAAGATGATCTGGGGACCTGCATCTTTCTCCTCTTCAAAAATTCCAAGGAATTTTCCAGGCATTGGGGAGGAGGAATGTCCTTCAGGAGAATTGTCTCAGGCCTAAAGATAAACCAACTGGTTAGCAGAATATTTCATAAATAATATAAATAGGAAGAGGAACAATTACCCCAATGCTTTCTTCTTTTTCTTTCTTTTAGTGTTTTTCTGCTTTACAATTTCTTCCTCAGAGTCTGATGAGAACGTTAACCTGTAGAAAGAAATTTAGTTCTCCACTAAAAAAAGTTTCTTTGCTCTTGATAAGCAAGCTCATCGAATTACTACAAGTGCATGATGCACTCCAATAATATAACAGAAGAAGGATTCAGGTACCATGAACAATCATGGTGATGACCAGATACAGTGATCCACTAAAAAAAAATTCAATCCTGAGAATACACGAGGCAATCCAAAAAGGCATACTTTTCACGGGCTGCAAGAACAGCAACTATGTTGCTTGGAAGCATTCCTGGTATACTGGGTGCGTCATCTGGTTGTTCAGTCTCTTCAGCTTCTACACCTTTCTTCTGTTTTGGTTGAGTCTTTCTCTGCGCCCATAGTCTCCTACGTTCTTTATTCTCATGAGCGACCCTTCAAAAAACAAGTCCACTCACTCATTTGTTCGCACTATTTTTCATATATTTTAAAGAAAGGAAGGACCAGAACTACATCTTCAACATACTTAAATAAGATTATGTACAGTTAAAACCATGTAAAAACAAGAAGATTGAAGTAAATGACATGGCATAGTGGCCTCAACATTTTATGTAGCATAAGAATGTCAAGATACCTAGCCAATCTGCAACTAGCATGTTGACAATTCTATCTTCACGTTGATAAAACCATATTTGAAAACCACAATACAACAATACTACACAGAAGTAGCCACACAACATATTTCACAAATATGCAGGACCATCCTATCTTGTGAATTCAAATTTACAGAAACTTGTACCAAGAAATGAATTGAATGCTCTCATGTTGAGGATAAGATGTTCATCAAAAAGCGCCTCCAAAAAAGATTACATCTGAGACATATTTGCTTTAAATTATTTCACATGCATCCTTCCCGTACTTCAGATAGTGGCAAGCTTTGGTTACAACTTATATATTCAATAAAAAAATACATTCCGAAATTATGTGAAATGCAAAGCAAAATTTTAATTTATCTTTGGTGAGGCAATAAAAGTCATGTATGCATTCTTAGCATGATTGATTGAAGCTAAGCTAAGAGAAGAAATTAACAGTCCAAAATAGCTATTCGACTCAACAGATGATAGAACAATATTTTCAGAATAATGAATGCATCTTCAGATAGGACATGTATAACTCTTAACAGAAGAGCGAGACAGCTCAAAGAAGTATTTGCCCTGCGTACAAACTTAATGCAGTGCTGCATGAAAACTAATGCCAGCTCAAACTATTGAGCTACATGTCCAATTGCACTGTTTATTGCATTCCACATTCAACTCAATAAAATTAATGCAGACACACCTAATATGAAAGAAACATTCAACATAACTCTTTTAACTATGGCAGGATACATGCTCATACAGGTATGCAACAACCAAAAAGTTGACCCTAAGAATTCAGAATAGGCTGACACAAACTTGCACCAGCAAACTTCAGCATGCATTGATGCCACCGAAACTGGCTGTTCAAAATCAGCATACCTGAGAATGTCTTGGTACCATTAAAACTAGTTTCATGTAGAAGCATGTCCCCATGTGCAGTAGCACATGAATCCTCGATTTGCACATTAATACTTGCATAAACTGTCTGATCCAATAATTACAACAGAAAGCTGTCGATCTCAACTATGTGGGTATCGGCTATATGAACTATTACTGATTAATTCAAGAGAAGTGTTTTTGCATAAATATTGCCATATCCTTTTTGCGTGCAGTCTGGATTATGGATTGGGCTACTAAAGGCAGCATGAGGGTTCCCCAGCATCTAAAATCCAGCACCTCCTGTACCTTAAAATTTTCGATTTATTTCCATCTGATGTTGCATTTGCTGTGGCTTTTGAATCGTAGCAAACATCTCATTTAGCTAAAAATACCTAAAACAATGTGGCATTTGAGCTCCTAGTAGAAGCATCCAACATCAATGCTTAATCACGTCGGCGACATGACCAGAAACCTATCTCATCTTATTTTACTTCAGAAAGCAAATAAAGAGAAAGAAAATATCATCGATTAAATCACCATAAATCTATAGGCATATCCAACAAATAATTATTTCCTCACGGATGTACGATAACTACGTTGAAACCCTAGTTGAAACCTAGGGTTCCCGAACCGAAAAGCAAACGACCAGTTTTAGCCGACAGATGATGAAGAAAATTGGGGAAGTAAACCACGAGAAAGGGCAAGGAAGGATCTGCCAAAGTTGGACCTCGGCGGCAGTAAGCTCCTCCGGTGCGTCGGAATCGCCGCCGTCATGCATCTCCTTCATCGCCGCTCTGCCGCCACCGACGGATTGGGGAATCGCCCAGGACGCTGGCCGCCGTTACATTATATAGGCGGCAACCGGTTGGTGACCAGACCGAACCGGTCCAACATAAACGGAGTGCGCTAAAAACCAAGACAACTTAAACCCCCAACGGAAGCGGCCCAAATGACTCACTCCTCTTCTTCCAGTGAGTGAGAGTGCGGAATCCCTCCTCATCACACCAAATCCTGCCCACTGATTCGTTGTTCTCTAAATAATTGAAATGGTTAGTGATGATGTTTTCCATTTCTATTTCCTGGATAGTGTAGTCAGTGGTTCCGATCTTCTATTTTGAAAGAAGCGAGTATCCTAAATCTCGGGTCATGTGAGTTGATGATATGATGATTGGGTGTTCATCGTCGAGGAAGACCTAAACAACAATTAGGTAACTAGTACAAAACAAAGACATGCTGCTATTGGCGGCCACATTAGCATAAAATCATAACGAACTCATCCTCTCGATTAAATGTAAGTAATTCAAAGAATAATAATCTTCTTAAAACCATATAATTAGTACTACCACTATAATCAATAGTGGTTTGGATACAAATCATTTGATTAAATGATTTATTCCTACCTTCGTTGACTTGAGCAATCGACGGGTCCTCAAGTAGACGCATCCAAAGTTCAAAAAAAAATTCCACATCTAGCTTTTAAATAGAGAGAACCCTTAGATATGTCTTTCATCAAACTTTCCTCGTCTCAGTGAAAGATGATAGATACTATTAAAAAAAGATAGACCTCCAAATTCATTCAAATCTATATATCAAGGTGACGTTGAAAATGTATTATTAATATGAACGAAGCTTAATGACGCCTTTTGATTTCCTTCATATCCTCCCTTTAATTGATGATGATGTCTACAGAAACTTGAAACGTGACTCTGTTATTTTCACTTCTTACCCTTTTATTCTTTTGCTTTTGTTTGATTAGGTGTACGTTCTTGCTGCAGATGCATGGAGCAGTCTTGTCTTTTATTTTTATTTTTATTTTTTCGTAAATAATAAGTGATGAGAGTGAAATTTGATCTAGTAATTTTTTTTACTAGCTAAATTTTATTCGACACATTGAAAAATCTTAACCAAATATGGTTTCGAATCTTCAACCTAGTGTGTTGAAAAAATTATGATTTAAAATGTTCGATCTAAGAAAAATAAATTGGAAATATTATCATTAAACTAATATTCTACTTGTTTAAATTTATATTATTATTATTATTATTATTATTATTTTTCTAGTTGTTGTTGATAGGTTTAGATCGGTAACTCCTTCACCTTGATGATATCATGAGATGATGATGATGATGATATTATTATTATTAGAGGCTGTTGATCGATGAATAGTGAGCTAAGCCAGTACGTGTTCGTCACTTCACTGAATTTAATCTGAAATCATAAAGAATTCTTGATAAGAGTCATCTTGTTGGTCACATCTTGCAAGACTTCAATACAAATGTTGGACTACGACATCGAACAAACAAGAGAGAACATTTATTTCAACAAATTATATTACAAGCCTCTTAAACGGAAGACGGGAGGAGCAATATTCCAACAAACATCAGAAATAGATTTGCTCTTCAACACAATCACCACATCAGAAGCAGTGAGGATATTACGACCAAAAAGAAGAAAAGATGTCAACATATTTGTGAAGGGAACAGAGATGTTGTCATCTACAACATCACTGATAGGAAGAGACTCCACCAAAGTGGCTGCCAAAGAAACTCTTCTGACTGTCTGCTCCCAATCCAAATGCACATATCCAAAAACACAGAACTAGCAGAGCGTCCTGCAACACAAAGATCTAGGAGCAGTAGAACCACATGAAGCCAAACACAAACATGGAGATGCTCCCAACCCACCTCATATGTTCATTGCAGGGAAGCTTGATCTCCCCGTACCTTCTGCCCACTATTTTAGCAAAACCCTGTAGACGCATGCAATGGCTTCCAACTCGAGGTTGATAGCCACAAGGAAAACTAACGGCTCCCCTCTTTTAGTGCTGTTCCGATCCTAACAGTTATCACGATGTCCCTCTCGAGTAACCTATGACCGAGATTATTTAGGATCTGTGTTTAAAGGTGAATCGATCTCATTATCGTGATCTCATCACGATCCGATTCCCATTGCACAAATCCAACGACATCACAATATATATATATATATATATATATATATATATATATATATATATATATATATATATATATATATATATATATATATATATATATATATATATATATATATATATATATATATATATATATATGCATATATGCAATAGTTATAAAGTGATATATGTCAAAATATAATAAGCAAAAATATTCTATATCAAGTCACACGAGCCATCACTCACGTGATCGGCTTGCTAGGTACCTATGACTAGCACCACCTTTGCAGGTGGGCGCCCCCGTGGGTAGCGCTAACCCCGCGGGCGGGTGCCCCTATGTGCGCCGCCCCTTTTGCGGGGGGTTCTGCCCGCGAGGCTGGCTGCCAGCCCCGCCGACCGCAAGCTTGCTGTAGGCACAGCGCTTGCGCATGCGCCGGCGCTGTGCTACCTGGCTGCGACTACCACTGCAGGTGGTTGCAGGCATGCATATCGAGGGTAGCAACTATTGCTGCCCTTCCTTGTTTTTGCGTCAATGATTTTGACGTCAAAATTCTTCCTAAACACAACACACGCAGTTCAAAACCAATCATTCGCACAAACAACCTAGCTCTGATACCACTGTTGGGAAATTTTGGGGGCAACGTCACATGCGCAATGGAAGAATAAGAAAACAAAATCCCCGATTCCCAAAGAGATGTTCATCGTCGTGCGAAGATTGGTGCACAAAATCCATGAAACTTAAAAACTGCGTATAGAGTAAATTGTGTTACCTAGGGAGATCGTATATCCCTATTTCCTAACAGATTTAGGAGAGGGTGAAGGAGGTCAAGCGTCCTCATCTCTAGTGGTGATCCACACAGTAGGGATGCGACGACGCTCCTCAAAACTCCAGGCCTGCTTTGAGGTGGAGAGGGGAAGGAGAATAGGAGAGGCAAGCAAAGGCTTTAGCCTATGAGGCTCTGAATCCCTTCTATTTATAGAGGTCCCTTGTCAAACCCTAATGGATCCTCCCCTAGTGGGTATTGGATCTGCATCCAATAACCCAAGCCTTTTAGATTAGTGGATCTCTATCCAATAATCTCTCATGGGCTCTTATTGGATCTCGTCTATGGGATTTAATAATTCAAGGGCTTATTGGATATCCAATAAGACAATGGATTCGTCGGATATCTTATATCCGAACCTCTACTCATCGCAATGCCTACCATATATGTGTGACCCTCTCTAGGCCCACTATCAAGCTGGCCATGAGTCATACCTGTCAGAACTCCTTCTAACTTAGTGAATTATTATCTCTGTAATAATTCACTCGACTCATTGATTACGGACGTACTATGCCACTACGTCGTAGTCCCCAAACAATACAGGGGAAAACAATCCATTGGACATATCTGTCCTCAATTACCGTGTAGCTATAGCCTCTCATCCATATAATATCCCAGAGACCGTATATTGAGCATGGTGCTGTCAGACCCATACGGTTTCTACTCGAGTCTCGCTCTAATCGGATTCTCCCGGAGAACTCTTTCCCTCTCAACCCGAATGACCCTGGCCATGGATTTGTCTGAGTAAGAACACATGGGATATTCCTCTCATGACGTTGAGAGTGGATGATCCTCTATTGACACTCAATAGCCCTCGTAAAGTCGACTACCACTCCCAATGACCAGTTATACTAGATTTGGGACAGCCAAACCTTTATACCCCCACTTACTCCTTTCTTAAACCACACTAACACTTAGAGCTTGAGAGGAGTTCTCACAATATTACAATAGTGTTTTTCTACTTTTTTTGCTCTCAATTCTTTTGTATGTTAACCAAGGATAGGAGGGATATTTATAGACTTCAAGTGGATTCAAACTTGGAGTCTAAAAGTATCTCATCCTCGGTTTTTGGGTACTAGTGGTACAATCGCTTGTGTTGGGCCGCCTACAACACTAACACTAGGTGGTACCATCACCCAGTCTGGTGGTACCATTGCTTAGGAGATTGTCTAGGCGGCACCACCGCCCAGACTAATGGTGTTGAATCTTGGATTTTTATGATGAAACTAATTAATAGTGTTAATGATTTGATCTATGTTTTGAGTGACGCAAGAAGCTTCGATCAAGGAAAGACAATTAAAAGCAGGAAGAATCATGTTGGATCGGAGTAGAACTGTTGAATCTCGGATTTTGATGATAAAATCAATTGATGGGTTAATTGATCTAATCCATATTATTGAGTTAAGTGTGCAGGATTAACTACGATAACCAGAAAACATAAAGCAAGAATACCGGAGTCAAGTTCGATGGACGTTTAAGAGTCTGAAGAATCATCGGAGATGTTGTCGGAACCAACCGAGAAGAAATCAAGAACTTGTCGGAATCTTCGGAAGTTCGCTGAAGCAATCGTCGGAGGTTCGCGGAGATCACCGAGAAGGCTCGGTTACTTGTTGAAGTTGTCACAAGATCGGGAGCCTGCTGGGAGTCCGTCGGAAGAAATCCTAGGGCATATCGGAAGTTTGCCGGAAGTTCGTCGGAAAGCTCGCCGGAACAAGACTCGACGTTCGTGGTTGAAAACTTGCTTGGGATTGTTTTAGTTATATAGTTCACATATAATTAGGATTAGGATTAAAAGATAATCCTATATCCTAGTTAGGGGCCACTGGGCCCAAAATTAGACTTGGTTTGGGCTAAATTTAAAGCCCAACCAGTGAACCGAAGGGTTTGGCGGTGGCACCGCCCAGCACCCGAGAGCCAGACGGTGGCACCGCCAGCCGCCAGTACACTATCAGTGTCAGACACTGACAGGCGGTGGCACTGCCAGCATCGGGAACCAAAGATAATTCAAATTTTGGAGCCCAAATTTGAATCCTCTTGAGGCCTATAAATACCCCTCAATTCTCAGCTGAGATTACAACTTTTTAGAAGAAAAGATTGAGAAAAAGGTCATAGAAAAGTCTTAGCAAGTCTTGTTTTCAATTTGCTAGAGTGTTCACCTTCTTTCTTACTGAAAATTTGTAAGAGTATGAACTGCTTGTAAAAGGTTGTAATAGGGGTATTTGTCCATCCCCTTCAAGAGATTTGCTAGTGGAAGGTGGGAGCCTCATCGAAGAGGGCCTCGCAAGTGGATGTAGGTCATTTGATCGAACCACTTTAAAATCAGCGTGATCTCTGGTTTGCATTTTCTTATTGCTATTTACATTACTGCAAACCTTCTTACGTGCTTTATTTCCTCATTACCTTTGCTGCACACCTTTACTAACACACGTTCAAGTTAAGCTTTTCAAGTTTGGTTTTTATCGTACGAAAGATTTATCGAAACCAACGTTTTAATCCGCTGCACTAATTCACCCCCCTCCCTCTTAGTGCCACTCCGATCCTAACAGTTGGTATCAGAGCTAGGCTCACTCTCATATTTGGTTTGATACCCAAGAGAGATGGCTTACTCCGACATACATGAGGGTCATTCTATCACACGTCCACCCATGTTTAATGGGTCGGATTATACTTATTGGAAGACTCGTATGAGGATCTTCCTCATTTCCATGGATTTCGAGGTTTGGACTATTGTCGAAAATGGATTTTAAAAATCTTCTCTTTCGATGAGCGAATGGAATGAATCAGAGAAGAAGGGTTTTGCTTTAAACGCAAAGGCTATGAATGCCTTGTTTTATGCACTAGACAAAAATATATTTAATCGTGTTTCAATTTGTGATTCGGCTTTTGATATTTGGAGAACTCTTGAGGTCACTCATGAAGACACTAGCTGAGTGAAAGTGTCCAAAATCAACATCCTTGTGCACTCTTACGGACTCTTCCGAATGAAACCAAGTGACTCCATCGGAGACATGTACACCCGGTTCACGGATGTCATCAATGGACTCAAAGCTCTTGGTAAAGATTTTACTAACTTTGAACTAGTAACTAAAATCTTAAGATTCCTCCCTAAAAGTTGGGATCCAAAATTTACGGCCATTCAAGAGGCCAAAGACCTTAAAACATTCCCTCTCGAAGAACTTATTGGGTCTCTAATGACCTACGAAATGACATGTCAAGCTCATGACGAGCTCGAGAACCCCCTTCCAAAGAGCAGGAAGGATATGACACTCACATCACAAGAAGATCACTTGAAAGGAACATCAAGTGATGAGGACAGTGATAATGACATTGCACTTTTGACTCAAAAATTTAAAATTTTTTTAAGAAAGAACAAATTTAAAAATAATACAAAAAATAAATTTGAACACAAGAAGGACCAAGTGATTTGCTATGAGTGCAAAAAATCGGGACACTATAAGAACGATTGTCCCCAAGCCAAAAAGAGAACATCAAAGAAGAAGGTGCTCAAGGCAACGTGGGATGATTCAAGCGCGTCCGAAAAAGAGGAGTCCAACACCGAGCAAGTTGCTCATTACGCCCTAATGGCCATCTGAGAAGAGGTAACGGATTTAATTGATGCAGATTTACCATATCATGAATTATTAAATGTCTTCCATGAGTTATTTGATGAATGTAAGACAATTAGTAGAAAATATAAATTGCTAAAAAAGGAGCATGATAGTCTCAATTGTAATGTCGATAAATTAAAGACTGAATATCATGATAGTTTAGCTCCATGTATAAAATGCCATGATCTAGAAACTCTCCAAAAGGAGAACTTGCTACTTAAGGACACCTTAAAGAAATTTGAGGTTGGTAGTAAGTCTTTGAACATGATCCTTACAAATAAGGGTCATGTTCCTTAAAGAAGTGGAATAAGATTTGTGAGAAGTCCTCACCAAAATCCAACCACCTTCATTAAAGGCCATGTCTTACATTTTCGGCACCAAAGCAATTGCAACTTTTGTTACAAATATAGACATAAAACTTATAAATGTCCATTCAAGAAAATTAGTCTGAATAAACTAATTTGGGTTCCTAAAGGAACTATGATCAATTATATGCAATATGATAAACAAGTCATATCAGTTTTTAAGGCACCCAAAAGAAAATGGGTACCTAAAAATAATCCCTTCTTGTAGAAACATACACCATCACAAGCTAGGAGCAAGAGATGGTATCTCAATAATGGATGCTCAAGACATATGACTAGAGATCCATCTCATTTCTCTATGCTCACTAGCAAAGAAGAAGGGTACGTCACCTTCGGAGACAACAACCAAGGCAAAATCATTGGCAAGGGAACCATAGGTAACAAATTAAAATTTTCTATTGATGATGTCTTACTAGTTGATGGATTAAAACATAATCTCTTGAGTGTTAGTCAATTATGCGATAAAGGTTATATCGTTAGATTTGAATCAAATGTGTGTATTATTGAAAAACCAAACCGTAACATAACTATGATTGTATTAAAATAAAATAATGTCTACACCATCAACCTTGATGAACTAAGTAATGAAATATGCTTTTCCGCTTTAAATGATGATGCTTGGCTTTGGCATAGGAGACTAGGCCATGCAAGCATAAAACTAATATCTAAGATCTCATCTAGAGAATTAGTACGAGGAATTTCAAATATGAAGTTTATTAAGGACAAAGTATGCAATGCATGTCAATTAGGTAAACAAATAAAAACTAATTTTAAACCAAAAATTCAAATTAGCACCACTAGACCATTACAATTGATTCATTTGGACTTATTTGGACCAATTGACACGACAAGTCTAGGAGGAAGCATATATGCGTTTGTAATTGTGGATGACTATACTAGATACACTTGTACCTATTTCTTAGCTCACAAAAGTGATTGTTTCAAGTGTTTCTCTAAATTTTGTAAACTCACTCAAAACGAAAAAGGCTTCATGATTTCATCAATTCAGAGTGATCACGATGGCGAATTTTAAAACCGTGACTTTCAAAATTTTTGTGAAGTTAATGGATACAATCACAACTTCTCCACTCTGAGGAATCCTCAACAAAATGGAGTAGTTGAAAGAAAAAATAGAAACCTACAAGAAATGGCAAGAAAGATGTTAAATAAACATAGTCTACCCAAGTATTTTTGGGCCGAAGACGTGAATACGGCTTGCTACATCATGAATAGGGTCCTAATAAGAGCGTCCCTATTAAAAACTCCCTATGAATTATGGAATAACAAAAAATCAAATATTTTCTATTTTAAAGTTTTCGGTTGTAAATGCTTTATTTTGAATGAAAGGGATGCCTTAGGAAAATTTGATGCTAAATCCGATGAAGGCATCTTTCTTGGTTACTCTTCCGTTTCTAAGGCTTTTCAGGTTTTTAACAAAAGAACCTTAGTAATAGAAGAATCTATTCATGTAGTTTTTAATGAAATTTCTGATTTAAAGAAAAATGATTTTGATGATGATCTTGGTTTTGATAATTTGAATTTAAATGAACCCCCTCCTCAAAATAGCAACTTGGATGCTCCTTCTTCCGAAATTTTCTTACCCAATGAATGGAAGTATATAGATGCTCATCCAAAGGAGCTAATTATAGGAGATACATCAAAAGGGGTTCAAACTCGTTCCTCTTTCTAGAATTTTTGTGCTAACGCTGCATTCCTTTCTCAAATCGAACCTAAATGCATTGACGAAGCCTTAAAAGATGATTTTTGGGTTATTGCAATGCAAGGGGAATTGAATCAATTTGAGAGGAATAAGGTATGGAAGCTTGTTCCTAGACCTAGTGACCATTTAGTCATTGGTACTAAATGGGTCTTTAGAAACAAGCAAGACGAAGATGGTATTGTGGTTAGAAACAAGGCTAGATTAGTGGCCAAAGGTTTCAACCAAGAAGAAGGTATCGATTACGAAGAAACCTTCGCTCCCGTGGCTTGATTAGAAGCCATAAGGATGCTCCTTGCCTATGCTAGTAGTAATAACTTTAAACTATTTCAAATGGACGTCAAATGTGCATTCTTGAATGGTTTTATTTCGGAAGAAGTATATGTTGAACAACCTCCCGAATTTGAAAATTCTCTTCTACCTAATCATGTATTCAAATTGACTAAGGCTCTCTATGGTTTAAAACAAGCTCCTAGAGCTTGGTACGAAAGGCTTAGTTCCTTTCTTATTTCAAATAATTTTACTAAAGGCAAGGTTGATACTACATTGTTTATCAAATACTTTGAAGATAATTTTCTTATTGTGCAAATTTATGTTGACGATATTATTTTTTGCTCTTTAGATGAATCACTATGTGAATCATTTGCCAAATGTATGAGTCATGAATTTGAAATGAGATTAATGGGTAAATTAACTTTCTTTTTAGGATTACAACTCAAAAACTTAGTGATGGTATATTTCTTAACCAATCTAAATATACATTAGAATTGTTAAAATGATTTAACATGGATAATTCAAAAGCAACAAACACCCCGATGAGTACTTCGACTAAGTTAGATTTGGATGAAAATAGTAAAAATTTCGATCAAAAAACATATAGGGGAATGATAGGTAGTATACTCTACCTCACCGTGACTAGACCGGATATTATGTTTAGTATAGGACTTTGTGCTAGATTTCAATCCAATCTTAAATTATCTCATCTTAAGAGCTTTAAAAGAATCTTTAGATATCTTAATGGAACTCCAAATTTAGGATTATGATATCCAAAATCTAATAAATTTGATTTAATAGCTTATGCAGATGCCGATTTTGGCGGATGCAGGATAGATAGAAAAAATACATCCAGAACATGCCAATTTTTAGGACATGCACTTGTCTCTTGGACTTCCAAGAAGCAAAATTTAGTTGCACTATCTACAGCAGAAGCCAAATACATTGCTGCAAGTGCATGCTGTGCACAAGTTGTTTGGATGAAAAATACATTAGAAGACTATGGAATTTACTTAAAAAATATTCCCATAAAATGTGATAATACAAGTGCCATATGTCTTACTAAAAATCCAATTCAGCACTCTAGAACTAAGCACATCGACGTTAGGCATCATTTCATACGTGATCATGTCCTTAACAATAATGTCGTTTTAGAATTTATTGACACAAAGCATCAATTAGCAGACATTTTTACAAAAACCTTAAATTAAGACCAATTTGAATTCATTAGAAGGGAACTAGACATGTTAAATTATTCCTGAAAATAAGTTTGTTTGAATATGACAAATATCTCATCCTTTTCGTTCCTTTGTGAATTTGACTTCAACCTTCTCCTTTTGCTTTTGAACAAAAATTGAACCCTCCTTTGAGATGTATTTTTAAATTCTAGATAAATGCTGATTTTTTTTTCTGAATGAATGTTGATTTTTTTTTTTCGGGACGAATGCTAATTTTTTTTGAATTCTGGATAAATATGTTTAGCAAATTTGAATGATGAATTTTATATGATTAATCTTAATGCTAAATTCTTTTTCTAATGATTTTATGATCACAAATTGTGTGCTTCACGTCTCATCTCCTTTTTATTGATGACAACGGGGGAGAAAAGTGATGACTTGTACCATTTTGATAGCATGACTTATATGAATTACAAAAGCTTGTGTGATACGAATGTCTTATATGCTTTGCAAAATCTTTGAGAATATTGTAAGATTGGTTGATCATATTGAAATCATGCCTTACATCTATATCATGAAATTCATGTTGAAAATCTTTATCTCCTGTTGGAGTAAAAATTGTCCCTTATCATTCGACTTGAAAATGATTTTCATCGAAGTTTCGTATTTACTTATGCTTAATGAGAATAACGATAAGTTCAATGGTTAGAACTTATCGGTTTATGCTTGAATTCAATGGGATGAAATTCAAGTGTTTTTATCTTCTCATAATATGACATATAGATAGGGGGAGTTACGTTTAATTCCGTCATCAATTGATTGTCATCATTAAAAAGGGGGAGATTGTTGAATCTCGAATTTTGATGATAAAATCAATTGATGGGTTAATTGATCTAATCCATATTATTGAGTTAAGTGTGCAGGATTAACTACGATAACCAGAAAACATAAAGCAAGAATACCGGAGTTAAGTTCGATGGACGTTTAAGAGTCCGAAGAATCGTCGGAGATGCTACCGGAACCAACCGAGAAGAAATCAGGAACTTGTCGGAATCTTCGGAAGTTCGCTGAAGAGATCGTCGGAGGTTCGCGGAGATCACCGAGAAGGCTCGGCTACTCGTTGAAGTCGTCACAAGATCGGGAGCCTGCTAGGAGTCCGTCGGAAGAAATCCGAGGGCATATCGGAAGTTCGCCAGAAGTTCGTCGGAAAGCTCGTCGGAACAAGACTCGACGTTCGCGGTTGAAAACTTGCTTGGGATGTTTTTAGTTATGTAGTTCACATGTAATTAGGATTAGGATTAAAAGATAATCCTATATTCTAGTTAGGGGCCAACTGGGCCCAAAATTATACTTGGTTTGGGCTAAATTTAAAGCCCAACCAGTGTACCGAAGGGTCTGGCGGTGGCACTGCCTAGCACCTGAGAGCCAGGCGGTGGCACCGCCAGCATCAGGAACTAAAGAGAATTTAAATTTTGGAGCCCAAATTTGAATCCTCTCGAGGCCTATAAATATCCCTTAATTCTTAGGTGAGATTACAACTTTTTGAGAAGAAAAGATTGAGAAAAAGGTCTTAGAAAAGTCTTAGCAAGTCTTGTTTTCAATTTGCTAGAGTGTTTACCTCCTTCTTTCTTGCTGAAAATTTGTAAGAGTGTAAATTGCTTGTAAAAGGTTGTAAGAGGGGTATTTGTCCTTCCCCTTCAAGAGATTTGCTAGTGAAAGGTGGGAGCCTCATCGAAGAGAGCCTCATAAGTGGATGTAGGTCATTTGACCGAACCACTTTAAAATCGGCGTGATTTCTGGTATGCATTTTCTTATTGCTATTTACATTACTACAAACCTTCTTACGTGCTTTATTTCCTCATTACCTTTGTTGCACACCTTTACGAACACACGTTCAAGTTAAGCTTTTCAAGTTCAGTTTTTATCGTACGAAAGATTTATCGAAACCAACGTTTTAATCCACTACACTAATTCACCACAAAGATATGCAGCTAAATTTTCTGCAGCACAGATTTTCAAGTGCAGCAATTGGACATAAAAGATCTGTAATTTATATTGAAAATTTTCTAGATGAAACCAAAGGGAAATCCACTGTTAGGAAGTGTCAAAGCTATCCTAAAAATTTCATAGAGATTTGGATAGAAAAAATATTATATCAAGATCAAACAAACAGTACTATGCGGCTGAAATTTTATAATGCAGATTTTCAAGTATAGCATATTAGATGTAAAAATCAATGG
This sequence comes from Musa acuminata AAA Group, assembly GCF_036884655.1. NCBI lineage: Eukaryota > Viridiplantae > Streptophyta > Magnoliopsida > Zingiberales > Musaceae > Musa > Musa acuminata. Next base: position 31,467,654 of record NC_088355.1, read on the forward strand.
TTTATATTGAGAATTTTTTGAAAAAACTAAAGGGAAATCTATTGTTAGGAAGTGTCAAAGATGTCATAAAAATTTCATAGAAATTTGGATAGAAAAAATACAGTAGCAAGATCAAACAGATGGTGCTATGCGGTTGGAATTCTACAATGTATCATTCGTCGTAGAGATGAAAACTTTATGACAAAAAGTTTATGCAGCAATATAGGAACATTTTTTTTTTTGGATTTTCGAATAAGGATAACTAAATTGCAGCAGCAGTAAGGTAGGAAACCAGAACCTGTTGCAATTCACGGGGATATCAAAGGATGATCCGTGGTGGTGGAGATGATGGTGGAATTCGGCGACGATCTTTTAAGCAATTGTGGGAATTGCTTTGGGCGGTTGTGGAGGGCTGATGGATGGCAATAGAAGGACAGCGAGATGCCAAGAACGCTGCTATGATATCAGGTATTAGAACCCTTGCATATTCTAAACTTGGGGTTGATCTCTTTAGGGGATTGTCCTCTTTGGAACTCTATAGGGGTTCCTCCCTCCAAGTTGTTGCTCAAAGGCTGCAGAAAAGATTCATCCATTGCCTATCAAAAAAGGAGGAATACATGACTATTTATAGAGTTTCTAAACCCTAACTCCTAATAGGACTCCTACTTCTAACCAACTCATAATAGGACTTCTACTCAAGACTCCTATTCCTTTACAACTCCTAATTCTTCTCTAAGAAACAACCTCCTAACCCTAGCCAGCCTCTTCACCTCTTTAATAGGGGTCGACTTAGGTAGGTTTTACATGAATGTCCCTCTCAATTAGGACTCTCCTAGCTAGAGTCCTAACATACTTCTGAAGCACTCAAAGTGTTTGCATTCCTTACGTTGAGTTAGCTACTATGATTCACCTTCTTAGTGCTATCGAATTTCACAGAAAGTTTTCACTCCAAATTGGAACTATTATGATTGGGTTGGCACTAAGAGAGGGTGAATTAGTGTAGCAGATAAAAACGTCAGTTTTGAAAATCTTTTCGTTCGATGAAAACCAATAACGGAAATGCTTAAATTGAAAGTATGTGGAAGCGTAGAGAAAGTAAGAATTCCATTTGCAATAAAGGTAAATAGCAAGAAATAATTGCAAACCATATTTTTATATTGGTTTAGTCATCATGACCTACATCCACTCCACCGATTCCTCTTCTGTCGAGGCCACTAGCATCCACTAACGATCTTCCTTCAATGGATGAAAATCAACTACCCTTTTACACTCTTTCTTTTTTTCATGGGTTTAGGAGACTGTTGGGAAATCTGGGGGCAATATCACATATGCAGTGGAAGTACAAGAAAATAAAATCCCCTATTCCCAAAGAGATGCTCGTCGTCTTGCAAAGATTGGTGTGCAAAATCCGTGAAACTTAAAACTGCGTATAAAGTAGATTGTGTTACCTAAGGAGATCGTATATCCCTGTTTCCTTGCAGATCTTTAGGAGAGGGTGAAGGAGGTCAAGCATCCTCCTCTCTAACGGTGATCCACACAATAGGGCTACGATGACGCTCCTCGTAACTCCAGGCTTGCTCTAAGGTAGAGAAGGGGAGGAGAATAGGAGAGGCAAGCAAAGGCTTTAGCCTATGAGGCTCTGAATCCCTCCTATTTATATAGGCCCCCTGTCAAAACCTAATGGACCCTCCCCTAGTGGGTATTCGATCTGCATCCAATTACCCAAGCCTTTTAGATTAGTGGATCTCTATCCAATAATCTCTCATGGGCTCTTATTGGATCTCATCCATGGGATCCAATAATTCAAGGGCTTATTAGATATCCAATAAGACAGGGGCTCTGGTGGATATCTCATATCCGAACCTCTACTCATCGCAATGCCTACCATATGTGTGTGACCCTCTAGGCCCAATATCGAGCTAGCCGTGAGTCATACCTGTCAGAACTCCTTCTAATTTAGTGAATTATTATCTCTATAATAATTCACTCGACTCATCGATTACGGACGTACTGGGCACTACGCCGTAGTCCCCAGACGATACAGGGGAATATAATCCATTGGACCTATTTGTCCTCAATTACCTTGTACCTATAGTCTCTCATCCATCTAATATCCCAAAGACCGTATATCGAGCATGGTGCTATCAGACCCATACGGTTTCTACTCGAGTCTCGCTCTAATCGGATTCTCTTAGAGAACTCTTTCTCTCTCAACCCGAATGGCCCTAGATAGGGATTTGTCTGAGCAAGAACACATGGGATATTTCTCTCATGACGCTGAAAGTGGATGATCCTCTATCGACACTTAATAGCCATCGTAAGGTCGGCTGCCACTCCCAATGACCAGTTGTACTAGATCTAGGACATCTAAACCTATAAGTCTGATATCAAAGAGTGGAGCACTTATACAGGACATCCTTGGTGTCTCAAGTTTAAGGACCAAATACACTACTAAGACTATAGAATCGTTGTCTAACAATAAAGCATCATCAACCGTCCAACATTCTAAAAGTGGATCAATTAGTGAACTTATTCTCCAATGAGCACCTGTACTGTATACCTAGTGTCCCCACACGAGCAGCTATGAATCCAGCTACATCCATCATATGGATGGGTATACAGCACACCAGTCTGTTCAGTTATCACGATATCCCTCTCGAGTAACCTATGACTAGGATTATTTAGGATCTGTCTTTAAAGGTGAATCAGTTATTATTGTGATCTCATCACAATTCGATTCCCATTGCACGGATCCAAGGACATCACAATATATACATGCATATATGCAATAATCAATATAAAGTGATAAATGCCAAAATATAATAAGCAAAAAGATTCTGTGTCAAGTCACATGTGTCATCACTCACGTGATTGGCTTGCTGGGCACCTATGACTAGCAATCTCCCACTTGACCTAAAGCCAATCACCTATGTGTCTGATCCCCATGAGACCCCTATGATGCTCAAAGACAATATGAGACAACGGCTTTATTAGTGGATCTACAATGTTATCTTCGGGTGGAACTCTTTCCACTACTACATCTCCTCGGGTTATGATCTCTCTGATAAGATGAAACCTCCACATAACATGCTTAGATTTCTGATGAGACTTGGGTTCTTTCGCTTGAGAAATCGCCCCGTTATTATCGCAATATAAGGAAATCGGCTCCTCGCTATCTGGCACGACTCCCAAATCTGTGATGAACTTCTTCACCAAGACTTCCTCCTTTGTGCATCTGATGCAGCAATGTACTCCGCCTTTGTGGTCGAGTCAGCAGTAGTATCTTGCTTGGAACTCTTTCAGCACACTACTCCTCCATTCAAGGTGTACACATACCTCGAATTCGACTTGCTATCATCGACATCAGACTGAAAACTCATGTCTGTGTAGCCTTCAACCTTGAGGCTACTACCTCCATATATTAGTAAAAGATTCTTAGTCCTTCTTAAGTACTTAAGGATACACTTTACTATTTTGAAGTGCTCCAAGCCTGGATCCGCTTGATACCTGCTCGTGACACTCAAAACATGTGCTATATCAAGCCTAGTATATAGCATGGCATACATGATAGACCCTATCATTAAGGCATAAGGTATCATATTTGTTAGGATCAAGAGCACTAAGAGGGGGGGTGAATTAGTGCAGCGGAAAACCTTCTACGGTTAAAAATCGAAAACTGCGTTCGTTTGATAAAAGTGATTTTGGTATGAAAGCTGATTCGTAAACCATCAACTAACAAAACATCTTCAATAAAGAAGTTGGATTTGTTACCTATGGTTCCTTTGCCAATGATTTTACCCTTGTTGTTGTCTCTGAAGGTGACATAGCCTTCGTCTATGCTAGTGAGCTTAGAGAATTGAGATGGATCTCCGGTCATATGCCTTGAGCATCCACTATCAAGGTACCATCTCTTGCTCCTAGCTTGCGATTGTAAAGGTTTCTACAAGAAAGGATGATTTTTAGGTACCCATTTGCTTTTGGGTGCCTCAAAAATAGATCTACATTGTTTATCATGTTGCATAGAATTTGTCATGGTTTCTTTAGGAACCCAAATTAATTTATTTGGACTAATTTTCTTGAATGGACAATAATACGTTTTATGTCCAAGTTTGCAACAAAAGTTGCATTTGCTTTGGTGTCGAACATGTAAGATGGGGCCTTTTATGAAGGTGGTTGGATTTTGGTGAGGACTTCTCACAAATCCAATTCCACTTCTTTTGGGAACGTGACCCTTGTTTGCAAGGATCATGTTTAATGACTTGCTATCAACCTCAAATTTCTTCAAGGTGTCCTTAAGTAGCAAGTTTTTCTTTTGGAGAGTTTCTAGATTATGGCATTTTATGCATGAGCCTAAACTATCATGATATTCAGCTTTTAACTTATCGAAATTACAGGTAAGACTATCATGCTCCTTTTTTAGCAATTTATATTTTCTGCTAATAATCTTGCATTCATCAAATAAGTCATGGAAGGCATTTAATAATTCATCAAATGATAAATCTACATCTATTAAATTCGTTACCTCCTCTCCGATGGCCATTAAGGCGTAATGAGCAACTTGCTCGGTGTTAGACTCCTCTTCTTCGGACGCGCTCGAGTCATCCCACGTTGCTTTGAGCGCCTTATTCTTTGATGTTCTCTTTTTGACTTGGGGACAATCACTTTTGTAGTGTCCCAGCTTTTTGCACTCGTAGCAAATAACTTGGTCCTTCTTAAGTTCAAGTTTATTTTCTGTGTCATTCTTAAACTTGTTTCTTTTAATGAATTTTTTAAATTTTCTTGTTAGAAGTGCCAAGTCATCGTCACAGTCCTCATCACTTGAGTTTTATCTCAAGTGGTCTTCTGAAGTTCTAAGTGCCATATCCTTCCTATTCTTTGGAAGGATGTCTTCTTGCTCTTCATGAGCTTTGCAAGTCATCTCGTAGGTCATTAATGACCCGATTAGTTCTTCAAGAGGGAAGTTGTTTAGATCTTTCGCCTCTTGAATAGTAGTGACTTTAGGATCCCAACTCTTAGGAAGGGATCTTCGAATCTTATTTATGAGCTCAAAATCCGAAAAACTTTTTCCGAGTCCTTTTAGATCATTGACGACATCCGTGAAACGGGTAAACATGTCGCCAATAGTCTCACTCGGTTTCATCTGGAAAAGTTCGAAAGAATGTAACAAAAGATTGATTTTTGACTCTTTCACTCTACTTGTGCCTTCGTGAGTCACTTCGAGTGTGTGCCAAATATCAAATGCGGTTTCACAAACCGAAACACGGTTGAACTCATTTTTATCAAGCACACAAAATAAGACATTCATAGCCTTTGCATTAAGAGTGAAAGTCTTCTTCTCAAATTCATTCCAATCAATCATTGGAAGAGAAGACTTCAAAAATCCATTTTCGACAAGATTCCAAAGTTCAAAATCCATAGAAATAAGAAAGATCCTCATTCGGGTCTTCCAATAGGTGTAGTCCGTCCCATTGAACATGGGTGGACGTGTAATAGAATGGCCCTCTTGGTTTCTGGCATATGCCATCTCTCTTGGGTTTTAATCCTTTTGAGAGTTAACCCCGCTCTGATACCAATTGTTAGGATCAAGAGCACTAAGAGGGGGGGGGGGGGGGGTGAATTAGTGCAGCGGAAAACCTTCTACGATTAAAAATCGAAAACTGCGTTCGTTCGATAAAAGTGATTTTGGTATGAAAGTCGATTCGTAAATCACTTCAACTTATGACTAGGAAAGATGCAGCAAAGATATATACGCAATTTGCAGTTATGATGGAAATCAGAATATAAGCGCAAACTGAAATACGATGTTCGTACGATAAAAGCGATTTCAGTATAAAAGCTGATTCGTAAACCACTTTAACTTGAGATAAGGCGAGATGCGGTTAAAGCAAAGATATAAAGGCAGTTTGTAGTTATAATGAAATTAGAACGTAAGCGCAAACTGAAATGCGACGTTCGTACGATAAAACTGATTTGCGTCTTAAACGCCGATTCGGAAAGCACTGAACTTTGAAACACGTTCGTAAAAACACAGAAGGCAGTAAAGATAAGATGCTCAAAGTAAATGCAAACCGAGATTTAGAGTGGTTCGGTCAATCTTGACCTACTCCACTTTTGGCTTCCTCCACCGACGAGGTCACCGACGTCAACTAGAGGCCTTCCTTCAATAGGCGAAGGCCAACCATCCTTTTACAGTTTAACTCCTTTTAACGGGCTTAGGAGACAACCCTTACAGAATTTTCTCTCCTCTCTTTACAGCTCATAACTTGGAAGAAAAGAGGGCGAAAAACTTTTGGCCTTTACAACAATTTTGAGCTCTAAAAATCACAGAACGAGATCAAGATTTCGGTGTTAGTTCATGCCCTTTTAGTGATGAATGGGTGGGGTATTTATAGGCCCCAACCCAGTTCAAATTTGGAGCTCAAAACTGTTAATTCTCGGAATTCCGGGATCAAGCGGTTGCACCTCCTGACTGAGGCGGTTGCACTGCTTGGCAGAGCTCGAAGACTGAGCATCTGGGCGGTGCCACCTCTGTTAGGGGCGGTTGCACCTCCCTACCAGAGCTCGAAGACCGAGCTCAGGCGGTGCCACCGCCTGACTGAGGCTGATGCACCTCCTGCCAAAGCTCGAAGACCGAGCTCAAGCGGTGCCACCTCCTGTCAGGGGAGGTTGCATTGCCCAGTCTCGCTCGAAGACTGAGCCCAGGTGGTGCTACCTCCTGGCTGGGGCGGTTGCACCTCCCAGTCTCGCTCGGAGACTTAGCCCAGGTGGTGCTACCTCCTGGCTTGGGCGGTTGCACCTCCCAACAGAAATCAGGGTCCGAATGGGTTGATCCATTCGGCCCAATTTGGTTTTTCAGGGGCCCAATTGCCCCAAGATTAAGTTAATGGGATCACCTCCCATTTCCAACTTAATCATTGTGCTAACTACGATATTTCCTAAGACATTTACTGCAACTTGCTCCGGTGCGTCAATCGCTTCTTCCGGCGAGCTTCCGGCGAACTTCCGTCGATCATCCGATGAACCCTCGGTGATGCTCCTGCGGACTTCCGGCAAACTCCTAGACTTGCGACGATCCACTTGGCGAGTTTCGACGAGCTTCTTTGGCAAGCTTATGGACTTCTCGGATTTGTTCCCGTAGAACCTCCGATGACTATCTAAACTTCCGTCGAACTCTCGAACTCCCAACGTGATCATTATCTTGACTCAAGTGCAACTCCTGCTGCATGTCTTACTTTCATCGTAGTTAATCCTGCACACTTATCTCAACATATAGATTAGATAACAAATGACAATTGACTTCATCATCAAAATCCGAGATTCAACAATCTCCCCCTTTTTGATGATGACAATCAATTGATAATGGAGTTAACCTTAACTCCCCCTGTCTATATGCCATACTTGAGATAAGTCATTCTTGAATTCAAAACCTAAGAATTCAAGAGACATATTGATAAGTTAAAATCTTTTAAACTTATCAATACTCCCATCATGATTCCCATCATGATGTATCTCTCTAAGATGATGTCAAGGCTTGACATTCATTTTCAAATTTTACATTACAAGTTTAAATGATGGTAACGGTACCAATTCATCATATTGTAAGATATCAACATGTGAAACTGCGAAGTAAGATTTTGAAATCATTACATGATGTACACATTTCAAATGTTTTAGCAAGTATTGCATTTCATCACATGGTAAGATATCAACTCGTAAAATTACAATGCAAGTTTTTTAATTGATATCTTGACACGATACAAACAAGGCATAATGCAAATTATAGCAATCATAACATCTATTCATATATCTCTTGGTGATGCAAGCATGGCATAATCATAGCATCAGTGTTCATAGCATCAATTCATATATTTCTCCCCCTTTGTCATCAACAAAAAGCATGGTAGTTGTGATACCAGGAGAACAATATAAGCAAATTTTGAACATAAGTGTGATAGTCGTTCATGCCTTTACTAGGTTCAAGTTATTTTCCAATAGTAAGTGATAGGAAATCAATTGTACAAGCATATAAAGGAAAGCATGATATGTAGATCGCTTTGAATACTTCTTCCTTTTTATTTGTTATAATCTTTTTGCATGAAGGAGGAAGGTCATTTGTGATACCAGCTATTTATGAGTTTACTTTGAGTGACGTTAAAAACCGATGAGAGATTAAATCATGCTTCAGGTATCAAAATATGTATGTGAAGCAAATCTTTGCAAGTAAAAACATTATCATTCATATTTCAAGATGAAATTCATAAGTAGGAATAATTTCATCAAATCCATTTCAGAAAAATACTTTTCACATAATAAGTGTATGAGAAAATCTGATTTTTAGGATACCAATTATTAAGCGAATCCGAAGATGAAATTAACACTTTCATGCATTCGGACAAGACCATGTTATAGACTTTCAAATACAATCATGAAGACAAAACATGCTTATTGTTATGGAAATTTTTGCATTTAACACATAATTTCCAACATGTTATTTAGGCATGTAATGGCAATCAAGTGATTTGATCATTCAATAAAGTCCGAAAAATAATTTTAACTAGTTTATGTATTCGGACACATCAACATTCCTAATTCTCTTCTTATGAAATCAAATTATTCTTCACTTAGAGGTTTTGTAAAAATATCAGCTAGTTGATGTTTAGTATCAATAAACTCTATGATTACATCATGATTAGTAACATGATCTCGTATAAAGTGATGTCTAATATTAATATGTTTTGTTCTTGAGTGTTGTATAGGATTCTTTGTTAAGCATATTGCACTTGTGTTATCACATTTAATGGGAATATTTTTAAGATGAACTTTATAATCTTCTAAGGTGTTTTTCATCCATACAACTTGTGCACAGCATGCACTTGCTGCAATATATTCAGCTTCGGTTGTTGATAGTGCAATCGAGTTTTGTTTCTTAGATGACCAGGAAACAAGGGCATGTCCTAAAAATTGACATGTTCCTGATATGCTTTTTCTATGTAGTCTACAGCCAGCAAAGTCCGCATCAGCATAAGCAATTAACTCAAGATTCTTTGATTTTGGGTACCATAGTCCTAGATTTGTGGTACCATTAAGATATCTAAGTATTCTTTTAACTACTTTGAGATGAGATATCTTAGGGTTTGATTGAAATCTAGCACAAAGTCCTACATTGAACATGATGTCTGGTCTGGTTGTAGTGAGGTAAAGTAAACTTCCTATCATACCCCTATAAGTTATTTGATCGAAGCTTTCTCCACTTTCATCAATTTCTAACTTAGTGGAGGTGCTCATAGGAGTGTTAATAGCTTTTGAGTTATTCATATTAAACTTTTTTAGTAAATTTATAGCATATTTAGTTTGACTAATAAAGATGACATTGCTTAGTTGTTTGATTTGTAAGCCTAAGAAAAATGTTAATTCTCCCATTAAACTCATTTCGAATTCAAGACTCATAGTTTTAGCAAAAGATTCACAAAGAGATTCATTCGTAGAACCAAAGATAATATCATCAACATAAATCTGAATAATGAGAGAATTATTTTCAAAATTCTTGATGAATAATGTAGTATCAACCTTGCCTTTTGTGAAATTATTTTCAATAAGAAAAGAACTAAGTCTCTCATACCAAGCCCTCGGAGCTTGTTTTAAACCATAGAGAGCTTTAGTTAATCTAAACACATGATTAGGGAGGCTATTATTTTCAAATCCAGGAGGTTCTAATCGAGCCACAGGAGCGAAGGTTTCTTCGTAATCGATACCTTCTTCTTGGTTGAAACCTTTGGCCACTAATCTAACCTTGTTTCTAACCACGATACCATTTTCATCTTGCTTGTTTCTAAAGACCCATTTAGTACCAATAACTAAATGGTCATTTGGCCTAGGAACAAACTTCCACACCTCATTCTCTCAAATTGATTTAATTCATCTTGCATTGCCATAATCCATGAATCATCTTTCATGGCTTCGTCAACACATTTGGGTTCAATTTGGGAGAGAAAAGCGGCGTTGGCACAAAAATTTTTAAGAGAAGATCGTGTTTGAACCCCCTTTGATGTGTCTCCTAAGATTAGCCCCTTAGGATGAGCATCTACATACTTCCAATCCTTAGGTAAGGATGTTTCGGAAGTGGATGCATCCAAGTTGCTAGTTGGAGATGGGGTTTCATTTAAATTCAAGGAATTAAAATTAACATCATCATCAAAATCGTTTTTCCTGATTTCGAAAATCTCATTGAAAACAACATGAATGGATTCTTCAATAATTAAAGTTCTTTTATTGAAGATACGAAAAACTTTAGAAACCGAAGAATAACCAAGAAAGATTCCTTCATCGGATTTAGCATCAAATTTTACTAAGTTATCCTTTTCATTCAAGATAAAACACTTACACCCAAAGACTTTAAAATATGAAACATTGGGTTTTTTGTTGTTCCATAACTCATAAGGAGTTTTGGTGAGTAAGGGTCTTATTAGAACTCTATTCAAAATATAGCATGCAATGTTTACGGCTTCGGCCCAAAAATATTTGGGTAGGCTATGTTCATTCAACATGGTTCTTGCCATTTCTTGTAAATTTTGATTTTTTTCTTTCTACTACTCCATTTTGTTGAGGATTTCTTGGAGTAAAGAAATTATAGTTGTATCCATTGAGTTCACAAAATTCTTGGAAATCATGGTTTTGAAATTCTCCACCGTGATCACTTCTAATTGACGAAATCATAGAACTCTTCTCATTTTGAACAAGTTTACAAAACTTGGTAAAATATCTAAAGCATTCATTTTTCTATTTTAAGAAGTAAGTCCATGTGTACCTGCTATAGTCATCCACAATGACGAAGGCGTATTTGCTACCTCCTAGGCTTGATGTAGAGAATGGTCCGAACAAGTCCATATGGATCAATTGTAAGGGCCTAGAGGTGCTTATTTGATTCTTAGATTTGAAACTACCCTTAATTTGTTTACCTAATTGGCAAGCATCACATACATTATCTTTGATGAACTTGATATGAGGAATTCCTCTTACAAGTTCTTTAGATGATATTTGAGTGATTAGTTTTATGCTAGCATGACCTAATCTTCTATGCCATAGCCAAGCATCCTCATTCAAAACCGAAAAACACATTTCATTACACAAATCATTGATGTCAATAGTGTATACGTTATTTTGTTTTAATGCAATCATAGACAGGTTTTTGTGTGGTTTTTCAACGATGCAAGCATTAGATTTGAATCTGACAATGTATCCTTTATCACATAATTAACTAATGCTCAAGAGGTTATGTTTTAAACCATCAACTAACAAAACATCTTCAATAAAGAAGTTAGATTTGTTACCTATGGTTCCTTTGCCAATGATTTTACCTTTGTTGTTGTCTCCAAAGGTGACATAGCCTTCGTCTATGCTAGTGAGCTTAGAGAATTGAGATGGATCTCCGGTCATATGCCTTGAGCATCCACTATCAAGGTACCATCTCTTGCTCCTAGCTTACGATGGTAGAGGTTTCTACAAGAAAGGATGATTTTTAGGTACACATTTGCTTTTGGGTGTCTCAAAAATAGATCTACATTGTTTATCATGTTGCATAGAATTTGTCATGGTTCCTTTAGGAACCCAAATTAATTTATTTGGACTAATTTTCTTGAATGGACAATAATACGTTTTATGTCCAAGTTTGCAACAAAAGTTGCATTTGCTTTGGTGTCGAATATGTAAGATGGGGCCTTTTATGAAGGTGGTTGGATTTTGGTGAGGACTTCTCACAAATCCAATTCCACTTCTTTTGGGAACGTGACCCTTGTTTGCAAGGATCATGTTTAATGACTTGCTACCAACCTCGAATTTCTTCAAGGTGTCCTTAAATAGCAAGTTTTCCTTTTGGAGAGTTTCTAGATCATGGCATTTTATGCATGAGCCTAAACTATCATGATATTCAGCTTTTAACTTATCGAAATTACAAGTAAGACTATCATGCTCCTTTTTTAGCAATTTGTATTTTCTACTAATAATCTTGCATTCAACAAATAAGTCATGGAAGGCATTTAATAATTCATCAAATGATAAATCTGCATCTATTAAATTCGTTACCTCCTCTCCGATGGCCATTAAGGCGTAATGAGCAACTTGCTCGATGTTGGACTTCTCTTCTTCAGACGCGCTCGAGTCATCCCACGTTGCTTTGAGCGCCTTCTTATTTGATGTTCTCTTTTTGACTTGGGGACAATCACTTTTGTAGTGTCCTGACTTTTTGCACTCGTAGCAAATAACTTGGTTCTTCTTAGGTTCAAGTTTAATTTTTGTGTCATTCTTAAACTTGTTTCTTTTAATGAATTTTTTTAATTTTCTTGTTAGAAGTGCCAAGTCATCGTCACAGTCCTCATCACTTGAGTTTTCTCTCCAGTGGTCTTCTAAAGTTCTAAGTGCCATATCCTTCCTGTTCTTTGGAAGGATGTCTTCTTGCTCTTCATGAGCTTTGCAAGTCATCTCGTAGGTCATTAATGACCCGATTAGTTCTTCAAGAGAGAAGTTGTCTAGATCTTTCGCCTCTTGAATAGTAGTGACTTTAGGATCCCAACTCTTAGGAAGGGATCTTAGAATCTTATTTATGAGCTCAAAATCCGAAAAACTTTTTCCGAGTCCTTTTAGACCGTTGACGACATCCGTGAAACGGGTAAACATGTCGCCAATAGTCTCACTCGGTTTCATCTAGAAAAGTTCGAAAGAATGTAACAAACGATTGATTTTTGACTCTTTCACTCTACTTGTGCCTTCGTGAGTCACTTCGAGTGTGTGCCAAATATCAAATGAGGTTTCACAAACCGAAACATGATTGAACTCGTTTTTATCAAGCGCAAAAAATAAGACATTCATAGCCTTTGCATTAAGAGCGAAAGTCTTCTTCTCCAATTCATTCTAATCGATCATTGGAAGAGAAGACTTCGAAAATCCATTTTCGACAAGATTCCAAAGTTCAAAATCCATAGAAATAAGAAAGATTCTCATTCGGGTCTTCCAATAGGTGTAGTCCGTCCCATTGAACATGGGTGGACGTGTAATAGAATGGCCCTCTTGGTTTCCAGCGTATGCCATCTCTCTTGGGTTTTAATCCGTTTGAGAGTTAACCCCGCTCTGATACCAATTGTTATGATCAAGAGCACTAAGAGGGGGGGGGGGGGGGGTGAATTAGTGCAGCGGAAAACCTTCTATGATTAAAAATCGAAAACTGCGTTCGTTCGATAAAAGTGATTTTGGTATGAAAACTGATTCGTAAATCACTTCAACTTATGACTAGGAAAGATACAGTGAAGATATAAACGCAGTTCGCAGTTATGATGAAAATCAGAATATAAGCGCAAACTGAAATACGATGTTCGTACGATAAAAGTGATTTCAATATAAAAGTTGATTCGTAAACCACTTTAACTTGAGATAAGGCGAGATGCGGTTAAAGCAAAGAAATAAAGGTAGTTTGCAGTTATAATGAAATCAGAACATAAACGCAAACTGAAATGCGACGTTCGTACGATAAAACTGATTTGCGTCTTAAACGCTGATTTGGAAAGTACTAAACTTTGAAACACGTTCGTAAAAACACAGAAGGCAGTAAGCTATTGAGGAGATTTGCAGTAAAGATAAGATGCTCAAAGTAAATGCATACCGAGATTTAGAGTGGTTCGATCAATCTTGACCTACTCCACTTTTGGCTTCCTCCACCGACGAGGTCACCGACGTCAACTAGAGGCCTTCCTTCAATAGGCGAAGGCCAACCACCCTTTTACAATTTCACTCCTTTTGACGGGCTTAGGAGACAACCCTTGCAGAATTTTCTTTCCTCTCTTAATAGATTAGAACTTGGAAGAAAATAGGAAGAAGAACTTTCAACTCATACAACACTTTTGAGCTCTAAAAATCACAAAGTAAAATCAGAATTTCGGTGTTTTTTGAGTGCCCATTCAGTACTGAAAGGGTGGGGTATTTATAGGCCCCAACCCAGTTCGAATTCCGAGCTCAAAACTGTCAATTCTCGGAATTTCGGGATCTGGCGGTTGCACCGCCTAGCAGAGCTCGAAGACTGAGCCTCTGGGCGGTGCCACCTCTGTCAGGGGCGGTTGCACCTCCCTGCTAGAGCTCGAAGACCGAGCTCAGGCGGCGCCACCGCCTGACTGAGGCGGTTGCACCTCCTGCCAGAGCTTGAAGACCGAGCTCAGGCGGTGCCACCTCCTGTCAAGGGAGGTTGCACCGCCCAGTCTCGCTCGGAGACTGAGCCCAGGCGATGCTACCTCCTGGCTGGGGCGGTTACACCACCCAGTCTCACTCGGAGACTTAGCCCAGGCGGTGCTACCTCCTAGCTTGGGCGGTGACACCTCCCAACAGAAATCAAGGTCCGAATGGGTTGATCTATTCGGCCCAATTTAGGTTTTTCAAGGGCCCAATTGCCCCAAGATTAAGTTAATGGGATCACCTCCCATTTCCAACTTAATCATTATGCTAACTACGATATTTCCTAAGACATTTACTATAACTTGCTCTGGTGCGTCAATCGCTTCTTCCAGCGAGCTTTCGGCGAACTTCCGTCGATCATCCGATGAACCCTCGGTGAGGCTCCTACGGACTTCCGGAAAACTCCTGGACTTGTGACGATCCACTTAGCGAGTTCCGACGAGCTTCTTTGGCAAGCTTATGGACTTCTCGGATTTGTTCCCGCAGAACCTCCGACGACTGTTCGAACTTTCGTCGAACTCTCGAACTCCCAACGTGATCATTGTCTTAACTCCGACGCAACTCCTGCTGCATGTCTTACTTTCATCGTAGTTAATCCTGCACACTTATCTCAACATATAGATTAGATAACAAATGACAATTGACTTCATCATCAAAATCCGAGATTGAACAATATTCATGTTCTTCCTTTCTTCTGGAGTCTTTGGGGATATACTCCTAGAAAGCGATATTCAATGTCTCATCGGTGTGAGACCTCTCTTGGAATTTTCCATGCCAAACCTTTTGACAATGGTTTCTATGTATCTGGACTGAGACAAACCAAGCATCCTCTTAGATCTGTCTCTATAGATTCGAATCCCCAAGATATAGGATGCTTCCCCTATGTCCTTCATAGAGAAGTGTCTAGATAACCAAGCCTTTACTGTAGATAGCATTCCTACGTCATTCCCAATGATCAGGATGTCATCACATATAACACCAAAAAGGTGATAGCGCTCCCACTTATCTTCTTGTACACAAAAGGCTCATTTTCGTTCTTAATGAAGTCATAAGATCTGATTGCCTTATCAAATCTTATGTTCCAACTTTGGGAAGCTTGCTTTAGTCCATAAATGGATCTAAGCAACTTGCACACTTTATCTAGGAAATTCTTGAACACGAATCCCTCTGGTTGTATCATATACACCTCCTCGAGGTTCCCATTGAGAAATATAATTTTCTCATCCATTTGCCAGATCTCATAATCATAGTGTGCTGCAATAGCCAATAGAATTCAGATGGATTTTAGCATTGCTACGGGTGAGAAGGTTTCGTCATAGTCAACACATTTCCTTTAACGATACTCCTTAGCTACTAGTCTTTCTTTATAGTTCTCTACCTTTCCATCTACTCCGATATTTTTCTTAAAGATCCACTTGCAACCGATGGGTACAATATCTTCGGGTGCATCAACTAGGTTCCAGACCTTATTAGAGTACATAGAATCTATCTCAGAATTCATGGCTTCTTGCTACTTCCCAGAGTCTATACTCATAATAGCCTCCTGTAGGTCTGAGGATCAATATTCTCAACATCTTCTCCTCTATTATGTCCCACATATCTCTTAGGAGGATAGGATATTCTACCGGACATACCTAAAATTGGAACTTATGTGTTAGGTACCTGAACAGACTCGGGCTGTAGAGTGGTGCTTGAGCTAGGTTCTCCAACCTTGCTCAACTCTATCATTCTCTCATTGTCTCCGCCAAGAATGTGTTCCTTCTCAAGGAACACTGCTCTCTTAACTACAAAGACCTTTTGGTCCTTAAGTTAATAGAAATAATACCCATAAGTTCACATGAACTTGCACCGCTCTGTCCTCGATTCCAACTTATCGGGGTTGTGTCTTTTAACATAGGCAGGGTAGCCCCAAACCTTAATAATCTTAAGATCGAGCTTCTACCCTTTCCATATCTCATATGGTGTAGGCACTACTGACTTAGTTGGAACTCTGTTTAGAAGGTAAGCTACGGTCTCTAGGGTATATCCCCAGAATGAGATGGGTAGGTTAGCAAAACTCATTATGGACTGTACCATGTCTAATAGTGTACGATTTCTCCTTTCAGATACACCATTGAGCTAAGGTGTATAAGGAGGTGTCCATTGGGATAATATCCCATAGTCCTTGAGGAATTGAGTAAACTTTGTACATAAGTACTCACCTCCTCGATCTGATTGAAGAGTCTTGATACTCTTTCCAATCTGGTTCTTTACTTCATTCTTATACTCTCTGAATTTCTCAAAGGCCTCGGACTTGTACTTCATTAAGTACACATATCCATACCTTGAGAAATCATCAGTAAAGGTAATGAAGTAGGAGTAACCACCAATGGCATGAGTTGACATAGGTCCACATACATCACTATGTATAAGTTCCAATAGCTCAGTGGCTCTCTCTAGTTCCACTAAATGGAGAGTTGGTCAGTTTTCCACGAAGGCAAGGCTCGTAAGTTGCATATGACTCATAGTTCAATGGATCTAGATATCCATCATTTAGCAACTTTTGAATCCTTTCTTCATGGATGTGACCTAGCCTACAATGCCATAGGTATGCACTGTTCATCTCATCTCATTTCCTCTTGGACACACTTACATTCATGATATGTGGAGTAGTATCTAGCATAAATAAACCATTATGCAATGTTCCTTTCGTGATGATCTTATTATCTAATAATATCGAACAACCATTATTCTCAAAAAATAATTTATATCCGTTAATTGTCAAACATGAAATGGAGATAATATTTTTGATAATAGAATGAAGAAAATAACATGCATCTAATGTAATAAAAGCTCCACCAGGTAGATATAGGGCGACCTCGCCAATAGCTACTATAGCAACTTTTACTCCATTGCCCATTTTGAGGTTCATCTTGCCTCTCTCTAGTCTCCTAGGTCTTGCTAGAACCTGCAACGAATTACATATATGATAAGCACTACCGGTATCCAATACCCATGTGTTATCATAAGAGTCTAACAAATGGAGACTGATCATGAATGTACCTGAAGCTTCACCAAGCTTTTATTTTGCCCTCTCTGCAAGGTACTCTTTGCAGTTCCTCTTCCAATGCCAATCTTTGCCATAGTGGAAGCACTGGCCTTTGTCCTTTGTTGGGTATTTCTTAGCAACTTTTGCTTTACCTGATCTACCCTTGCCCTTTCCCTTCTTAAGGGACTTTTCTGCTTTCCTTTTCTTTCTGGTCTCACTTGTGTAGAGAACTGGCTTCTCTTTCTTAATAGTACTCTCTGCCTCCCTCAACATATTGAGGAGCTCTGGGAGAGTCACCTCAAGCTTGTTCATATTAAAATTTATTATGAAGTATGAAAAGGATGTTAGGATCAAGAGCACTAAGAGGGGGGGAGGGTGAATTAGTGTAGTGGAAAACTTTCGACGATTAAAATCACGTTCGTATGATAAAAGCGATTTCGGTAAGAAAGCTGATTCGTAAATCATTTTAACTTTTGATTAAGCGAGATACAGTTAAAGCAAAGATATAAAGGCAGTTTGCAGTTATAATAAAAATCAGAACGTAAACGGAAACTGAAATATGATGTTCGTACGATAAAAATGATTTACGTCTAAACGCCGATTCGGAAAATGCAGAGCTTGAAACACGATCGTATATGCGCAAAAGGTAGTAAGCTTTTGAGGAGGTTTGCAAAAAAGATAAGATGCTCAAAGTAAATGCAAACCGAGATTTAGAGTGGTTCGGTCAATCTTGACCTACATCCACTTTTGGCTTCCTCCACCGACGAGGTCACCGACGTCCACTAGAGGCCTTCCTTCAATAGGCGAAAGCCGACCACCCTTTTACAATTTCACTCCTTTTGACAGTCTTAGGAGACAACCCTTACAGAATTTTCTTTCCTCTCTTAACAGATTAGAACTTGGAAGAAAATAGGAAGAAGAACTTTCAACTCATACAACACTTTTGAGCTCTAAAAATCACAAAGTAAAATCAAAATTTTGGTGTTTTTTGGGTGCCCTTTCATTGCTGAAAGGGTGGGGTATTTATAGGCCCCAACCCAGTTCGAATTCCGAGCTTAAAACTGTCAATTCCCGGAATTTCGGGATCTGGCGGTTGCACCGCCTAGCAAAGCTCGAAGACTGAGCCTCTGGGTAGTGCCACCTCCTGTCAGGGGCGGTTGCACCTCTTGCCAAAGCTCGAAGACCGAGCTCAGGCGGTGCCATCGCCTGACTGAGGCGGTTCAATCGCCTGCCAGAGCTCGAAGACCGAGCTCAGGCGGTGCCACCTCGTGTCAAGGGCGGTTACACCTCCTGCTAGAGCTCGAAGACCGAGCTCAGGCGGAGCCACCGCTTGACTGAGGCGGTTCAACCGCCTGGCAGAAATCAGGGTCCTAATGGGTTGATCCATTCGGCCCAATTTGGGTTTTTCAGGGGCCCAATTGCCCCAAGATTAAGTTAATGGGATCACCTCCCATTTCTAACTTAATCATTATGCTAACTACGATGTTTCCTAAGACATTTACTACAACTTGCTCTGGTGCGTCAATCACTTCTTCCAGCGAGCTTCCGGCGAACTTCTGTCAATCATCCGATGAACCCTCGGTGATGCTCCTGTGGACTTCCGGCAAACTCCTGGACTTGCGACGATCCACTTGGTGAGTTTCGACGAGCTTCTTTGGCAAGCTCCTGGACTTCTCGGATTTGTTCCCGTAGAACTTCCGACGACCATCCGGACTTTCGTCGAGCTTTCGAACTCCCAACGTGATCATAGTCTTGACTCCGGCGCAATTCCTGCTGCATGTCTTTCTTCTATCGTAGTGTTAATCCTGCACACTTAAAACAAAACTTCAATCGAGACAATTAATCCTAAGCAATTAACCAAGTTGTCCGACATGTCATTGGTCCCTCGACGCTTCGTCCGATTCTTCGGCGCAACGTCCTCTCATGCAGCCTATTGCCCAATCGGCTAGTTGACTCTACAACTCCGAAATCTTTAGCACAATACCCGCTCTTCTTGGCTCGATGCCCGAGTCCACGGCCCGAAGCCTTCTATTGATACGTCGACCGATCCACCGGCCCGACGTCCAATCTTCTGACATGTTCCTCAGCACAACATGATTTTCCTGCTTTAATTGTCTCATCCTGATCGAAGCATCCTGCGTCACTCAAAACGCAGATTAAATCATAAATATAAATCAAGTAGTTTCATAATCAAAATACGAGATTCAACAATCTCCCCCTTTTTGATGATGACACTACTTGATATATGTTTATGATTTAATCTGTGTTTTGAGTGACGTAGGATGCTTCGATCAGGATGAGACAATTAAAGCAGGAAAATAATGTTGTGCCGGAGGAACATGTCAGAAGATTGGACGTTGGGCCGGTGGATCGGTCGACGTATCGACAGAAGGCTTCGGGCCGTAGACTCGGGCATCGGGCCAAGAAGACCAGGTATTGTGCCAAGGATATCGGAGTTGCGGAGTCAACTGACCGATTGGGTAATAGGCTACAGGAAATGACTTGTATTGAATATGATGAATATGATAATAACCTTCTAAAGCACAAGAAGGATTTGCCACTTCAAACAATAGAAGACCAATTGAGAGAAAACTCAACTGATGATGATGATGACCTTGAACTCCTAACAATAAAATTTAAAAAGTTCATAAAATAAGAATTAAAGAATAAAAATAAACTTAAAAAATGATAAAAAAAACTTGCTATGAATGCAATTAGTTGGGGCATTTAAAAAGTAAATATTCGTAAGTAAAGAAGAGGCTACAAAAAAAGACGAAAACACTCATGGCGACCTATGATGAATCAAGTGCATTTGAAGATAAGGTTGCGAACTACGCCTTGGTGGCCTTTGATAATGAGGTAAGTGAATCAACCAAAACTCCTTACTATGAAATTACTTGATGCATTTCATGAGTTATTTTTAAATTAGTTAGTAAGAAATAAAAAATATAAAAAAAAACATGCTTCTCTTTATAGTGATTTTGAATTTTTTAAAATATTAATTAATGAGCATGACTATTGCATGTTAATTCCTTGCACTATAAGTATGAAAAGTTATATTTACTTAAGAAGAAAAATGTTTTACTAAAATAAATAATAACAAAAGAATGACCATTAGAATTAAAATGATTATTAACAAATTGAATCTTTTGTTTGAAGATATTTTAATATGTCATACTATTGACCATGATGATTTTTCGTGATAATGCTTGTTTTTCGAGTTTAAATAATAATGTATGGTTTTGGCTTAGAAAACAATGGCATGCTTGTATGAAATCAATCATATAGAGGAATGTATTATTTTTCTTGAAAATGACTCTATCCCCGAAAAGCTTATTAAATTTTTAATAAGAAATTAATAAATCTATTTATGTCATTTTGAATATGTTGAAAGTGATTTTGATGATTTGATGATTTAAATTTGTATGAGTTTTATCTATATCATGATCTTGAATTCTCATAATTATAACTTGAGATTTTCTTTTAAGAATCAAGATCTCTTACTCTTTATTCTTGTATGATTTTTGGATTTTATTTAAGTGGAGATTTTCTATATGAATTATGAGATTTCTTATGCATGAATCAAGATATTTTACCATTCTATTCTCTTATATTTATTTTTGTTATTTACTAAATAAAAGATTTGTCAAAATGAATCATGTGTTTTGGTATTCAAATGATCTTTGTTATTATATCTTCTATGTAATGATTTATTTATGATACTCCCTTGTATTCATAATTAAATACCTCATCACATTTGATTTAAATTTATCTTTATCATGATGTGAAAATTGATGTAAAGGAAAAAGAATTACAAAATTATATTCTTCCCTTCTTTTTGACAATAACAAAGGGGGAGATAAAATTGCTTGCTTGCATATCATTGATGTAAAACTTATTAGCTTGCATATTTCAAGGAGAAAAACTTGCCAGCTTACACATTTCATAGAGAAGAATTTGCTAGCTTGCACATCTCAAGAGAAGCAAAAGTGCAAACTTGCACATCTCAAGAAGAAAAAATAAAAAACTTGCACAACTCAAAATTGTTGCTAACTTTGATATTTTAAAACTTACATATCTCAAAAACTTGCTAGATGCACTTCTCATATTTATTGATGACAAAGGGGGAGAAGATATGATGATGAGTTGAATCATACATGGTAGGATGTACTTTTATGTTTTAAAACAATGCATGATTTTTTGAATTTAAAAGTTCTATCAATATGACATATTGATAGCGGGAGTTTAGTTTAAACTTCATCATCAATTGATTATCATCATTAAAAAGGAGAGAGATTGTTGAATCTCGAATTTTGATGATGAAATCAATTGATGAGTTTCTGATCTAATCTGTGTTTTGAGTGACGTAAGACTAGCTTCGATCAAAGAGAGGCAAATTGATTGAAGCAGGAGGAATCGAATGTTGGGTCAGAGTTGAACATGCCAAGAGATTAGATGTGGGGCCAGAGGATCAGTCGACGTATCGATAGAAGGACTTTGTGCCATGAGTTTGAGCATCGGGCCAAAGGATCGGACATTATGCCAAGGAGATCGTAAGTTGTGGGAGTAAATATACCGATTGGGCAATATGCCGAAGGAGAGGACGATGTACCAAAGGATCGAATGAAGCACTAGGAGAATCAATGACATGTCGAACAATATATGATTTGTGCTTTATAATAATTTATCTAGATCGAGTTAGTTTATGTCTAATTGAGTCAATATTGGAATGAAACAATGCCAACTCAATTAAAGGCCCATTGGGCTTGAGTTGGGGTTGTTTTGGGCCAAGTGAGGCCCATGCAACAACCGTCAGTAAGCCCAAGCGGTGGCACCGCTAGGGCTAGCGGTGGCATCGCCTAGGACTCGGCCTCCTAGGTTGTCTGGGGGCAGTGGTATTGCCCAGACATAGTTTTCAAGACTCGGTGGTGGTATCGTCAGACTGGGCGGTGGTACTGCTAGTGTTAGTGTCAAACTGGGTGATAGTATCGCCTAGTGTCAAACTGACAGGCGGTGGTGCCGCCAGTTATCAGTTTGTCAAGTGGTGGTATCACCCAGTACTAGCAATGGTACCACCATTATCTTGAAAACCCGGGATGAGATCGTTTTGGCTCTAAATTTGACTCTATTTAGGGGCTATAAAAACCACACTCATCTTTGCTCAATGAGCATATGAACTCAGAACATAATTGGGGAAAACGCTATTGTAATCTTGAGAGTTTCCCTCCACTTCTCTAAGAGTGTAATTTCTATTTAAAGGAGGGTTGAGTAGTTGTAAAGATTATCTCCTAAACCTGTAAAAAAGAGAAAAGAGTTATAAGAGGATAGTTGGTCTTGGCCCATTGAAGGAAGACCGTTAGTGGATGTCGATGGGCCCAACAAAGGAGGAATCGGGAGTGAACATAGGTCACGACGACTGAACCACTATAAAACATGGTTTGCATTTCTATTTTGCTTCTCATTATCATTGATATTGCTTTAATTACTTATTGCACTTATTCTAAGCCAAGCACATCTTTAACATTTCCGACACGATTTTATTGAATCTCAGATTTTGATGATGAAATAAATTAATGAGTTTGTGATCTAATATGCATTTTGAGTAACATAGGACTAGCTTCAATCAAGGAGAGATAAATTGATTGAAGAAGGAGGAATCAGACGTTGGGTCGAATTTGAACATGTCAAGAGATTAGACGTCGGGCCTAAGGATCGATCGATATGCCGATAGAAGGACTTTATGCTATCAATTCGGGCATCGGGCCGAAGGATCGAACATTACACCAAGGAGATCGGAAGTTGTGAGAGTCAACATGCCGATTGGGCAATATGCCAAAGGAGAGGACGATGCACCGAAGGATCGGACGAAGGCCTGAAAGAACCAATGACATGCCGGCCAACATATGATTCATGCTTTGTAATAATTTATCTAGATCAAGTTAGTTTAGGTATAATTGAGTCGGTATTAGGGTGAAATAATACCAACTCAATTAGGGGCTAATTGGGCCTAAATCAGGATTGAATTGGGCTCGTTGTTTGGCCCATTTAGTACCCTATAGCAGGGTCTAGCGATGGTATAATCAAACACAATCTTCAAGACTGTGTCAGGCGGTGGTACCACCTAGAGTCAAACTTGATAGTCATAGGTGCCCTTCAAGCCAATTACGTTAGTGATGACATGTGTGACTTGATACGTAGTCTTTTTACTTATTATTATTATTTAGTATTTTATCACTTTATATTGTAACATTCCTTATTTTTAAAAATTTTACAAGGACTTATTTGTAATGCAGGGACCTAAATATAAATATTAAAAATTTGATATGATTTGTGAATGATTCATATTATGTTTAAAAAGGAAAAAAAATGGTGGACATGTGTCACTAGCTAACCTAAGATTGGTGCCACCTATGCTTGTTCTATGGATGACACATAAGCCTCTTTTTGCTTGCCACCTTACAATAATTATATTAGCTAAATCTAATACAATTAGAGGAGAAATAAAAGGATAACTTAACAAAGGAGCTGCAACCAGCATAGGCTTGAGAAGAGAAGGGAAGAGGAATTGAGGTAGAGGAAGAAGAAGCTTTGCTTTGGCTTGAGGTTTTGCATCAATTCCACACATTTAGGACTCAAAATTTTCTAAGGTAAGTGTTCTAACCCTTTCCAACATAAATTTTGATCCTTGATTTCATTTTAATTTT
This sequence comes from Musa acuminata AAA Group, assembly GCF_036884655.1. Taxonomy (NCBI): domain Eukaryota; kingdom Viridiplantae; phylum Streptophyta; class Magnoliopsida; order Zingiberales; family Musaceae; genus Musa; species Musa acuminata. The sequence continues at coordinate 31,491,576 of NC_088355.1, forward strand.
AAAAAAATTGGAAGATTTTGGCTTTGTACATAATATTTCTATCATTTGGGTATAAAAGTTGTGAATCTGAAATTTTTCAAGATTTGACCTTTCTGTATTATTCTATCCACAACTTTCTGTATCGGTTTTGTATTTAGGAGAAACTAAATTCATCCAAAAATAGACTCATAACTCTTTTTTTTTTACACTAAGATTGGAAATTTTGGAGTCTAATTACCTATCCAAACTACTATTTCAACTGACCTAATGAAATCTGTAAAATAGAGACTATTGGTTCTGACCTTTCAATACCCTCTTACTTATAACTCTCTGTTGGAAACTCTAATTTATATAAAATATAATTTATTAGAAACTAGACTCATATATCCTTCTAAGTATGCCTGATTTGAAAGATTTAGAGTATAAATGTCTATTGAAGCATCTGTTCTAATCAACTCTATGAATTATGCAAAATAGGGATAATATTCTCTAACCTTTCGTTACTAAACCGTTGATTACTTCATTCTAGAAACTCCTATTTATACAAAATCTAAAATTATATTGATATATCTTTCAAACGACACCTAATTGGGTAATTTGGAGTATAATTGGTTATCTAAATAATTCATGCAATATGTCTCTTAAATTCTATCAAAACCGAGCTTTGGTCGATTTCACCTATTCTTGTTTCATCTCTTTGAAAATTGATTTCTGCTAAAATCCTTACTTTAGTTAAGCTTTACATTATTGCTTTTAAATCTTATATACTTTTATCCTATAAGTAATTTCATACCTAAATTTGTTATGTATAATTTATGTTTGTATTTCAATGACACATGCATTTTGTTGTTCCACATGTGTTTCCGATATGTGTCAATTTTATTATTTACAATAAAATTGTAAACAATAAAATTGTTTATAATACCCTTTTGTACTCTGGTATTTATGGGATAAATGTGATTCTTTACTAGAAATAGTAAAGGAAGTTATGCTTAGAGCCCGTGATGCTCTGTCGGCCCCCTATGACTTCACTCAAACGTGGGTGGATGAAGCTCCCAAACATAGGAGACTTATATTTGGTAGTCATTCAGAAATGGATGGACCATATTATATTATGATCCCACTTTACCATTTATATTTTTAATATAATATCCAAAGCTTTAGTTATATGTTTCTATGTGTGCATTGGATAAGAATAAAATGTATGCAATGTCAAATGCGACGTTTGAGCTTCTATTTTATATTTGTTATTGATATGCTCTGAAATGTTTCATATGCCATTGATATGTTCTGAAACATTTCATACACCATTGATATGCTCTGAAATATTTTATATTCTATTGATATATTTCGAAACATTTCATACACCATTAATATGTTCCAAAATGTTTTATTCGCCATTGATATGCTCTGAAATGTTTCATTTGTTATTAATATACTCCAAAACATTTCATACACCATTGATATACTCTAAAATGTTTCATATGTCATTGATATATTCCAAAACATTTTATACACCATTGATATGCTCTAAAATGCTCCTTACGTCATTGATATGCTCCGAAATATTTCATATGTCATTGATATATTCCAAAATATTTCTTTTATTATTGATATACTCCGAAATATTTTATATGCCATTGATATGTTCCAAAACATTTCATATGCCATTATATGCTCCAAAATGCTTCCTCTGCTATTTATATGCTTCGAAACATTTCATACGTCGTTGTTATACTCTTAAATGTTTCATTTGTTATTGATATGCTCTGAAATATTTCATGCGTCATTGATATGCTTTGAAATGTTTCATATGCCATTGATATATTTTGAAACAATTCATACGCCATTGATATGCTCCAAAATATTTCATTGATATGCTATTAATATGCCCAGAAATACTCCTTACATCATTGATATGCTTCAATTAGTATTTACTCCCTTGTTATGAACAAAACATGCTTCCAATGAAATGATATTGTAATTCTGCATTCGTTGCGTGGCTACCTATGAACTCTTATATCCCTACCTTGTATTGTTAGGATCAACAATGACACTAAGAGGGGGTGAATTAGTGTAGCTAAAAAATTACTCATTTCAAAAGTCTTCATTTCGATTAAACCCGATTCCGACGAAAATCGTTTCATAAAATTTTTAACTTGAAAGCATATGGAAGCATAGAGAAAGCAGTAAGAAGGTAAAGTAGCTTACAAGAAAATTAAATTACTCAAGATAAAATGCAAACCAGAATTTAGAGTGGTTCGGTCATTGTGACCTACATCCACTTTCGGATTCTTCCTCCGTCGAGGTCACCGGTGTCCACTAATGGCCTTCCTTCAATAGGTGAAGACCAACCACCTTTTACAGTTCTTTCTCTTTTTCACAGGTTTAGGAGATAACCCTTACAAATCTCATACCTCTCTTGAATGATCTCAACACTGAGAAAGGGAGGAGTACTCTAGCACTTTTACAACACTTTAACACTTCAAAAACTCAAGATTATGCCAATACTTTCATACCCTTTCATGCAGAAAAGGGTAGAGTATTTATAGGCCCCATTGGCTTTAAAATTAGAGTCAAAAAGTGTCTCATCCCAGTTTTCCAGGGTACTGGCAATACCACTACCATTACTGGGCTGTACCACCACCTGACACATGACATTAGGCGGTAACACCACCTGACAGAGCTCGAAGATCGAGCTCTGGCGGTACCACTACTTGACAAGGGTGGTACCACCGCAGGCAGCATTAATTGCCAATGATACCACTACCCAGTCTGGGCGGTACCACCACCTAGACCACTTGGGAGATTGGGTCTCCCAGGTGGTGCCACCATCGGCCATGATTTCAGGTGATAAATGGGCTATTCAATCTGGCCCAATTCAGCCCTTTTAAGGCCCAATTAGTCCCTAACTAAGTTATTGGGATTACCTCCTAATCCAAACTTAATTTATGGATTAACTACAATAATTAAGAAAATTGATAAAGCAATCTTGTTCCAGTACATCAATTGCTCTTCCGGTGAGCTTTCGGCGATCTTTTGACGAACTTCCGACGAACTGCCCACAATGTTCCGACGAACTCCCAGCAAGCTCCTAAACTTTACGATGATCTTCTTGGTGAGTTCCAACGAGCTACTTTGGCAAGGTCCTAGACTTCTCGGTTTGTTCCGCAGAACTTTCGACGAGCGTCCGGACTTCCGATGAACTCTTGAACTCCCAATTAGATCTCGATCTTGACTCCGGCACAACACCTGCTTTATGTCTTACTACTATTATAGTTAATCCTGCACACTTTTCTCAACATATAGATTATAGATTAGATCAAATAATTTACAATTGATTGCTTCATCAAAATCTGAGATTCAACAATCTCCCCCTTTTTTTATGATGATAATCAATTGATGATGGAGTTATCCTTAACTCCCCCTATCTATATGTCATACTTTGAGAAAAGACATTCTTAAATATAAGGCCTTTGAATTCAAGTATTAAACCGATAAGTTAAGTTCATTTAAACTTATCAACATGCACATCATGATTCCTACCATGATTTAACATTCTCAAAATACGATGTCACGTATTTATTAATAAAAATGATATCAAGGCATGACATCCATTTTCAAGTCTAATGATAGACAATCATCATTTTCAAGTATGATACGTATTTCAAATATGAAACATATCAAGATGACAAAGATAGAAGTGCATTATTCCATGGCAAGATATCAATTATAAAATAGCAAGCTAAGCTCAAGATATCTTATTATAATGAAAGACATTTATCTACAATGCATATGAAGTACATTTTGATATGTTTCAAGCATTTGCAATGTGTTGCAATGTATATGACAATTCCAATTATATTTCAAGCATACCACAAAGCATATAAATGTTTATGATAAGCATTTATGATAAGATACATTGCATACATCTACAATACTAATTTTTCATCAATTTATCATATTTTGGTATTATTTCTCCCCCTTTGTCATCAACAAAAAGGAGAAAAAATTAACAATGCAAGTGTGGTAAAAAAAAATTCAAGTATCAAACTAATTTATCCAATCGATATTGCATCATAGCATGGTAACATTCCAAATTCTCAATATCAAAATTTATTAACATTAAAGTGATGGATTCTATCAACTTCTCCCCCTTTATCATCAAAAACTTTGTATGAAGAAGAGGAAGGAAGGTGAGGGAATCCATTAAGAACCAAATTTGTGAAATGATTTGAACTAAGTCAAAAACAATAAATAAGTTTCATTAAACCATGCTTCAATTTTGACAAACAGAAGGGATTCATAAAAAAGGATCAAAATATTCATGTGAAATCAAATCCTCATTCTTGTAAGTGATCATCTCGTACTTAAAAATTCATAAAAATTCTTCTTTCATGAGAAGAGTAAGGAAAAATTTATGTGAAAGAAGCATAGTATGAAAGAGAAATTCCATGAATAAACCTTCAAAAATCAAATTCATTTCTCATTAAAAATTTGATACTTAGTAGATTCATATTTCGGATTTCATGAAAGCCTTATTTATGAAATAATTTCATGAGAGTTTTAAAGAATCGAGAAAGTTTAGAAAATATATACATCAAATTCATACATTTGGACAACTTATCATTCCTAACTCTCTTCTTATAAAATCAAATTATTCTTCATTTAAAGGTTTTATAAAGATATCAGCCAATTGATGTTTTATATCAATTGATTCTAAAATTACATCATGATTATTAATATGATCTCATATAAAATAATTTATAATGTCAATATGTTTAGTTCTAGAGTATTAAATGAGAGTTTTTGTTAAACATATTGCACTTGTGTTATCACATTTTATGGGAATATTCTTAAGGTGAATCTTATAATCCTCTAAAGTATTTTTCATCCACACAACTTGTGCATAACATGCACTCGCAGCTATGTATTCGGCTTCGGTTGTAGATAGTGCAACCGAGTTTTGTTTCTTGGAAGACCGAGAGACAAGTGCATGACCTAAGAATTGACATGTTCTGAATGTGTTTTTTCTATCTAATCTACATCCAGCAAAATCAGCATTAATATAAGCAATCAATTCAAAGTTTTCATATTTTGATATCATAATCTTAGATTAGTGGTTCCTTTAAGATATCTAAGAATTCTTTTAACTGCTTTAAGATGAGATATTTTAGGATTAGATTGAAACTTGGCACAAAGTCCTATGCTAAACATAATATCCGGTCTAGTTATAGTGATGTATAGTAAACTATCTATCATGCCCCTATAAGCTTTTGGATCAAAACTTTCTCCACTTTCGTCAATGTCTAATTTAGTGGAGGTACTCATAGGAGTATTGATAGCCTTTGAACTATCTATATTAAATCATTTTAATAAGTCTAATGCATAATTTGTTTGACTAAAAAAAATACCATCATTAGGCTGTTTGATTTATAAACCTAAATAGAAGGTTAGTTCCCCCATCAAACACATTTCAAACTCTAGACTCATACTCTTTGCAAACGATTTGCATAGATTCATTCATGGAACCAAAAATAATATCATTAACATAAATTTGAATAATAAGAAAATTATTTTTAAAATTTTTAATAAATAATGTGGTATCGACTTTGCCTTTAGAGAAATTATTTTGAATAAGAAATGAGCTAAGTCTCTCATACCAAGCCCTTGGGGCTTGTTTCAATCCATAGAGAGCTTTAGTCAATTTAAACACATAATTAGAAAAATTATCATTCTCAAATCCGGGAGGTTGTTCAACATAAACTTCCTCGAAAATAAAGTCATTAAAAAAACACTTTTAACATCCATTTGAAATAACTTAAAATTATTACTACTAACATAGGCAAGGAGCATCCTTATGGCTTCTAATCGTGCCACAGGAGCGAAGGTTTCTTCATAATCGATACCTTCTTCTTAGTTGAAACCCTTGGCCACTAATCTAACCTTGTTTCTAACAATGATAACCTATGAATCATCTTTCAAGGCATCGTCAATACATTTAGGTTCAATTGGGAGAGAAAAGCAACGTTGACACAAAAATTCTTAAGAGAAAAACGAGTTTGAACCCCTTTTGATGTGTCTCTTATGATTAGCACCTTAGGATGAGAATCTACATACTTCTATTTCTTGGGTAAGGATATTTCAGAAGAAGATGCATCCAAGTTGCTAGATGGAGAAAGGGTTTCATTTGAATTCAAAGCATCAAAATTAAGATCATCATCAAAATCATTTTTCTTAACTCTGGAAACTTCATTAAAAATAACATGAATAGATTCTTCTATAACCAAAGTTCTTTTCTTAAAAATACGAAATGCTTTAGAAATAGAAGAATAGCTATGAAAAATTCCTTCATTGGATTTTGCATCAAACTTTCCTAAGGCATCTTTTTCATTCAAGATAAAACATTTACACCTGAAAGCTTTAAAATAAGAAACATTGGGTTTTTTGTTGTTCCATAACTCATAAGAAGTTTTGGAGAGTAATGGTTTTACTAGAACCCTATTCATGACATAGTATGCTGTATTTATGGCTTCGGCCCAAAAATATTTGGGAAGGCTATATTCATTTAACATGGTTCTAGCCATTTTTTGTAAGTTTATATTTTTTCTTTCTACTACATTTTGTTGAGGATTTCTTGGAGTAGTGAAATTGTGGTTGTCTCCATTAGATTCATAAAATTCTTAGAAATCAAGGTTTTGAAATTCACCACCGTGATCACTTCGAATTGATGAAATCATAAAACCCTTTTCATTTTTAACAAGTTTACAAAACTTAGAAAATGCCTAAAGCAATCACTTTTGTGTGCCAAAAAGTAAGTCCAAGTGTATCTACTATAATCATTCACGATGACAAAAGTGTATTTGCTACCTCCTAGGCTTGATGTAGCAATTGGTCCGAACAAGTCCATATGGATTAATTGCAATGGTCTAGATATGCTTATTTGGTTCTTTGGTATGAAACTACCTTTTATTTGTTTTCCTAGTTGACATGCATCACACACATTGTCTTTAACAAATTTAATGTGATGAATTCCTCTTATAAATTCTTTAGATGAGATTTGAGAGATTAGTTTCATGCTAGCATGACCTAATCTCCTATGCCAAAGCCAAGCATCATCATTCAAAATCGAAAAACACATTTTATTATAAAGATCATCAATGTTGATAGTATAAATATTAATTTATTTTAGGACAATCATATAGATATGTTATTGTATGGTTTTTCAATAATGCAAGCATTGGATTCAAATCTAATGATGTATCCTTTATCACACAATTGACTAATGCTCAAAAGGTTTTGTTTTAAGCCATCAACCAACAATATATCTTCAATAAAGAAGTTAGATTTGTTACCTATGATTCCTTTGCCAATGATTTTACCCTTGTTGTTATCTCCGAAGGTGACATATCCTTCGTCTAGACTAGTGAGCTTAAAGAATTGAGATGGATCTCCGGTCATATGCCTTGAGCATCCACTATCAAGGTACCATCTCTTGCTCCTAGCTTGTGATAGTAAACATTTCTAAAAAAGGGTGATGTTTAGGTACTTATTTGACCTTGGGTGCCTCAAAAATCAATCTACACAACTTATCATATTGTATTGAGTCATTTGAGGTTCCTTTAGGAACCCAAATCAATTTATGTGAAATATATTTCTTAAATGGACATTTTTATGCAACATATCCAAATTTGCAACAAAAGTTGCATTAGTTTTAGGGTGAAACATGCAAGGTAGGACCTTTAACAAAGATGATTGGATTTTTATGCATGTTACTCACAAAGCCAATTCCATCTTTTCTTTTATGAATGTGACCTTTATTGGCAAGCATCATGTTCAAGGACTTGCTACCAACCTCAAATTTTTCTAAGGTTTTTTTGAGTAGCAAGTTTTCCTTTCTAAGCATTTCTAATTAATCATATTTTGTGCAAGGAGCTAAACTATCATAATACTCAATTTTTAGTCTATCAAAATCACTAATAAGAGAAGCATGTTCTTTTTTTAATCATTTATATTTTTTACTAACTAATTTATATTCATTAAATAAATCACAAAAATCACATAGTAATTCATCAAAAGATAAACTTGCATCTAATGAATTGCTTACCTCATCTCCAATAGCCATTAGCGCATAGTCAGCAACTTGTTCGGTGTTGATTTGCTCCTCTTCTTTGGATGCACTTGAGTTATCTCACGTTTCTTTCAGAGCCTTCTTCTTCTTTGGTTGTTTCTTCTTTGCTTGGGGACATTCGCTTTTGAAATGTTCTGGCTTCTTGCATTCGTAGTATATGACTTGTTCTTTCTTTGGTTCAAATTTATTTTTAGTGTCATTTCTAAATTTATTCCTTTTTATGAATATTTTAAACTTTCTTGTCAAGAGTGCCAAGTCATCATCATAGTCTTCATCACTTGAATTTTCTTTCAAGTGGTCTTTTTGAGTTCTTAGTGTCATATTCTTCCTATTCTTTAGAATGTTATTCTCAAGCTCTTCATGAGCATTACAAGTCATCTCATAGGTCATTAGTGACCCGATTAGTTCTTCGAGAGGAAAGTTATTTAAATCCTTAACCTCTTGAATGGCTATTACTTTAGGATCCCAACTCTTTGGAAGGGATCTTAAGATTTTATTAATAAGTTCAAAATCTGAAAAACTTTTACCATGTCCTTTTATACCATTGATAATATCCGTAAATCGGGTGTACATGTCTCCAATGGTCTTACTCGGTTTCACTCGAAACAACTCATAAGTATGGACTAAAAGATTAATTTTTGACTCCTTTACTCTACTAGTGCCTTCATGAGTCACTTCGAGTGTATGCCAAATATCAAAAGCCATTACACAAATGGACACTCAATTGAACTCGTTTTTATCAAAGAACAAAACAAGGCATTTATAGCCTTAGCATTTAAAGCAAAAGTCTTTTTCTCCAACTCATTCTAATCGCTCGTTGGAGGAGAAGACTTTTGAAAACCATTTTCCACAAGATTCCATAACTCAGAATATATTGAAATTAGAAAAATCCTTATTCTAGTCTTCCAATAGGTGTAATCAGTTCCATTGAACATGGGCGGACGTATGATTGAATGACCCTTTTGGTTGTCGAAAAATACCATCTCTCTTGGGTTTCAAATCAAATAAGAGTGACCTTGCTCTAATACTAATTGTTAGGATTAAGAGCGGCACTAAGAGAGGGGGGGTGAATTAGTGTAGCAAAAAAATTACCCGTTTCAAAAGTCTTCGTTTTGATTAAACTTGATTTTAACAAAAATCGTTTCGTAAAGATTTTAACTTGAAAGTGTATGGGAGCATAGAAAAAGTAGTAAGAAGGTAAAGTAGCTTGCAAGAAAGGTAAATATCTTAAGATGAAATGCAAACCAGAATTTAGAGTGGTTCGATCATTGTGACCTACATCCACTTTCAGATTCCTCCTCCGTTTTAACTTGAAACCATATGGGAGCATAGAGAAAGTAGTAAGAAGGTAAAGTAGCTTACAAGAAAGGTAAATTACTCAAGATGAAATGCAAACCAGAATTTAGAGTGGTTCAGTTAGTGTGACCTACATCCACTTTCGGATTCCTCCTCCGTCGAGGTCACTAGTATCCACTAATGGCCTTCCTTCAATAGGTGAAGACCAACCACCTTTTATAGTGCTTTCTCCTTTTCACAGGTTTAGGAGATAACCCTTACAAATCTTACACCTCTCTTGAACGATCTCAACACTTTGAAAGGGAGGAGGAGTACTCTAGCACTTTTACAACACTTTAACACTTTAAAGAATCAAGATTATGCCAATACTTTCATGTCATTTCATATAAAAAACGGTGGGATATTTATAGGCCCCAATGGCTTTAAAATTGGAGCAAAAAAATGTCTCATCCCGATTTTCTAGGGTACTGGTGGTACCATCGCCATTATTGGGCGGTACCATTGCCTAACAGAGCTCAAAGACCGAGCTCTGGCGGTGCCACCGCTTGACAAGGGTGGTACCACTGCTAGTAGCATTAACTGCTAGTGGTACCACCACCTAGTCTAGGCGATACCACCACCCAGACCACTTGGGAGACTGGGTCTCCCAAGCAGTGCCACCACCGGCCATGATTTCAAGTGTTGAATGGTCTATTCAATCCGACCCAATTCAGCCCTGTTAAGGGCCTAGTTGGCCCCTAACTAAGTTAGTGGGATTACCTCCCAATGGTAACTCAATTTACAGATTAATTATGATAACTAAGATAATTGATAATGTTGAATCTCGGGTTTTGATGATGAAGTCAATTGTCATTTGTTATCTAATCTATGTGTTGAGATAAGTGTGCAGGATTAACTACGATAAGAGTAAGACAAGCAGCAGGTGTTGCGCCGGAGTCAAGATCAGGATCACATTGGGAGTTCGAGAGTTCGACGGAAGTTCGGACGGTCGTCGGAGGTTCAGCGTGAACAGATCCGAGAAGTCCAGAAGCTTGCCAAGCGAAGCTCGTCGGAACTCGCCAAGTGGATCGTCGCAAGTCCAGGAGTATGCCGGATGTCCGCAGAAGGATCACCGAGGGTTATCGGTTGATCGACGGAAGTTGGCCGGAAACTCGCCGGAAGAAGCGATTGACGCATCGGAGCAAAGCTGCAGAAGTTGTCTTAGAGTTAATCGTAGTTAGCATGATGATTAAGCATGAAAATGGGAGGTGATCCCATTAGCTTAATCTTGGGGCAATTGGGCCCCTGAAAAGATTCAAAGTGGGCCGAATGGAGTGAACCATTCGGACCCTGATTGCACCAGGAGGTGCAACCGCCCCAGCCAGGAGGTGCAACCGCCTGGGCTGTGGGGTTGGGAGGTGCAACCGCCCCAGCCAGGAGGTGCAACCGCCAGGGCTGCGAGGCTGGGAGGTGCAACCGCCCCAGCCGAGAGGTGCAACCGCCCAGAGCTCAGTCTTCGAGCTAGACTGGGCGGTGCAACCTCCTCTGCCAAGAGGTAGCACCGCCAGAGCTCAAGTTTCGAGCTCTGCCAGGCGATGCAACCACCGAGCTCAGTCTTCGAGCTCTGGCAGAGAGGTGCATCAGCCTGAGCTCAGTCTCGAGCTCTGCTAGGTGATGCATTCACCGAGCTCAGTCTTCGAGCTCTGGCAGAGAGGTGCATCAGCCTGAGCTCAGCTTGGAGCTCTGCCAGGTGATGCAACCACCGAGCTCAGTTTCGAGCTCTGCCAGGTGATGCAATCACCAAGCTCAGTCTTCGAGCTCTGCCAGGTGATGCAACCATCGAGCTCAGTCTTCGAGCTCTGGCAGAGAGAAGCAATCGCCTGAGCTCAGTCTTCGAGCTCTGCCAGGCGGTGCCACCTCTCCAGTCAAGAGGTGCAACCGCCTGATCCCAGAATTCTGGGATTTGATCGATTTGATCGTTTTGAGCTCGAATTTTGAATTGGGTTGAGGCTTATAAATACCCCACCCATTCAGCACTGAAAAGATACAGACCTACATCGAAATCTTGATCTTTTCTGTGATTCTAAGAAGCTCAAAAGTGTTGTAAAGCCTTCAAGTCTCCTCCTTCTGTTCTTCAAGTTTTCAGTTGTAAAGTGAGGAGAGAAAGGTCTGTAAAGGTTGTCTCCTGAGCCTGTCAAAAGGAGAGAAATTGTAAAAGGGAAGTTTGGCCTTCGCCCATTGAAGGAAGGCACCTAGTTGACGTCGGCAACCTCATCGGTGGAGGAAGCCAAAAGTGGAGTATGTCAAGGCTGACTGAACCACTCTAAATCTCTGGTTTGCATTTATTTTCGAGCACTTTATCATTACTGCAAACCTCCCTCATTACTACTGCTCTCTGCGCTTTCACGAACAAGTTCCAAGTGTTGTTCTTCCGAATCTGCATTCAGACGTAAATTCGTATTTTCATACATTACAGTTTACGTTTACGTTTGATTCTGCAGAACTGTTTTTCGTGCTTTTACGAATGAGCTTCTTTGCAGTTTACACTTACACTTTAATCCTATTGATAACTGCAATCTGTCCTCTACGATTTTACGAACGATTTTCAGCATTTAGACGTAAAACTGCATTCAGACGTAAATCGGCTTTCCTCGCTCAATCATCAGATCTCAGTTCACATTTACATCTTGATTCCAACTGCATACTGCCTTCTGCAAGTATACAAACAAGTTTTTGAGTTTAGACGTAAATCTGCGTTTAGACGTAAAACTGCGTTTAGACGTAAATCTGCGTTTAGACGTAAATCTGCGTTTAGACGTAAATCTGCGTTTAGACTAAAACAGCGTTTAGACGTAAATCTGAGTTTAGACGTAAATCTGCGTTTGGACGTAAATCTGCGTTTAGACGTAAATCTGAGTTTAGACGTAAACTGCACTTAGACGCAAAACTACGCTTAGACGCAATCTGCGCTTAGACGCAAACTGCACTTAGATACAAACTGAGAATTTGCTTTTGCATCATAACAGTTTTTGAACGAACGCAGCTTTTGGTTTTTAATCATTGTAAGATTTCCGCTGCACTAATTCACCCCCCCCCTCTTAGTGCTCTCGATCCTAACAATTGGTATCAGAGCCAGGTTAACTCTCTAAAGGATTAAAACCCAAGAGAGATGGCATACGCCGGAAACCAAGAGGGGCATTCGATTACACGTCCACCCATGTTCAGTGGAACGGACTACACTTACTGGAAGACCCGAATGAGGATCTTTCTTATTTCTATGGATTTTGAACTGTGGAACCTTGTTGAAAATGGATTTTCAAAATCTTCTCTTCCAATGATCGATTGGAACGATTTGGAGAAGAAGGCTTTCGCTCTTAATGCAAAGGCTATGAATGCCTTATTTTGCGCACTTGATAAAAACGAGTTTAATCGTGTTTCAACTTGCGAAACTGCTTTTGATATTTGGCACACACTTGAAGTGACCCACGAGGGCACAAGTAGAGTAAAAGAGTCAAAAATCAATCTGTTGCTGCATTCTTTTGAACTTTTCCGAATGAAACCGAGTGAAACCATTGGCGACATGTTTACCCGTTTCACGGATGTCGTCAACGGTCTAAAAGGACTCGGAAAGAGCTTTTCGGATTTTGAGCTTGTTAATAAGATACTAAGATCCCTTCCTAAGAGTTGGGATCCTAAAGTCACCGCCATTCAAGAGGCAAAAGATCTGCGAAATTTTCCTCTTGAAGAACTAATCGGGTCATTAATGACCTACGAAATGACTTGCAAAGCTCATGAAGAGCAAGAAGACATCCTTCCAAAGAACAGGAAGGATATGGCACTTAAAACTTCTGAATGCCACTTGAGAGAAAACTCAAGTGATGAGGACTGTGATGATGACTTGGCACTTTTGACAAGAAAGTTTAAGAAATTCTTCAAAAGAAACAAGTTTAAAAACGATGTGAAAAATAAACTTAAACCTAAGAAGGACCAAGTGATCTGCTACGAATGTAAAAAGCCGGGACATTACAAAAGTGATTGTCCCCAAGTCAAGAAAAGAACAACAAAGAAGAAGGCGCTCCAAGCAACATGGGATGATTCGAGCGCATCTGAGGAAGAGGAATCCAACACCGAGCAAGTTGCTCATTACGCCTTTATGGCTATCGAAGAGGAGGTAACGGATTTATTAGATGCTGATTTATCTTTCGATGAATTATTAAATGCCTTCCATGATTTATTTGATGAATGCAAAGTTATAAATAGAAAATACAAGTTGCTAAAAAAGGTACATGATAATCTTACTTGTGAGTTTGATAAGTTAAAAGTCGAACATCATGATAGTTTAAATTCATGTATCAAATGTCATGATTTAGAAACTATACAAAAAGAAAACTTGCTACTTAAGGACACCTTGAAGAAATTCGAGGTTGGTAGCAAGTCATTAAACATGATCCTTACAAACAAGGGTCATGCTCCCAAAAGAAGTGGGATTGGATTTGTGAGGAGTCCTCACCGAAATCCAACTACCTTTGTAAAAGGCCCCATCTTACATGTTCAACACCAAACCAAGTGCAACTTTTGTTGCAAATCTGGACACAAGACACATTGTTGTCCATTCAAGAAAATAAGTCCAAACAAATTAATTTGGGTTCCTAAAGGAACCATGATAAACTCTATGCAACATGATAGAAAATGTAGATCTATTTATGAGGCACCCAAAAGCAAATGGGTTCCTAAAGATCATCCGTTCCTATAAAAACATTAAAAGTCTAGGCCGGAGCAAGAAATAATATTCTGCTCCTTGACTCTCAATGGTCATAAACCAAGAATCAAAAAGGAACTCGCAACGCTTAAGTAACAATTAGAAACATATGATATCCAAATTCACATACCCCCCTGATCTTCAAAACCTGTTCATCTACGAATTAAAAGGGATACCAAACAAACATACGTATGCACGTTAAAAGATCTATCTTACAAAGAGCTTCTTCATTAAATAAAAACTCATACGAAATCATGTAACAAACATCAATTGCTCTGAAACTCTCCTCAAGGCAAAGGCTCCCTAATCAAATCATCTTAAGTGCTCACCTGCTGCAGGCGGTGGCACCTCTCCAGCTGGCGGTTGCACCTCCAGCTATCACGGGTTGCCAGAGGTTGCACCGCTCCAGCCAGAGGTGCAACCGCCAGCAGCTCTGCCCTTTAAAATCACGCTAGGGCCGGCTAAGGAACCGACCCCAACTCACCCCCATTTCCTCCTCTACTCTTCCAAGTCTCCTCCATTCCCATTTCACTCCTCTAAGCCTTCCAAATACCTCCCATTTCGGAGCAAAACATCAAGAATCCTTCCTTCTCTTGAAGATTTCACAAAGGTACTCTCTAAGAAGCTCTTAAATTCTGTTTTGTTCTTCATTTACTTTAGCTCATCATCATCCCTCTAAACAGCAGTAGTAATGGGATCTAGAAGATCCTCAAGGGACAAGGGAAAGAGGAGAGTTGTAGAAGAGTTTGATCTCACTCTTTTTGATTCCAAAAACCATGCTGAAAAATTTCTCTCCTTCGAACTAAGAAGCATCAATAAGGGAAAATACGTAGATCTGAATGAACTAAGAGATGTAGAGACTATCCATTGGTTTGCAAACCTAAATCTACTTCCCATTTTGCAGATCAACGAACCCATTTATCCTAGACTAGTTAGATTGTTTTACAACAACATGCAAATAGATGATGAAGAAAGGATTTCAACCTATCTCTTAGGACAACACATCTCAATCACTGATAGATTCATTTGTGATATGATAGGTATTCCCATGAAAAGCATAGGACTTTACTTTAAAGGATTATGGGATGAAAAAACTATTGAAACATCCTACGTTGAAGCCTTAGGAACAATCCTTGCCAATCCTAACATAGAATCTATTCCTAAAAGTTGTGAACATCTAATGCCCTTTAACACTAAGATACTTCATCATATCATGACTAGTATAATTCTTCCTAAGCAATACCATCATGATGAAGTGAGTCAATTGGAATTAGGAATTATGTACCTAATCATGAAAGAACGTGACATTTGTCTTGGCTATCTAATCCAACAAAACATGTTGGAATTATCTACGAAAGATATGATGCTCCCATATGGTGGAATAATTACTAGAATAATGAAAGCTTACGACATTCAAATACCACTAGAAGAAGAAGTAATGAAATCAGATAGATTCAGCATAATAAACAAAAATCTACTTCACCGACTAAGATGTCACTATAGAAACGGTAACTGGGTTAGAATGCCTAGAAGAACTGATCCCCCTCAGCCTGAACCTGAACCTGAACCAGAGCCGGAAACCCCAGTCTTTAGGAGTACTCACTCTCCTCCGATCTGTCCCCTTGAGGAAACACATCCGGTTGAGCAAACTCACACATCATCCATCGAAGATATCGGGATTCGGATGGACCGATTTGAACAAAGACAAGAACGGCTTGAACTTCGACAAGATCAAATCCTAACCGAGCTACAGCAAATCCATCGACAATTTGACTCTTTACTTAGGCACTTTAATCTTCCACCTCATGAATGAGCTTGCATAAACATCTGATGTTTTTAATATGACATGTTGTAAACTCCTTATGTTATTCATGAAGGACTTTGTCTTTATGGTCACCTGATATGCTGTACATATGTTACCCTGATATGGTTATCTTTGTCTGTGTAAGCATATTTGCAAACATCTCTTGTTGTTTATCTCGGTTTTTGCACTGAAACTAAAAAGGTTTAAAAGCCTATGCCTTGAAAAATATGAAGCAACATACCAATGTAAGTTGATAAGTCAGCAGTATGACATTGATATGGTTGCTATTACTAATATGATTGCTATGTATCAAGATATCAAACAAAAATTTGCATCGTACGAGCTGATATCTTACCATGTGATGCAATGCTACACTTGCTGAAATAAAAATCTTGCTATGCAATATGATACAATACTACACTTGCTAAAATAAAAATCTTGCTATGCAATATGATACAATGCTGAAATAAAAATCTTGTTATGCAATATGATAGAATACTGCACTTGAAATGATTGTGTTACTATATCAAAAGCTTAACACTCATGAATCAAAGACATTGATATTAGACATCACTTTATACGTGATCATGTCACTAATCATGATGTAACCATAGAGTTTATTGATACCAAACATCAACTGGCTGATATCTTCACAAAACCCCTATGTGAAGAACAATTTGATTACATAAGAAGAGAATTAGGAATGTTGATGTGTCCGAATACTTAAAAGTATCTTTCGGATGTTATTACTATTACATGCCTTGACAACGCTTGATCAAATAACATGTTACAAATTATGTGACAAATATTTTTAACCAAATGCATGTAAGAAGTTCATTTTTCGGTTTGTATGCTAAAAATGGGATGTTCCTGTACACTCTTACAAAAAACTCTTTGTAAAATGACTTTCCTCCGTCAAGCAAACACAATAAAAAGATATATGTGTCATGACTTCCTTTATATACTTGATAATGCTATCATGCTTTTTGTTGATGACAAAGGGGGAGAAACATATGAATTGATAAACACTATGTCATAGCTGAACTGCCATAATCATGTCTATGTCATAGTTGCAAATACTTGAGTGATGCTATAAACAATGTTATGCCATCCTTGCATCACCAAGAGATATGTGAACATGTGCTATAGTTTGCATCATAATCATGTCATAGTTGCAAATACTTGAGTGATGCTATAAACAATGTTATGCCATCCTTGCATCACCAAGAGATATGTGAACATGTGCTATAGTTTGCATCATATCTTGATTTGATATTCTATATTGTGAAGAAAATGCAAACTTGCTAGAAAATCTCAAATGTGTGCATCATGTAAAAAGTCCTTCGTAGCTTTATATGTTTACATGATGAACAGTTACAAACACTATCATACAAACTTGATGATGTATGTCATGCCTTGACATCATTCTTGAAGAGATACATCATGATGGGCATCATGATGGGAGCATTGATAAGTTTAACTGATCTAACTTATCAATACGTCACTTGAATTCTTCGGTCTTGAATTCAAGGTTGACTTATCTCAACTATGGCATTTAGATAGGGGGAGTTAAGGACAACTCCTTTATCAATTGATTGTCATCATCAAAAAGGGGGAGATTGTTGAATCTCGGGTTTTGATGATGAAGTCAATTGTCATTTGTTATCTAATCTATGTGTTGAGATAAGTGTGCAGGATTAACTACGATAAGAGTAAGACAAGCAGCAGGTGTTGCGCCGGAGTCAAGATCAGGATCATGTTGGGAGTTCGAGAGTTCGACGGAAGTTCGGACGGTCGTCGGAGGTTCAGCGTGAACAGATCCGAGAAGTCCAGAAGCTTGCCAAGCGAAGCTCGTCGGAACTCGCCAAGTGGATCGTCGCAAGTCCAGGAGTATGCCGGATGTCCGCAGAAGGATCACCGAGGGTTATCGGTTGATCGACGGAAGTTGG
Source organism: Musa acuminata AAA Group (assembly GCF_036884655.1). Classification (NCBI taxonomy): domain Eukaryota; kingdom Viridiplantae; phylum Streptophyta; class Magnoliopsida; order Zingiberales; family Musaceae; genus Musa; species Musa acuminata. Next base: position 31,509,473 of record NC_088355.1, read on the forward strand.
CCGGAAACTCGCCGGAAAAAGCGATTGACGCATCGGAGCAAAGCTGCAGAAGTTGTCTTAGAGTTAATCGTAGTTAGCATGATGATTAAGCATGAAAATGGGAGGTGATCCCATTAGCTTAATCTTGGGGCAATTGGGCCCCTGAAAAGATTCAAAGTGGGCCGAATGGAGTGAACCATTCGGACCCTGATTGCACCAGGAGGTGCAACCGCCCCAGCCAGGAGGTGCAACCGCCTGGGCTGTGGGGTTGGGAGGTGCAACCGCCCCAGCCAGGAGGTGCAACCGCCAGGGCTGCGAGGCTGGGAGATGCAACCGCCCCAGCCGAGAGGTGCAACCGCCCAGAGCTCAGTCTTCGAGCTAGACTGGGCGGTGCAACCTCCTCTGCCAAGAGGTAGCACCGCCAGAGCTCAAGTTTCGAGCTCTGCCAGGCGATGCAACCACCGAGCTCAATCTTCGAGCTCTGGCAGAGAGGTGCATCAGCCTGAGCTCAGTCTCGAGCTCTGCCAGGTGATGCATTCACCGAGCTCAGTCTTCGAGCTCTGGCAGAGAGGTGCATCAGCCTGAGCTCAGCTTGGAGCTCTGCCAGGTGATGCAACCACCGAGCTCAGTTTCGAGCTCTACCAGGTGATGCAATCACCAAGCTCAGTCTTCGAGCTCTGCCAGGTGATGCAACCATCGAGCTCAGTCTTCGAGCTCTGGCAGAGAGAAGCAATCACCTGAGCTCAGTCTTCGAGCTCTGCCAGGCGGTGCCACCTCTCCAGTCAAGAGGTGCAACCGCCTGATCCCAGAATTCTGGGATTTGATCGATTTGATCGTTTTGAGCTCGAATTTTGAATTGGGTTGGGGCTTATAAATACCCCACCCATTCAGCACTGAAAAGATACAGACCTACATCGAAATCTTGATCTTTTCTGTGATTCTAAGAAGCTCAAAAGTGTTGTAAAGCCTTTAAGTCTCCTCCTTCTGTTCTTCAAGTTTTCAGTTGTAAAGTGAGGAGAGAAAGGTCTGTAAAGGTTGTCTCCTGAGCCTGTCAAAAGGAGAGAAATTGTAAAAGGGAAGTTTGGCCTTCGCCCATTGAAGGAAGGCACCTAGTTGACGTCGGCAACCTCATCGGTGGAGGAAGCCAAAAGTGGAGTAGGTCAAGGCTGACCGAACCACTCTAAATCTCTGGTTTGCGTTTATTTTCGAGCACTTTATCATTACTGCAAACCTCCCTCATTACTACTGCTCTCTGCGCTTTCACGAACAAGTTCTAAGTGTTGTTCTTCCGAATCTGCATTCAGACGTAAATTCGTATTTTCATACATTACAGTTTACGTTTACGTTTGATTCTGCAGAACTGTTTTTCGTGCTTTTACGAACGAGCTTCTTTGCAGTTTACACTTACACTTTAATCCTATTGATAACTGCAATCTGTCCTCTACGATTTTACGAACGATTTTCAGCATTTAGACGTAAAACTGCATTCAGACGTAAATCGGCTTTCCTCGCTCAATCATCAGATCTCAGTTCACATTTACATCTTGATTCCAACTGCATACTGCCTTCTGCAAGTATACAAACAAGTTTTTGAGTTTAGACGTAAATCTGCGTTTAGACGTAAAACTGCGTTTAGACGTAAATCTGCGTTTAGACGTAAATCTGCGTTTAGACGTAAAACAGCGTTTAGACGTAAATCTGAGTTTAGACGTAAATCTGCGTTTGGACGTAAATCTGCGTTTAGACGTAAATCTGAGTTTAGACGTAAACTGCACTTAGACGCAAAACTACGCTTAGACGCAATCTGCGCTTAGACGCAAACTGCACTTAGATACAAACTGAGAATTTGCTTTTGCATCATAACAGTTTTTGAACGAACGCAGCTTTTGGTTTTTAATCATTGTAAGATTTCCGCTGCACTAATTCACCCCCCCCCTCTTAGTGCTCTCGATCCTAACAGATAAAGCATTCTTGTTCTGGTATATCAATTGCTCTTCCGGCGAGCTTTCGACGATCTTCTAGTGAACTGCTCTTCCAGCGAGCTTCCGACGATCTTCCAGTGAACTTCCGACGAACTGCCGACAATGTTCCGACAGACTCCCGATAAGCTCCTAAACTTTATGATGATCTTCTTGGCAAGTTCCAACAAGCTTCTTTGGCAAGCTCTTGGACTTCTTGGTTGGTTTCGACAGAACTTTCGATAAGCATCTGAACTTCCGACGAACTCTTGAACTCCCAACGAGATCTCGATCTTGACTCCAGCACAACACCTACTTTATGTCTTACTACTATCGTAGTTAATCCTACATATTTTTCTCAACATATAGATTAGATCAAATAATTTATAATTGATTTCATCATCAAAATCTGAGATTCAACATATATTTGGTACCTTATTTGTTTGAAATTGTCCTCTTTCATCGTGGATATGTTAATCGCTTGCTGAGCTCTATATGCTCATCCGTTGCTATATAAATTTTTCAGGATAACTTGTCACTCACTAAAATATTTAAATTGGGCTAAGGTAGTGGAAAACTAGAAGACTTTGGGCAAACCTTTAGTGGATGATATATTTTTTGTTGTATAAGTATACTTGGTGTATAATAAAATGTTGATGGTAAATTTGAACTTATGAGTTTTGTAAAAGTTTAAATGACCTTTCATGTTTAGGGTTTTGAAGTTTTAAGTTTAAATTGTGTAATGATATGAATATGTGATAAATATTGGTTTTGTGATTATGTAGAATCCCACACTTTGGATTTTTGAGGTGGTTATTGTCTTGGTGAGTTGGCTTCAAATTTTATGATTCATCAAGTGATGTCGTATATGATTTTAAATTACATAGGTTTTATGAATTGTGGAATTATGGATGTCAATTACTTGAATGTTTTCTCAGTGTCCTTAAATATGTGTTTGGATCCTTGAATGGATTGTTGATTAAATTTTTAATATTATCGATTTAAGACAGGGTCACACCTCTTGAATGTGAAAATTTGGGGGGGGGGGGGGGGGGGGGGGGGGGTGTATGACATATATTGCCTGTTGTATGAATATTATGGATTTAAGACAGGGGATTTGTGTAATGGGAATCGGATCATGATGAGATCATGATAATGAGATTGATTCGCCTTTAAACACAGATCCTAAATAATCCTGGTCATAGCTTACTCGAGAGGGATATAGAGATAACCGGACAGACTGGTGTGATGTATACCCATCCATATGATGGATGTAGTTGGTCTCATAACTACTTGTGTGGGGATACTAGGGATACAATGCAGATGCTTATTGGAGAATGAGTTCAGTAATTGATTCGCTCACGAAATGCTAGATGGTTGATTATGCCTCATTGTCAGACAACAATTCTGTTATCCTAGTGGTGTATTTGTTCCTTAGACTTGAGATAACAAGGATGTCCTATATAAGTACTCCACTCTTTGATACCAGACTTATAGGTCTTGAGATTCCAAATCTAACATAGTCGATCATCGGGAGTGGTAGCCAATCTTTTGAGGGCTATTAAGTATCGATAGAGGATCATCCACTCTCAATGTCATGAGAGGAATATCTTATGTATTCTTACTTAGACAAATCTCTAGCTAGGGTCATTTGGATTAAGAGAAAAAGTGTTCTCCGGGAGAATCTGATTAGAGCAAGATTCGAGTAGAAACTGTATGGGCCTGATATTATCATACCTGGTATACAATCTCTGGGATATTAGATGGATGAGGGACTATAGTATTGGAAAATCTATGGGGGCGACATCACATGCATAGCGGAAGAACATTAAAAGAAAAATCCCTAATTTCCCAAAGATGTGTTCATCATTGTGCGAAGATTGGTGTGCAAAATCCACAAAACAGAAAATTATGTATATGAAAGATTATGTAACCTAGGGAGATCATATATCCCTGAATCCTTATAGATCTCTAGTAGAGGATGAAGGAGTTCAAGCGTCCTCCTCTCTAGCGGTGATTCACATAGCAGTATTGCGACGATGCTCCTTAAAACTCCAAGCTTGCTATTTAAGGAGGAGAAGGGGAAGAGAATAGGGGAGGTAACCCAAAAAGGCTCAAGCCTATAAACCATTAGTTCCCTCCTATTTATAGAGGTCTCCTGTCAACTTAACCCTAATAGATCCTACACTTTTAGGTATTGGATCTCCAACTAACTACCCAAGCCTTTTAAATTAGTGGATCTCTATCCAATAATCTCTCATTGGCTCTTTTTTTATCTCATCCATAGGATCCAATAATTCATAGGCTTATTGGATATCCAATAAGATAGGGGCTCCAGTGGACATCTCATATCTGAATCTCCACTCATCTCAACGCTTACCATATGTGTGTGACCCTCTAGGCCCAATATCGAGCTTGTCATGAGTCATGCCTGTCAGAACTCCTTATGGCTCAATGAATTATTATCTCCATAATAATTCACTCGACTTATCGATTGGGAACATACTAGGCTACTATGCCATAATCTCCAAATGATACAGTGTAATCCAATTGATTGGACTTGTCTGTCCTCAACTACCATGTACCTATAGTCCCTCATCTATCTAATATCCTAGAGACCGTATGTCATGCATGGTGCTGTTAGACCCATACGATTTCTACTCGAGTCTCGCTCTAATCAGATTCTCCTGGAGAACTATATCTCTCTCAATTCGAATGACCCCGTCTAAGGATTTGTTTGAGCAAGAATACATGGGACATTCCCCTCATGACACCGAGAGTGGATGAACCTCTATCGACACTCAATAGTCCTCGTAAGGTTGGTTACCACTCTCGATGATCGATTGTGCTAGATTTGGAACCTCCAGACCTATAAGTCTGGTATCAAAGAGTGGTGTACTCATATAGGACATCCTTGGTGTCTCAAGTCTAAGGGCCAAATACACTAGGACTATGGAATCGTTGTCTGACAATAATGCATCATCAACCATCTAGCATTCCATAAGCGGATTAATCAGTGGACTCATTCTCTAATAAGCACTTATACTGTATTTCTAGTGTCCTCACATGAGCAGCTATGAGACTAGTTGCATCAATCATATGGACGGGTATACAACACACCAGTCTATCCAATAATCTCGATGTCCCTCTTGAGTAACCTATAACAGGGATTATTTAGTATTTGTGTTTAAAGGCGAATCGGTCTCATTATCGTGATCTCATCATGATCCGATTCTCGTTGGACAAATCCATGGACATCACAATATATTCAAGTAACAGATAATTTAAAGTAATAAAATACTAAATAATAATAATAAATAAAAAAGATTGCGTGTTAAGTCACACGTGCCATCACTCAAGTGATTGGCTTACAAGGCACCTATGACTAGCAATTTTCCACTTGACCTAAAGCCAATCACCTATGTGTCTAATCCCATAAGACCCCTATGACGCTTAAAGACAATCTGGGATAATGGCTTCATTAGTGGATCTGCAATGTTATCTTCGATGGAACTCTTTCCACTACTATATCTCATTGGGTTACGATCTCTTTAGTAAGCTAGAACCTCCTCAGAACACATATGATGAGAACTGGGTTTCTTTACTTGAGCAATTGCCCCGTTGTTGTCATAATATAAGGGAATTGGCTCCTTGCTACCTAGCATGACTCCTCTTGAAAATTTTCTTGTCAAACCTTTTGACAATGGTGTCTATATACCTCAATTGGGACAAGCCAAGCATCCTCTTGGATCTATCTCTATATATCTGAATCCCCAAGATATAGGATGCTTTCCCTAAGTCCTTTATGGGGAAGTGTCTAGATAATAAATTCTTTATCATGGATAGCATTCCTACATCATTCCCAATGATCAGGATGACATCCACATATAACACTAAGAAGGTGATAGCGCCCTCACTTATCTTCCTGTATACATAAGACTCATCTTATAAGATCTGATTGCCTCATCAAATCTTATGTTCTAACTTCGGGATGCTTGTTTTAGTACATAAATGTGTTGAATCTTAGATTTTGATGATGAAATCAATTATAAATTGTTTGATCTAATCTATATGTTGAGAAAAGTGTACAGGATTAACTACGAGTCAAGATCGAGACTTCGTTGGGAGTTTGAGAGTTCGTCGAAAGTTCTGCCAGAACTGACTGAGAAGTACAGGAGCTTGCCAAAGAAGCTCATTGTAACTCATCAAGAAGATCATCATAAAGTACAGGAGCCTATTGGGAGTTTGACGGAATATTATCGAGAGATCATCAGAAGTTCGTCGGAAGCTCACCAGAAGAACAATTGACATACCGGAACAAGAATGCTTTGTTAAATGTCTTAATTATTATAGTTAAAACTTAAGTTGAGTTAGAATTGAGAGGTAATCCCACTAACTCAGTTAGGGGTCAATTGGGCTCTTAACATGTCTGAATTTAGCCAGTTGAAATAGCTCATTCAGTACTTGAAGTCAGGGCCAACAGTGGCACCACCTGGTGACCTAGTCTCCCAAGTGATCTGGGTAGTGGTACCGCTTAGGCTGGGTGGTGGTATCGCTAGTAGTTAATGCTGCCAACGGTGGTATCGCCCCTATCAGGAGGTGGTACCACTAGAGCTCGGTCTCCGAGCTTTGTCAAGTAGTGGTACCACCCAATGTTAGAGTGTCGGGCTATGGTACCACCCAATATGATGGTTGTACCACCAGTGCCCCAGAAATCCGGGATGAGACACTTTTTGGCTTTAATTTTAAAGCTATTGGGGCCTATGAATATCCCACCCTTTTCTGCATGAAAGGGTGACAAAGTGCAATCAAAAGTGTGAAAAATTTTAAGTGTTGGGGTGTTAAAAGTGTTGTAAAAGCGAGAAGAGTCCTCTTCCTCCCTCTCTTACCTTTGTAATCATCCAAAAAAGAGGAGTAAGGCTTGTAAGGGTTATCTCCTAAACTCATAAAAAGAAGAAAGTACTGTAAAGAGGTGGTTGGTCTTCACATATTGGAGGAGGACCATTAGTGGACGTTGGTGACCTCGACGGAGGAGGAATCGGAAGTGGATGTAGGTCACAACGACTGAACCACCATAAATTCCAGTGTGTTCTTTCCTTACTGCAAATTCTCTTTACTGCATTCAACTTTACTGCATTACAAACTGCCCAACCTTGTCTTCTCTACTTATTCAAAGTGAAATAAATGATTTGAGTCGAAACTAGTTTTTATCATACGAAGGATTTCGAATCGACATAATTTTTCCATTGTACTAATTCACACCAAACCCCCCCCCCCCCCCCCCCCCCTTCCCCTCCCTCTCTTAGTGCCGCTCTTCATCCTAACAATTGGTATCAAAGCAAGGTCACTCTCATTTGGTTTGAAACCCAAGAGAGATGACATTTACTAGCAACCAAGAGGGTCATTCAGTTATACATCCACCTATGTTTAATGGGACGGATTACACATATTGAAAGACTAGAATAAGGATTTTTCTAATTTCAATAGATTTTGAGTTATGGAACCATGTAGAAAATGGCTTTCAAAAGTCTTCTCTTCCAATAAGTAATTGGAATGAGTTAGAGAAGAGGACTTTCGCTTTAAATGTCAAGGCTATGAATGTCTTGTTTTGCGCTTTAAATAAAAACGAGTTCAATCGAGTGTCTATTTGTGAAATGACTTTTGATATTTGACACACACTCAAATCACTTATGAAGGCACCAATAGAGCAAAGTAGTCGAAGATAAATCTTTTAGTATACTTATAAATTAATTTGGATGAAGCTAAGCGAGACTATTATCAACAAGTACACTTATTTTACGGACGTCATCAATAGTGATGAGTGTTAGGATCAAGAGCGGCATTAAGAGGGGGGGTGAATTAGTGCAGCAAAAAACTTTCGCTATTTCAAAACACTTATTTTAATTAAAATCGATTCTAATGAGAATGGTTTTAATTCAATCTGTTTCAGAAGGAATTTGAACTTGAAACCTTTCGTGAAAGTGCAAGAGAAGACTAAGGTGATTTGCAGCAATGTAAATTGCACAAATGAAAAGTATTAGTTTCGTAAAGTCTTCGTACGATTAAAGCTGATCTCGGAAGATGTTTACGTGAAAGCATATGTAGACATAGTTAAAGCATAGTAAGGATGAGAGGTAGTTTGCTATAAAAGAAAGTTGCTCAAAGTAAATGCAAACCGAGTTTTAGAGTGGTTCGGTCAACATGACCTACATCCACTTTCGGCTTCCTCCTTCGACGAGGTCACCAGAGTCCACTAGAGGCCTTCCTTCAATAGGCAAAAGGCAACCACCTTTTACAGCTTTTCACCTTTTGCTGGGTTTAGGAGATAACCCTAATAAGCTTCACTCCTCTTTCTTGGATGGTTATAAGGCTAAGAGTTGAAGGAGAAGAACTCTAACTTTTACAACACTTTAAGGCTCAAGAACTCAATATTATGCCAATAGGTTTCGTGCCCTTTCATGCAGGAAAGGGTGGGGTTTTTATAGGTCCAATGACTTCAAAAATGGAGCCAAAAAGTTTCTAATCCTGGATTTCCGTGGTCTTGGTGGTTCCACCACCATTACTGGGCGGTACTACCGCTCAGTCTGGGCGGTACCACCGCTTGATAGAGCTCGGAGACTGAGCTCTGGCGGTACCATCGCCTGATAGGGGCGGTACCACCGCTAGTAGCAATAACTGCTAGTGGTGCCACCGCCTGACAGGGGCAGTACCACTGCCCAGAATTCCTGGGAGAACAAGTCTCCCAAGCGGTGCCACCGTCGGCTAAGAATTCAAGGTCCTGGTTGGGCCTTGAATCTGGCCCAGCTCAGCCCAACTTAGGGCCCAATTGGCCCATAATTAAGTTAGTGGGATTACCTCCCAATTCTAACTTAATTTACACTCTAACTTCGATAATTAAGATATGATTACTGCATTTCATATTCCGGTGCGTCAATCACTCTTCCGGCGAATTTCCGACATACTTCCGGTGAACATCCGACGAACTCTCGGTAATGTTTCGGCAGACTCCCGGCAAGCTCCTAGACTTTGCGATGATCTTCTTGACGAGTTCCTACGAGCTTCTATGGCAAGTTTTTGAACTTCTCGGTTGGTTCCCGTAGAACTTCCGACGAACGTTCGGACTTTCGATAAACTCTCGAACTCCCAACGTGATCTCGATCTTGACTCCGGCATAACACCTGCTTTATGTCTTACTATCATCGTAGTTAATCCTGCACACTTTTCTCAATATATAGATTAGATCAAACAAATTATAATTGACTTCATCATCAAAATCCAAGATTCAATAATCTCCCCCTTTTTTATGATGACAATTAATTGATGATTGAGTTAACCTTAACTTCCCTTATCTATATGTCATACTTGAGAAAAGGCATTCTTGAATTCATGGCCTTTGAATTCAAGAGACATATTGATAAGTTAAGTTTATTTAAACTTATTAATACACACATCATGATTCCTATCATGATTTAACATTTTCAAAATGATGTCAAGGCATGACATCCATTTTCAAGTTTGATATTTCAAATATGAAGAATGACAAACATAGCAATTCATCATTCTATGGCAAGATATCAATTTGTAAAATTACAAGTAAAGCTCTAGATATCCTATCATAATGAAGAAAAGTTAACATGCAAACATTTTAAGTGTAAAATTACATACATTTATCATCAATTTACCACATTTTGGTATTATTTCTCCCATTTTGTCATCAACAAAAAGGAGAACGATTCAACAATTCAAGTGTAGTAAAAATTCATGCTATATTTCAACTTGTAAAAATTCTTACCAATCATATTTCAAGCATTCATGACATGGTATTATTCAAAAGTTCTCAACATTAAAAGTTATAAATATTAAAGAGATAGCTTCCATCAACTTCTCCCCTTTTATTTCTTTTTATTAAAACTTTGCATGAAGAAGGAAGGTAAGGAAGAATTCCATTGAAAACCAACTTTGTGAAATGATTTGAATTAAATCAAAAATGATAAAAGAGTTTCATTTAATCATGCTTCAATTTTTACGAGGATCAAAATATTCATGTGAAATCAAATCCTCATTCTTGCAAGTGTTCATCTCATAAAAAAGAATCATAAAAATTCTTCCTTCACTAAGAAAGAATTCATGTGAAAGAATCATCATACGAAGGATAAAAGATATTCTGAGAATTAATCTTCATAATGAGAGGAGCATCACATCAAAACCATTTCTCAATAAAAACTCACAAAAGATAAATCCGAGAGATGCATTTGTCAATGACTTCAATGAATCAAACATATAAATACTTCATGCATTTATAAAATATTTTGTCATAGCTTTTCATCACTACTTGCATCATGATAACATGCATATCATCATAGAAACTTTTAGCATCAAAGCACAAAATTTTCAACATCAAAGTAAATATGTTATTGAAGCACACAACCTTATCATCATGTAAGATTCACATCATAAAATTATCAGCACAAAATTTGAGTGATCAAAGAATCAAGAAAGTCTAAAACCGAAATTTAATAGATTCCAGCATTCGGACGCATTAACATTCCTAACTCTCTTATAATAAAATCAAATTGTTCTTCACTTAAAGGCTTTGTAAAAATAGCTAATTGATGTTTTGTATCAATAAACTCTAGGATTACATCATGATTAGTAACATGATCTTGTATAAAATGATGTCTAATGTCAATATGTTTTGTTCTAGAGTGTTGAATGGGATTCTTTGTTAAACATATTGCACTTGTGTTATCATATTTTATAGGGATCTTTTTAAGATGAATCTTATAATCCTCTTTAAGTGTTTTTTATCCACACAACTTGTGCACAGCATGCACTAGTTGTAATGTACTCAGCTTCGGTTGTAGATAGTGTAACTGAATTTTGTTTCTTGGAAGTCCAAGAAACAAGTGTGTGTCCTAAAAATTGACATGTTCCTGAAGTATTTTTTCTGTCTAATCTACATCCAGTAAAATCCACATCAACATAAGCAATTAGCTCAAAATTTTCATATTTTGGATACCATAATCCTAGATTTGTGGTTCCTTTAAGATATCTAAGTATTCTCCTAACTGCTTTAAGATGAGATTTTTTAGGATTAGATTGAAACCTAGCACAAAGTCCTATACTAAACATGATATCCGATCTAGTTGCGGTGAGGTAAAGTAAACTCTCTATCATACCCCTATAAGTTTTTTTATCAAAGCTTTCTCCACTTTCATTAGTTTCTAACTTAGTAGAGGTGCTCATAGGAGTGTTGATAGCCTTTTAGCTATCCATATTAAACCTTTTTAGTAAATCTAAAGCATATTTTGTTTGACTAAGAAATATACTATTACTTAGTTGTTTGATTTGTAAGCCCAAAAAGAAAGTTAATTCCCCCATCAAACTCATTTCAAATTCAAGACTCATACTTTAAGCAAATAATTCACAAAGAGATTCATTCATAGAACCAAAAATGATATTATCAACATAAATTTGAATAATAAGAAAATTATTTTTAAATTTTTTGATAAACAATATAGTATCGACCTTGCCTTTAGAGAAATTATTTTTAATAAAAAATTAACTAAGTCTCTCATACCAAGCCCTTGGGGCTTGTTTTAAACCATAGAGAGCTTTCGTTAATTTAAACATATGATTAGGGAGACTATCATTCTCAGATCCGGGAGGTTGTTTAATATAAACTTCTTTGGAAATAAAGCCATTAAGAAAAGTACTTTTAACATCCATTTGAAACAACTTAAAATTATTACTACTAGCATAGGCAAGGAGCATCCTTATGGCTTCTAATCGAGCCATAAGAGTGAAGGTTTCTTTGTAATCAATACATTCTTCTTAGTTAAAACCTTTGGTCACTAATCTAGCCTTGTTTTTAACCATGATACCAGATTCATCTTGCTTGTTTCTAAAGACACATTTAGTACCAATAACTAAATAGTCATTTGGCCTAGGAATAAGCTTCCACACCTCATTTCTCTTAAATTAATTTAACTCATCTTGCATTGCGATAATCCATGAATCATCTTTCATGACTTCGTTAATACATTTAGGTTCAATTTGGGAGAGAAAAGCAGCGTTGGCACAAAAAATTTTAAGATAAGAACATGTTTGAACCCTTTTAGATGTGTCGCCTATGATTAGCTCCTTAGGATGAGCATCTACATACTTTCAATCCTTGGGTAAGAATGTTTCGGAATTAGATGCATCCAAGTTGTTGTATGGAGAAAGGGTTTCATTTAAATTCAAAGCATCAAAATTAACATCATCATTAAAATCATTTTTCTTAATTTCGAAAACCTCATTAAAAATAACATGAATGGATTCTTCTATAATCAAAGTTTTTTTATTAAAGATATGAAATATTTTAGAAATAGAAGAATAGCCAAGAAAAATTCCTTCATCGGATTTAGCATCAAATTTTCCTAAGGCATCTTTTTCATTCAAGATAAAACACTTACACCCAAAAACTTTAAAATATGAAACATTAGGTTTTTTGTTGTTCCAGTTTTAGTGAGTAAGGGTCTTACTAGAACTCTATTCATCTCATAGCATGTCGTGTTTAGGGCTTCGACACAAAATATTTGGGTAGGCTATGTTCATTCAATATGGTTCTTGTCATTTCTTGTAAATTTCTATTCTTTCTTTTTACTACTCTATTTTGTTGAGGATTTCTTGGAGTAGAGAAGTTGTGGTTGTATCTATTAGATTCATAAAATTCTTGGAAATCATGGTTTTGAAATTCACCAACGTGATCACTTTGAATTGTCGAAATCATAAAACCCTTTTCATTTTGAACAAGTTTACAAAACTTGGAGAAATATCTAAAGCATTCACTTTCGTGTGTTAAAAAATAAGTCCATGTGTATCTACTATAATCATCCACGATGACAAATGCGTATTTGCTACCTCCTAGGCTTGATGTAGAAATTGGTTCGAACAAGTCCATATAGATTAATTGCAAAGGTCTAGAGGTGCTTATTTGGTTCTTGGGTTTGAAGCAATCTTTTATTTGTTTTCCTAGTTGACATGCATCACACGCATTATCTTTGACGAACTTGATATGAGGAATTCCTCTTACAAGTTCTTTAGATGAAATTCGAGAGATTAGTTTCATGCTAGCATAACTTAATCTCTTATGTCAAAGCCAAGCATCGTCATTTAAAACTGAAAAACACATTTCATTGCAAAGATCATTGATGTCAATAGTGTATACATTATTTTATTTTAGTGCAATCATAGATGTGTTTTTGTATAGTTTTTCAATAATGCAAGTATTAGATTCAAATCTAATAATATATCCATCACATAATTGACTAATACTCAAAAGGTTATGCTTTAAGCCATCAACAAACAATACATCTTCAATAAAAAAGTTGGATGTGTTACCTATAGTTCCTTTGCCAATGATTTTACCCTTATTGTTGTCTCCGAATGTGACATATCCTTCGTCTAGGTTAGTGAGTTTAGAGAATTGAGATGGATCTCTGGTCATATGCCTTAAGCATCCACTATCAAGGTACCATCTCTTGCTCTTAGCTTGTGATGGTATACGTTTCTACAAAAGAGGATGATTTTTAGGTACCCATTTGACCTTGGGTGACTCAAAAATCGATCTAAATTACTTATCATGTTGCATTGAGTCATTTGAGGTTCTTTTAGGAACCCAAATCAATTTATGTAGACTATATTTCTTGAATGGACATTTGTACGTAACACGTCCAGGTTTGTAACAAAAGTTGCATTTGGTGTGAGGTGATACATTCAAGGTAAGACCTTTAATAAAGGTGGTTGAATTTTGATGAGAGCTACTCATGAATCCAATTCCTCCTATTCTATGAATGTGACCCTTGTTAGCAAGGATCATGTTCAAAGACTTGCTACCAACCTCAAATTTCTTCAAGGTATCTTTGAGTAGCAAGTTTTCCTTTTGAAGTATTTCTAAATCATAGCATTTTGTGCAGGGAGCTAAGCTATTTTCATGCTCAATCTTTACTATATCAAAATTGCTAATAAGAGAAGCATATTCCTTTTTCAAAGAATTATACTTTTTACTCAAAATTCTATATTCATCAAATAATTCATGAAAGGAATTTGAAAGCTCATCGAAAGTTAAATTTGCATCTAATGAATTTGTTATCTCATCTCCAATAGCCATTAGCATATAGTGAGCAACTTGCTCGGTGTTGGTTGGCTCATCTTCTTCGGAAGCACTTGAGTCGTCCCATGTAGCTTTGAGCGCCTTCTTCTTTGGTTGCCTCCTCTTTGCTTAGGGACATTCACTCTTGAAGTGTCCTGGCTTCTTGCATTTATAGTATATTACTTGTTCTTTATTTAGTTCAAATTTATTTTTAGTATCATTTTTTAATTTATTTATTTTTATAATTTTTTAAAATTTTCTTGTTAATAGTGTCAAGTCTACGTCAAAGTCCTCATCACTTGAGTTTTCTTTCAAGTGGTTTTCTTGTATTCTCAATGCTATATCCTTCATGTTCTTTGGAAGGGTGTCTTCAAGCTCTTCATGAGCTTTGCATGTCATTTCATTGGTTATTAGTGACCCAATTAGTTTTTCAAGAGGAAAATTATTTAGATATTTGGCCTCTTGAATGACCATTACATTAGGGTCCTAACTCTTTGAAAGGGATCTTAAAACTTTATTAACAAGTTCAAAATCCGAGAAACCTTTACCAAGTCCTTTTAGACCATTGACGACATCTATAAATCGGGTGTACATGTCTCCAATGGTCTCACTCGGTTTCATTCGAAACAACTCATAAGAATGCACTAAAAGATTAATTTTTGACTCCTTCACTCTACTAGTACCTTCATGAGTCACTTCGAGTGTGTGCCAAATGTCAAAAGTCGTTTCACAAATCAATACTCGATTAAACTTGTTTTTATCTAATGCACAAAATAAGGCATTCATAGCTTTTGCGTTTAAAGTAAAAGTCTTCTCCAACTCATTTCAATCGTTCATTAGAAGAGAAGACTTTTGAAAATCATTTTCGACAATGTTCCAAAGCTCAAAATCCATTAAAATTAGGAAGATACTCATTCTAGTCTTCTAATATATGTAATTCGTCCTATTGAACATGGGTAGACATATAATTGAATGGCCCTCTAATTTGCAGGCAAATGCCATCTCTCTTGGGTTTAAAACCAAATAAGAGTGAACCTTGCTCTGATACCAATTGTTAGGATTAAGAACGGCACTAAGAGGGGGGTGAATTAGTGCAGTGGAAAACTTTGCTATTTCAAAAACTTATTTCGATTAAAACTGATTCCAACGAGAATGGTTTCAATTCAATCTATTTCAGAAGGAATTTGAACTTGAAACCTTTTGTGAAAGTGCAAGAGAAGACTAAGGTGATTTGCAGCAATGTAAATTGCATAAATAAAAAGCTCGATTTCATAAAAGTCTTCGTACAATTAAAGTTGATCTCGGAAGATGTTTACGTAAAGGCGTATGTAGACGTAGTTAAAGTTGAGGTCACCGGTGTCCACTAGAGGCCTTCCTTCAATAGATAAAGGCCAACCACCTTTTACAGCTTTTCTCCTTTTGTCGAGTTTAAGAGACAACCCTTACAAGTTTCACTCCTCTTTCTTGGATGATTACAAGGCTAAGAGATGAAGGAGGAAAACTCTAACTTTTACAACACTTTAAGGCTCAAGAACTCAAGATTATACCAATAGGTTTCGTGCCCTTTCATGCAAGAAAGGGTGGGGTTTTTATAGGTCCCAATGACTTCAAAAATAGAGCCAAAAAGTGTCTAATCCTGGATTTCTGTGGTCCTAGCGATACCACCACCATTACTGGGTGGTACTACCGCTTGACACCTGACATTGGGTGGTACTACCGCTTAGTTTGGGTGGTACCATCGCTTGACATGGGTGATACCACCATTGGCAGCAATAACTACCGGCGGTGCCATCGTCTAACAAGGGTGGTACCACCACCTATAATTCTTGGGAGATAGAGTCTCCCAGGCGGTGCCACCGTCGACCTTAGCAGTGCCACCGTCGGCCAGGAATTCAGGGTCTTAGTTGGGCCTTGAATCTAGTCCAACACAGCCCAATTGGCCCATAATTAAATTAGTGGGATTACCTCACAATGCTAACTTAATTTACACTCTAACTACGATAATTAAGACATGATTACTGCATTTCATGTTCCGATGCGTCAATCACTCTTTCGACGAGCTTCCGACGTACTTCCGACGAACATCCGACGAACTCTCGGTACTGTTCCGGCGGACTCCGACAAGCTCCTAGACTTTGCGACGATCTTCTTGGCGAGTTCCAATGAGCTTCTATGGCAAGCTTCTAGACTTCTCGGTTGGTTCCCGTAGAAATTCCGACGAACGTCCGGACTTCCGATGAACTCTCGAACTCCCAACGTGATCTCGATCTTGACTACGGCACAACACCTGCTTTATGTCTTACTGCCATCGTAGTTAATCCTATACACTTTTCTCAACATATAGATTAGATCAAACAAATTACAATTGACTTCATCATCAAAATCTGAGATTCAACAATGAGGACTATGATGATGACTTGGCACTCTTGATAAGAAAATTCAAAAAATTCATAAAATAATAAATTTAAAAATAACTAAAAATAAATTTGAACCCAAGAAAGAACAAATTATATGCTACGAATGTAAGAAACCGGGACATTTCAAGAGCGAATATCCCCAAGCAAAGAAGAAGAAGGCTCTTAAAGCAAATTGGGATGACTCAAGTGCATCCAAAGAAGAGGAGTCAACCAACATAAAGCAAGTTGCTCACTACCCACTAATGACTATCGGAGATGAGGTAAGTAGTTCATTAAATACAAATTTATCTTTCGACGAGCTTTGAAGTGATTTTCATGAATTGTTTGATGAATGTAGATCTTTGAGTAAAAAGTATAACTCTTTGAAAAAGGATCATGCCATTTTAAATGTTGAATTTGAAAAACTTAAGCATAATAATCCTTCTTTGTCTCCATGGACTAAGTGTGAACACTTAGAGGCACTTAAGAAGAAAACTTACTACTCAAAGAAATTTTAGAAAAGTTTAAGGTTGGTAGTAAGTCCTTGAATATGATCATTGCTAATAAGGGTCAAGTTCATAGAAGAGGCAGAATTGGATTTGTAAGTAGCTCTCACCAAAATCCAACCACTTTTGTTAAATGTCATACCTTACATGTATTACCCCACACCAAATGTAACTTTTGTTGCAAACTTGGACATGTTGCCTATAAATGTTCACTTAAGAGATATAGTCCACACAAATTGATTTGGGTACCTAAAGGAACCATAAAGAACTCTATGCAAAACGATAAGTTGAGTATATTGATTTTTAACGTACCCAAGGTTAAATGGCTACCTAAAAATCACCCTCTTTTGTAGAAATATTTACCATAATAAGCTAGGAGCACGAATGATAGTTTAATAGTGGATGCTCAAGGCTTATGACCGGAGATCCAAAATAACTCATAAAGCTCTCTAGCCAAAATAACAAAGAAAATATCATTATAATTAAAACTATTAGTTACAAAATGAGACTTATATTCCATAAGATTATGTTTGATGACTTGACGATGCAATGATTATTTGAAATCTTATGTGATAAACACTTGATCATGATCTCTCAATATTTGAAACTTGAGAATTATTATGCATGAGTTCCTTTCTCACAGTTTTCAGATTTCTGGGTTTCTAGACATTTGAAAATTGAGTCTTCATTTGCTATTATTTCTTCTCACTGCAAAATGGGAAATATGATTCATGGAACAATAGTATGTTTGGTCTTTTACAAATTGATAATTTCAATAAAAGTTGTCCCTCCAATTTACAAAAATTGAACTTCATTTTGACTTTATACGATATTTACGCGAATAAGCATTCACACCACAAAATGACTATAATCTTGCTTAAAAGAGTCGACAAGAATTCTTGCCTATTGAGAAGCAATAATGCTAGATGAAGAAAAACGATAAGTTGAGAAAAACAGTGCACCGGCGGTGGCACCGGTGGACTGGCGATAGCACCGCTAGTAGGCACTGGTTGTAGGCAGTGGCACTGCCCGTAACTCTGCCCTATAAAAAGGCATTTAGGGCTAGCAGTATAACCAACCCTAAGCCCTCCTACATCCCTTCCCCACACCTCTAAACCCCTCACCACCCCTCATCCTCTAGAAACTCAAGGAAACCCTTCTCTTCTTCAAAGGATCAATCTCAACCTTTCGAGAGGATCACTATAAGGGTAATTCTCAAACCTTTTCTCTCAATTCATTGATAGATCTTGCCTCTGTTGAATCTCTGATTTTGAAAATGAAATCAGTTGGTAAATTATTTGATGAGCTAGAATCGAAGATTCGAACGATGTATCGGGAGCTCGCTGAGAGCTCGTCTGAAGATCGCCGAGAGTTCGTCGGAAGATCATGGAGAGTTCGTCGGAAGATCGTCAAGAGTTCGTCACCGGAAGCTCGTTGGAAGATCATCAAGATCTCATTGGAAGATCATCGAGAGTTCGTCGGGAGTTCGCTGGAAGTACGCCGAAAGACTTGCCGAGAAGTTCGTCAGAGGATCGTCGAGAGAAATCGGCATATCGGACTAATCGCTTGCCTTATTCATAGTTAGTACATTAGTTGAGTTAGGATTGGGAGGTAATCCCACTAACTCAGATAGGGGCCAACTGGGCCCTTAACAGGGCTAATTTGGGCTAGATTGAATAGCTCATTCAGCATCTAAAATCACGGTCAGCGGTGGCACCGCTTAGGACTCGGTGTCCCAGGTGTTTTGGGCGAAGGTACCACTGACAGTTAATACATTTAGGCAATGGTACCGCCCCTGTCAAGTGGTGGTACCACCCTTATCAAGCGGTGGTACCACCCTTGTCAAGCAGTGGTACCACTAGAGCTCGATCTCCGAGCTCTGTCAAGTAATGGTATCGCCCAGACTGAGCGGTGGTACTGTCCAGTGTCAGTCTGCAAGCAATAGTACCACCCAATAATGGCGATGATACCACCATTACCCCGAAATTCGGAGAAGTGATACATTTTGGCTCCAATTCAGATGCCATTAGGGCCTATAAATACCTCACCCTTTTTTGCATGAAAGGGTAACAAAGTGCAATTGATAGTGCGAAAAATTTTAAGTGTTTGGGGTGTTAAAAGGGTTGTAAAAGTGAGAAATATCCTCCTCCTCCCTCTCTTAGCTTTGTAACCACTCAAGAAAGAGGAGTGAGACTTGTAAGGATTATCTCTGAAACCCAATAAAAGGAGAAAGAGCTATAAAAGGTAGTTAGTCTTTGCCTATTGAAGGAAGACCATTAGTGGACACCAGTGACCTCAATGGAGGAGGAATCTGAAAGTGGATGTAGGTCACAATGACCGAACGACTCTAAATTCTGGTTTGCATTTCGTCTTAAGCAATTTACCTTTCTTACAAGCTACTTTCCCTTCTTACTACCTTCTCTTCGCTCCAATATGTTTTCAAGTTAAAATATTTATAAAATGATTTTCGTCAAAATTGGGTTTAATTGAAACAAAGACTTTTGAAACGAATAATTTTTCTGCTACACTAATTCACCCAGATTGGACAGTGGTACCACCCAATAATGGTAGTGGTACCGCTAGTATCCTGAAATCTGGGGATGTGACACTTTTTGGCTCCAATTCTGAAGCCATTTGGGCCCATAAATACCCTACCTTTTTCTGCATGAAGGGGCACAAAAGTGTGAATATAATCTTGAATTCTTGGGGTGTTAAAGTGTTGTAAAAGTGCAAGAGTCCTCCTCCTCCCTTTCTAAGTGTTAAGTGCTAATCACCTATGATTAGCAAGCCAATCACGTGATTGATGGCACGTGTGACTTGATACGGAATCTTTTTTACTTATTATATTTTGGCATTTATCACTTTATATTGACTATTACAGGGGCAGCGCTACCAGCGGGCATGCCACCCGCAAGCAATGGTAGTGGCCCCGTCCTCCGTCATATAGCCAGTCGCCGGCAGGTGGCGACGACGGCGACTACAATAGGGGGGGGAAGGGAGAAAGGAGTTTTGGGTTTTCTGGGCAAAAGATAGTTTTGCCCCTCGGAATTTAAGAAATTCCAGTTATATTCTTTTATCCAAATTATGAAAATGCCCCTTAGAATTCAAGAAATTTCCTACATATCCCTGGTTTAAAATATTAATTAATGAAAAGATTTAATTGATTATTATTTTTATTATTATCTAATAGTCCTACATAATGATGATTTATAAATGTGATGTATGATATGTGGACGAATGATCATGGACCGTGTGATATGTGTACTTATGATTATTATTATTGGGGTCTATGAGCCTCCATTATATTTCTCGTTTATTATCGGGATAGTGGGACCCATGAGATGGACGATCGCGATGCATGGAAATGCATCGAGATGTCGACAGAACCGACGAGGACGAGATAAACGATCACAGGGCATGGAGATGCACCATTGTACATATAGATCTTGATGTGAGTGATTAGGCCTACTAGCTCGGGCCTGATCACATTAGGTTATGGTCCATAATTATCTGGTGTGATTGCTTATACATATACTAGATATGTATATATATATTTGCATGCGATGTAGATATATATAAATATGTATATGTGTGACATATCATATTAGGAGACCAAATCTTAGAAACCCCTCTCTCGATAATATTAAGTCGATAAACATGAGGCAATTAGATTGACCCATGTGGCCTACCATTGTTATAGGTAAGGACCGATTCCCGATGTATGTTGAGTTGGTCGAGTCCCTCGAGGCTCACCTATATCGCGATTCACTATGTTACCTATGACATAGAGATGTCACCGGTGACCTGAGGACATGGTATGCTTGGTCGAGTCCCTTGAGGGTATATTATTGAATCAGACTCATCTTATAATAATGGTGTTGACTTAACTGAGCATCATGGTTGGTCGAGTCCCTCGAGACCATGGTGTTTCGGAGGCCAAACAGGACGAGAATCACAAGGGTTTGAGATCGGCAAGAGTTACCCACCTTTTGGGCTTAGTTTGATTGGCTGAGTCCCTCGAAGTTATACTAAGACGCTGATTAGATCCTGATCCCCACTAAAAGTCTACCGGAGACTTTCGTTTCAGGTGCTGAGGGTGTCACGTGATTTGCCAATAAAATAGTGGGAGCATATCAAATAGAAGTTAATGTCTTGATTATTTATTTTTTATAAAATATGCATGTTATTTATTTTTCCTGCATCTTTATTTTTAGAAAATATCGCTTTCAAATCCCTTACATTACATACTTGATGTCAACCGCCTTACTGGTCCAAATTATACGGATTGGATCCGCAATTTGAGAATTGTTCTCACGACGAAGAAAATCACGTACGTCCTTGATACAGTGATGCCTACGCCCGAGGAAGGGGCAAGCGAGGATGAGATCGCTCACTACGTGAAGTACATTGATGACTCCACTCTTTCTCAGTGTTACATGTTAGGCTCTATGACTCCTGAGTTATAGAGACAACATGAAAAGATGGATGTCGGATCAATTCTCCTATATATCCGTAAATTGTTTGAGGAACAGGGAATGACTCAGCGATATAAGATATCCAAGAACCTCTTACGTACTAGGATGACTAAGGGGATACCAGTTCAGAACCATGTCTTAAAGTTGATTGAGTGGATAGAGAAACTCACAGGTCTAGGAATGGTTTTAGAGAATAACTTGTGTGTGGACATTGTGCTTCAGTCCCTACCAGATTCCTTTTTACAGTTCATAATGAATTTTAATATGAACAAGCTTGAGGTGACTCTCTCAGAGCTCCTCAATATGTCGAGGGAGGCAGAGAGCACTATCAAAAAGGAGAAGCCAGTTCTCTACACTAGTGAGACTAGAAAGAAAATAAAAGCAGAAAAGTTCCTTAAGAAGGGCAAGGGCAAGGGCAGACCAGGTAAAGAAAAATTTACTAAGGAAGACCCGGCAAAGGACAAAGGCTAATGCTTCTACGATGGTAAAGATTAGCACTGGAAGAGGAACTACAAAGAGTACCTTGTAGAGAGGGTAAATCAAAAGCTTGGAGAAGCTTTAGGTACATTCATGATCAATCTCCAGTTGTCATAATTTTGTGATAGTGCATTGGTATTGGATATTAATATTGCTTATCACATCTATAATTTATTATAGATTATGGCAAAGCTGAGGAGATTATCGAGAGGAATATTGCATAAAGGTTTGTTTATGCTAGACACTACTCCATATATCATGAATGTAGATGTGTCCAAGAGGAAATAAGGTGAGGTGAACAATACATACCTGTGGCATTATAGGCTAGGTCACATCTATGAGGGAAGGTTTCAAAAGTTGCTAAAGGATGGATATCTAGATCCATTCGACTATGAGTTATATGCAACTTGCGAGTCTTGCCTTCGTGGAAAATTGACTAGCTTTCCATTTAGTGGAACTAGAGAGAGAACCACTGAGCTGTTGGAACTCATACATAGTGATGTATGTGGACCCATGTCAACTCATGTCATTAGTGGTTGCTCCTACTTCATTATCTTTACTGATAATTTCTATGGATATATGTACTTAATGAAGTACAAGTCTGAGACCTTTGAGAAATTCAGATAGTATAAGAATGAAGTTGAGAACCAGACTGGAAAGAGTATCAAGACTCTTCGATCATATCAAGGAGGTGAGTACTTAAGTACAGAGTTTACTCAGTTCCTCAAGGACTATGGGATATTATCCCAATGGATACCTCCTTATATACCTCAGCTCAATGGTGTGTCTGAACGGAGGAATCGTACGTTATTAGACATGGTATGATCCATGATGAGTTTCGCGGACCTACCCATCTCATTCTAGGGATATGCCCTAGAGACTACAGCTTCCCTTCTAAATAGAGTTCCATCTAAGTCGGTGGTGTCTATACCATATAAGACATGGAAAGGGAAGAAGCCCAATCTTAAGGTTGTTAAGATTCGGGGTTGTCCTACCCACATTAAAAGACACAACCCCGATAAGTTGGAATCGAGGACAGAGCGGTGCAAGTTCGTAGGATACCCTAAGAAAACTTGCAAGTATTATTTCTATCATCTCGAGGACCAAAAGGTCTTTGTAGCCAAAAGAGCGGTGTTCCTTGAGAAGAAACACATTCTTGGTGGAGACAATGGGAGCATGATAGAGTTGAGCAAGGTTGGAGAACCTAGCTCAAGCACCACTCTATAGCCCAAGTCTATTCAGGTACCTAACACACAAGTTTCAACTTTACGTAGGTCCGACAGAGTATCCCATCCTCTTAAGATATATGTGGGACATATTAGAGGAGAAGATGTTGAGGATATTGATCCTTAGACCTACAAGGAGGCTATTATGAGTATATACTCTGGGAAGTGGCAAAAAGCCATGAATTCTGAGATCGATTTTATGTACTCCAACAAGGTTTGGAACCTAGTTGATGCGCTCGAAGGTATTATACGCATCGGTTGTAAATGGATCTTTACGAAAAAGATTGGAGTAGATGAAAAGGTAGAGACATATAAAGCAAGGCTAGTAGCCAAGGGGGATCGTCAAAGGCAATGTGTTGACTATGATGAAACTTCCTCACCCGTAGCAATACTAAAATCCGTCCGAATTCTATTGGCTATTATAGCATACTATGATTATGAGATCTAGCAGATGGATGTGAAAACCACATTCCTCAATGGGAACCACAAAGAGGAGGTGTATATGATACAACCCGAGGGATTCGTGTCCAAGGACTTGTTGAATCTCGGATTTTGATGATAAAATCAATTGATGGGTTAATTGAACTAATCCATATTATTGGGTTAAGTGTGCAGGATTAACTACGATAACTAGAAATCATAAAGCAAGAATACCGGAGTCAAGTTCGATGGACGTTTAAGAGTCCGAAGAATCGTCGGAGATGCTGCCGAAACCAACCGAGAAGAAATCGGGAACCTGTCGGAATTTTCGAAAGTTCGCCGAAGAGATCGTTGGAGGTTCACGGAGATCACCGAGAAGGCTCGGCAACTCGTTAAAGTCATCACAAGATCGGGAGCTTGTAGGGAGTCTGTCGGAAGAAGTTCGTTGGAAAGCTCGCCGGAACAAGACTCGACGTTCGCGGTTGAAAACTTGCTTAGGATGTGTTTTTGTTATGTAGTTCACTTGTAATTATGATTAGGATTAAGAGATAATCCTATATCCTAGTTAGGGGCCAACTGGGCCCAAAATTAGATTTGGTTTGGGCCAAAATTAAGCCCAACCAAGTGAACCGGAGAGCCAGGCGGTGGCACCGCCCAGCACCCGAGAGCTAGGCGGTGGCACCTCCTGGGCTGGGCGGTTGCACCGTCCAACACCCGAGCGCTGGGAGGTGGCACCGCCTGGCTAGGCGGTGGCACCGCCTGGCTAGGCGGTGGCACCGCCAGCATCGGGAACATAAGAGAATTCAAATTTTTGGAGCCCAAATTTGAATCCTCTTGAGGCCTATAAATACCCCTCAAGACTCAGCTGAGAATACAACTTTTTGAGCAACAAGTCATTGAGAGAAAAGTCTTAGAAGAGTCTTTGCCTTTCTTGTTTTCAATTTGCTAGTGTTCACCTCCTTCTTTCTTGCTGAAAATCTGTAAGAGAGTGAACCGCTTGTAAAAGTTGTAAGAGGGGTATTTACCCTTCCCTTTCAAGAGATTTGCTAGTGGAAGGTGGGAGCCTCATCAAAGAGGGGCCTCGCAAGTGGATGTAGGTCACTTGACTGAACCACTTTAAAAACAACGTAATCTCTGATTTGCATTTCATTACTGCCATTTACATTACTGCAAACCCTCTTACTTGCTTTATTTCCTCATTACATTTACTGCACAACTTTGCGAATATGCTTTCAAGTTAAGCACTTCCGATTCCGATTTTTATCGTACAAAAGATTTGTCGAAACCAACGTTTTAAGCCGCTGCACTAATTCACCCTCCCCCCCCCCTCTTAGTGCCGCTCCGATCCTAACAATTGGTATTAGAGCAAGGCTCACTCTCATATTTGGTTTAATACCCAAGAGAGATGGCTTACTCCGGCATGCATGAGGGTCATTCTATCACACGTCCACCCTTGTTTAATGGGTCGGATTATACTTATTGGAAGACTCGGATGAGGATCTTCCTCATTTCTATGGATTTCGAGCTTTGGACTATTGTTGAAAACGGATTTCAAAAATCTTCTCTTCCGATGAGCGAATGGAATGAATCAGAGAAGAAGGTTTTTGCTTTAAATGTAAAGGCTATGAATGCCTTGTTTTGTGCACTAGACAAAAATGAATTTAATCGTGTTTCAATTTGTGATTCGGCTTTTGATATTTGGAGAACTCTTGAGGTCACTCATGAAGGCACTAGCTGAGTGAAAGAGTTCAAAATCAACATCCTTGTGCACTCTTACAAACTTTTCCGAATGAAACCAAGTGAGTCCATCGGTGACATGTACACCCGGTTTACGGATGTCATCAATGGACTCAAAGCTCTTGGTAAAGATTTTACTAACTTTGAACTAGTAACTAAAATCTTAAGATCCCTCCCTAAAAGTTGGGATCCAAAAGTTACGGCCATTCAAGAGGCCAAAGACCTTAAAGCATTCCCTCTTGAAAAACTCATTGGGTCTCTAATGACCTACGAAATGATATGTCAAGCTCATGACGAGCTCGAGAACCCCCTTCCAAAGAACAAGAAGGATATGGCACTCAAATCACAAGAAGACCACTTGAAAGGAACATCAAGTGATGAGGACAGTGACAATGACATTGCACTTTTGACTCAAAAATTTAAAAAATATTTAAGAAAGAACAAATTTAAAAATAATACAAAAAATAAATTTGAACAAAAGAAGGACCAAATAATATGCTATGAATGCAAAAAACCGGGACACTACAAGAACGATTGTCCTCAAGCCAAAAAGAGAACATCAAAGAAGAAGGCACTCAAGGCAACGTGGGATGATTCAAGCGCGTCTGAAGAAGAGAAGTCCAACACCGAGCAAGTTGCTCATTACGCGCTAATAGCTTTAGGAGAAGAGGTATGTGATTTATTTAATGAAGATTTATCTTTTGAAGAACTCTCTATCGCTTTTCATAAATTATTTGACGAATGTAGAACTGTTAGCAAGAAGTTAAATATATTAAAGAAAGAGCATGCTTTGCTACAAGATAAGTTTGATAGTCTTCAAACTCCTCCATGCTCTAAGTGTGAGCATTTAGAAGCAATAAAAAATGAAAATTTGCTTCTTAAAAAAACCTTAAACAAGTTTAAGGTTGGTAGCAAAGGATTAGATATGATCCTTGCACACAAAGGTCACGTCGCAAATAGAAATGGAATTGGATTTGTAAAAGGATTACATCAAAATCCTACCATTTTCATAAAAGGACCTACATTACATGTTTCCTCTTATATGAAATGCAACTTCTGTTGCAAATCCGGACATATTGCCTACAAATGTCCATTTAGAAAAATTAGTTCACAAAAATTAATATGGGTTCCTAAAGGAACTATAAAGGATTCAATAATAAATAACAAAGTTAGTGGATCAATTTTTGAGGCACCCAAAATCAAATGGGTACCTAAAAGTCATCCTCTTTTGTTGACAAACCCACAAGCTAGGAGCAAGAGATGGTATCTCGATAGTGGATGCTCAAGACACATGACTGGAGATCCATCTCATTTCTCTATGCTCACTAGCAAAGAAGAAGGGTACGTCACCTTTGGAGACAACAACAAAGGCAAAATCATTGGCAAGGGAACTATTGGTAACAAATTTATTTTTTTCATTAATAATGTTTTACTAGTTGATGGATTGAAACATAATCTCTTGAGTATAAGTCAACTATGCGATAAAGGTTATATCGTTAGATTCGAATCAAATATGTGTATTATCGAAAAACCAAACAATAACTTGACTATGATTGCATTAAAACAAAATAATGTCTACACCATCAACCTTGATGAACTAAGTAATGAAATGTGCTTCTCTGCTCTAAATGATGATGCTTGGCTTTGGCATAGGAGATTAGGCCATGCAAGCATGAAACTAATATCTAATATCTCTTCTAGAGAATTAGTACGAGGGATTCCAAATATGAAGTTTACTAAGGACAAAGTATGTGATGCATGTCAACTAGGTAAACAAATAAAAACTAGTTTCAAACCAAAAAATCAAATTAGCACCACTAGACCACTACAATTGATCCATTTGGACTTATTCGGACCAATTGACACAACAAGTCTAGGAAGAAGCAAATATACGTTTGTAATTGTGGATGACTATACTAGGTACACTTGGACCTATTTCTTAGTCCACAAAAGTGATTGCTTCAAGTGCTTCTCTAAATTTTGTAAATTCACTCAAAACGAAAAAGGTTTCATGATTTCATCAATTCGGAGTGATCACGGTGGCGAATTTCAAAACCATGACTTTCAAAATTTTTGTGAAGTTAATAGATACAATCACAACTTCTCCACTCCGAGGAATCCCCAACAAAATGGAGTAGTTGAAAGAAAAAATAGAAACCTACAAGAAATGGCAAGAACTATGTTAAATGAACATAGTTTACCTAAGTATTTTTGGGCCAAAGCCGTAAATACGGCTTGCTACATCATGAATAGAGTCCTAATAAGACTATCCTTATCAAAAACTCCCTATAAATTATGGAATAACAAAAAACCAAATATTTCCTATTTTAAAGTTTTCGGTTGTAAATGCTTTATTTTGAATGAAAGGGATGTCTTAGGAAAATTTGATGCTAAATCCGATGAAGGCATCTTTCTTGGTTACTCTTCCGTTTCTAAGGCTTTTCGGGTTTTTAACAAAGAACATTAGTAATAGAAGTGTCTATTCATGTAGTATCTAATGAAATTTCTAATTTAAAGAAAAATGATTTTGATGATGATCTTTGTTTTGATAATTTGAATTTAAATGAACCTCCTCCTCAAAATAGCAACTTGGATGCACCTTCTTCCGAAATTTCCTTACCCAAGGAATGGAAGTATATAGATGCTCATCCAAATGAGCTAATTATAGGAGATACATCAAAAGGGGTTCAAACTCGTTCCTCTTTCAAGAATTTTTGTGCTAATGTCGCTTTCCTTTCTCAAATTGAACCTAAATGCATTGACGATGCCATAAAAGATGATTTTTGGGTTATTGCAATGCAAAAGGAATTGAATCAATTTAAGAGGAATAAGGTATGGAAGCTTGTTCCTAGACCTAGTGACCATTTAGTTATTGGTACTAAATGGGTCTTTAGAAACAAGCAAGATGAAAATGGTATCATGGTTAGAAATAAGGCTAGATTAGTGGCCAAAGGTTTCAACCAAGAAGAAGGTATCGATTACAAAGAAACCTTCGCTCCCATGGCTCGATTAGAAGCCATAAGGATGCTCCATGCCTATGCTAGTAGTAATAATTTTAAATTATTTCAAATGGATGTCAAAAGTGCTTTCTTGGATGGTTTTATTTCCGAAGAAGTATATGTCGAACAACCTCCCGGATTTGAAAATTCTCTTCTTCCTAACCATGTATTCAAATTGACTAAGGCCCTCTATGGCTTGAAACAAGCTCCTAGAGCTTGGTATGAAAGGCTTAGTTCCTTTCTTATTTTAAATAATTTTACTAAAGGCAAGGTTGATACTACATTGTTTATTAAATATTTTGAAAATAATTTTCTTATTGTGCAAATTTATGTTGACGATATTATTTTTGGCTCTTCGGATGAATCACTATGTGAATCATTTGCAAAATGTATGAGTCATGAATTTGAAATGAGTTTAATGGGTGAATTAACTTTCTTTTTGGGATTACAAATTAAACTACTTAGTGATGGTATATTTCTTAACCAATCTAAATATACATTAGAATTGTTAAAACGATTTAACATGGATAATTCAAAAGCAATAAACACCCCTATGAGTACTGCGACTAAGTTAGATATTGATGAAAATAATGAAAATTTCAATCAAAAAACATATAGGGGAATGATTGGCAGTCTACTCTACCTCACCGCGACTAGACCGGATATTATGTTTAGTGTAGGACTTTGCGCTAGGTTTCAATCAAATCCTAAATTATCTCATCTTAAAAGCGTTAAAAGAATATTTAGGTATCTTAAAGGAACTCCAAATCTAGGACTGTGGTATCCAAAATCTGAAAATTTTGATTTAATAGCTTATGCAGATGCCGATTTTGGCGGATGCAGGATAGATAGAAAAAGTACATCTGGAACATGCCAATTTTTAGGTCATGCACTTGTTTCTTGGACTTCCAAGAAACAAAATTCAGTTGCACTATCTACGGCGGAAGCCGAATACATTGCTGCAAGTGCATGCTGTGCACAAGTTGTTTGGATGAAAAATACATTAAAAGACTATGGAATTCACTTTAAAAACATTCTCATAAAATGTGATAATACTAGTGTCATATGTCTTACTAAAAATCCAATTCAGCACTCTAGAACTAAACACATCGATGTTAGGCATCATTTCATACGCGATCATGTCCTTAACAATGATGTTGTTCTAGAATTCATTGACACAAAGCATCAATTAGCATATATATTTATAAAAGCTTTGAATGAAGACCAATTTGAATTCATTAGAAGGGAATTAGGTATGTTAAATTGTCCCTAAGAATAAACTTGTTTGAATGGACTTTCCGTAAAGTTTTTTTTTATTCTCTCTCCGTTCCTCGGTGAATCTGATCCTTCTCTTTCAATTCTAAATGACTTGTTAAATTATCTTATCCTATCTTGAGTCAAACATCGCTTCCATCTAATCAAGATTAATCATTTTATGATATTTTGAATCTTGAAATTGATTTTGATGGCTTGATTATGAGTTTCAAGTTGATGAATTGAATTTGAATGGATTTGTATTCGAATTATGATCTTGACCTATTGGAGTTACTACTTGAAACTTTTTTTTTCTTATCCCAATCTCTTCTTTGTACATCTACAATTTTTGTTATTTATAAAAAGAAGAGATTTGATAATATGGATGAATGCTGAATTCTCCTTTAAGATGAACTCTGCGTAAATATTATTAATGATAAATTTTTGTATGATCAATGCTGAATTCCTGATATTATAATCACAAGTTATATGCTTCGAGTCTCATTCCCTTTTTGTTGATGACAAAGGGGGAGAAAAGTGATGACCTGTACCATTTTAATAGCATGACTTATATGAATTGCAAAAGCTTGTGTGATATGAATGTCTTATATGCCTTGCAAAATGCCTTGCAAAATCCTTGAGAATATCGCGAGATTGATTAATCATATTGAAAGAATGTCTTACATTTATATCATGAAATTATATGAATTGCATGACTTATATGAATTGCAAAAGCTTGTGTGATATGAATGTCTTATATGCCTTGCAAAATGCCTTGCAAAATCCTTGAGAATATCGCAAGATTGATTAATCATATTGAAAGCATGCCTTACATTTATATCATGAAATTATATGAATTGCATGACTTATATGAATTGCAAAAGCTTGTGTGATATGAATGTCTTATATGCCTTACAAAATGCTTTGCTAAATCCTTGAGAATATCGCAAGATTGATTAATCATATTGAAAGCATACCTTACATTTATATCATGAAATTCATGTTGAAAATCTTTATCTCCCGTCGTAGTAAAAATTCTCTTATCATTCGACTTGAAAATGATTTTCATCGAAGTTTTGTATTTACTATTCCTTAATGAGAATAACGATAAGTTCTATAGTTAGAACTTATCGGTTTATGCTTGAATTCAATGGATAAAATTCAAGTGTTTTCATTTTCTCATAATATGGCATATAGATAGGGGGAGTTATGTTTAACTCCGTCATCAATTGATTGTCATCATCAAAAAGGGGGAGATTGTTGAATCTCGGATTTTGATGATAAAATCAATTGATGGGTTAATTGATCTAATCCATATTATTGAGTTAAGTGTGCAAGATTAACTACGACAACCAGAAAACACAAAGCAAGAATACCGGAGTCAAGTTCGATGGACGTTTAAGAGTCCGAAGAATCGTCGGAGATGTTGCCGGAACCAACCGAGAAGAAATCGGGAACCTGTCGGAATTTTCAGAAGTTCGCCGAAGAGATCGTCGAAGGTTCACGAAGATCACCGAGAAGGCTCGGCAACTCGTTAAAGTCATCACAAGAACGGGAGCTTGCAGGGAGTCCGTCGGAAGAAGTTCGTCGGAAAGCTCGTCGGAACAAGACTCGACGTTCGCGGTTGAAAACTTGCTTAGAATGTGTTTTTGTTATGTAGTTCACTTGTAATTAGGATTAGGATTAAGAGATAATCCTATATCCTGGTTAGGGGCCAACTGGGCCCAAAATTAGATTTGGTTTGGGCTAAAATTAAACCCAACCAAGTGAACCGGAGAGCCAGGCGGTGGCACCGCCCAGCACCCGAGAGCTGGGCGGTGGCACCTCCTGGGCTGGGCAGTTGCACCATCCAGCACCTGAGCGCTGGGCGGTGGCACCGCCTGGCTGGGCGGTGGCACCACCAGCATCGGGAACATAAGAGAATTCAAATTTTTGGATCCCAAATTTGAATCCTCTTGAGGCCTATAAATACCTCTCAAGACTCAGCTGAGAATACAACTTTTTGAGCAGCAAGTCATTGAGAGAAAAGTCTTAGAAAAGTCTTTGCCTTTCTTGTTTTCAATTTGCTAGTGTTCACCTCCTTTTTTCTTGCTGAAAATCTGTAAGAGAGTGAACCGCTTGTAAAAGTTGTAAGAGCGGTATTTACCCTTCCCTTTCTAGAGATTTGCTAGTGGAATGTGGGAGCCTCATCGAAGAGGGGCCTCGTAAGTGGATGTAGGTCACTTGACCGAACCACTTTAAAAACGGCGTAATCTCTGGTTTGCATTTCATTACTGCTATTTACATTACTACAAACCCTCTTACTTGCTTTATTTCCTCATTACATTTACTACACAACTTTGCGAATATACTTTCAAGTTAAGCACTTCCGATTCCGATTTTTATCGTATGAAAGATTTGTCGAAACCAACGTTTTAAGCCGCTGCACTAATTCACCCCCCCCCCCTCTTAGTGCCGCTCCGATCCTAACAGGACTGCCCAGATAAGGTGTGTAGGTTGCTTAGATCCATTTATGGACTAAAGCAATCTTCCCGAAGTTGGAACATAAGATTTGATGAGGCAATCAGATCTTATGACTTCGTTAAGAACGAAGATAAGTCTTGTGTGTACAGGAAGGTAAGTGGGAGCATATCACCTTTTTGGTGTTATATGTGGATGACACCCTAATCATTGGGAATGATGTAGGAATGCTATCCATAGTAAAGGCTTGGTTATCTAGACACTTCTCTATGAAGGACTTAGGGGAAGCATCCTATATCTTGGGGATTCAGATCTATAGAGATAGATCCAAGAGGATACTTAGCTTGTCCCAATCTAGGTACATAGACATCATTGTCAAAAGGTTTGTAATGAAAAATTCCAAGAGAGGTATCATACCGATGAGACGTGGGATATCTCTTTTTAGGAGTATATCCCCAAAGACTCCTGAAGAAAGGGCGAACATGGATAGGATACCATATGCATTAGCAATAGGGTCTATCATGTATATCATTCTATGTACCAGGCTTGATATAGCGTATGCTCTGAGTGTCACGAGCAAGTATCAGGCGGATCCAGGCTTGGAGCATTGGAAAGCTATAAAGTGTATCCTTAAATACTTAAGAAGGACTAAGGATCTTTTACTAGTATATGGAGGTAATAGCCTCAAGGTTGAAGGCTACATAGACTCGAGTTTTCAGTCTGATATCAATGATAGTAAGTTGAATTCGGGGTATGTATATACCTTGAATGAAGGAGTAGTATGCTAGAAGAGTTCCAAGCAAGATACTACTGCTGACTCGACCATAAAGGCAGAGTACATTGTTGCAGTAGAGGCAATAAAGGAGAGAGTCTGGATGAAGAAGTTCATCACAGATCTAGGAGTCGAGCCAAGTAGTAAGGAGCTGATTCCTTATATTATGACAACTACGGGACGATTACTCAAATAAGGGAACTCGAGTCTCATCTAAAGTGTTCTGAGGAGGTTCCAACTTATTAGAGAGATCATGACTCGAGGAGATGTAGTAATGGAAAGAGTTCCATCCAAAGATAACATTGCAGATCAACTGACAAAGCCATTGTCTCAGATTGTCTTTGAGCATCACAAGGGTCTGATAGGGATTAGACATATAGGTGATTGGCTTTAGGTCAAGTGGGAGATTGTTAGTCATAGGTGCCCAGCAAGCCAATCACGTGAGTGATGGCACGTGTGACTTGACATGAAATCTTTTTGCTTATTATATTTTGACATTTATCACTTTATATTGACTATTGCATATATACATGTATATATTATGATGTCCTTGGATCTGTGCAATGGGAATCGGATCATAATGAGATCATGATAATGAGACTGATTCACCTTTAAACACAGATCCTAAATAATCCCAGTCATAGGTGTTGAATCTCGAATTTTGATGATGAAACCAAGTGATAATTGTTTATGATTTTAATCTACATTTTGAGTGACGTAAGATACTTCGACCAGGATGAGACAATTAAAGTAAGAAGAATCATGTTGTGCTAGGGGAAAACATGTTAGAAGATTGGACGTCGGGTCGGTGGATCAGTCGACATATTGATAGAAGGCTTCGGGCCGTGGATTCGGGCATCAGGCCAAGAAGAGTGGATATTGCGCCAAAGGATATCGGAGTTGTAGAGTAATTGAGCAATAGGTCGCAAGAGAGGATGATGCGCCGAAAAATTGGACAAAGCGTCGAGGGACCAAAGATATGTCGGACAACTTGATTAATGCTTAGTATTAATTGTCTAGATCGAAGTGTGTTTTTACATGCGCATGATTAATTACAATAGTAAGGCATGAAGCAAAATGAAGTCTTGGAGTCAAGGACGCGATTACGTTGGGAGTTCGATAGTTCGTCAGAAGTCCGGACGTTCGTTGGAAGTTCTAGAGGAACCAATCGAGAAGTCTAGGAGCTTGCTAGAGAAGCTCATCGAATTCACCAAGAAGATCGTCGTGAAGTCCATGAGTTCGCTGGAAGTTTGTCGGAAGCTCACTAGAAGAATAGACATATGGACTGCTAGTCATAGGTGCCCAGCAAGCCAATCACGTGAGTGATGGCACGTGTGACTTGATACAGAATCTTTTTGCTTATTATATTTTGACATATATCACTTTATAACTATTATATATATATATATATATATATATATATATATATATATATATATAACGAAACATGGATATACGATCTCCCTAGGTAACACAATCTACTCTATACACAGTTTTTCAGTTTCGCAGATTTTTTGCACCAATCTTCGCACGACGATGAACATCTCTTTGGGAATCGGGGATTTTGTTTTCTTGTTCTTCCGCTGCGCATGTGATGTTGCCCCCAAGATTTTCCCAACAGTGGTATCAAAGCTAGGTTATTCGTGCAAATAATTAGTTTTGAACTGCGTGTGTTGTGTTTAGGAAGAATTTTAACATCAAAATCGTTGACGCAAAAGCGAGAAAGGGCAACAACTATTGCTGCCCTCGATCTACGTGCGTGCAACGTAGCCACAAGCAGGCAAGACAGGGGCTACGTCTACAGTAGTCGGTCGGCGGCTTGCTTGCAATAGGCTTATGGCCGGCGGGATTGGCAGGCCGCGGGCAGAGGCGCTTGCGGTCGCTTCTCCTGCGGGGTGAGGCGCCGTAGGGCAGCGGTGCCTGCCGCCGCTACTCCCGCGGGCGAAACCCCCCCCGCAACGTCGGTCGCTCGGGGGGACAGCACCGCCTGCGGGCCTTTCCCCGCGGGCAAAACCGCCAGCAGAGGCGGCGGCGCCCGTGAGGGCGCCCACCTACAGGGGCAGCACCGCTAGCGGGCGTGCCGCTTGTAGGCGAGGGTAGCGCCCCGCCCTCCGTCGCACAACCCGCCGCCAGTAGGGTGGCGGCGGCGATAGTAGGGGAGTAGGGCATGAGGGTTTTCTGGGCAAAAGATAGTTTTACCCCTCAAAATTTAAGAAATTCCAGTTTCTATCTTTTGTCCAAATTACGAAAATACCTCTAGGCATTCAGAAATTCTCTACATGTCCTTGATTTCAGAAAATATTAATTAATTAAAAAGTTTAGTTAATTATTATTTTTATCATTATCTAGTTGTCCTACATTATAATGATTATTTATACATATGATGTATGATGTGTGGACAGATGATCATGGACCGTGTGATGTGTATACTTGTGATTATTATTATTGGAGTATGCGAGTCTTAATTATATTTCTCATTTATTGTCGGGTATGTATGCCTATGATTAAGTTGTAATCACATGAGAAGGTGCAGCGGGAGCGTAGATGCGATAGCGGGACCCACGAGACGGACAATCGCGATGCATGAAGATGCATCGAGATGTCGACGAAACCGACGAGGACGAGATGGACGATCACAGGGCATGGAGGTGCACCATTGCATACATAGATCTTAATGTGAGTGATTAGGCCTACTGGCTCGGGCCTAATCACATTAGGTTGTGGTCCATGATCATCTGGTGTGATTGCTTATACACATACTATATATATATATATATATATATATATATATATATATATATATATATATTTGCATGCGATGTAGATATATATTAAATATGTATATGTGTGACATGTCATATTAAGAGACCAAATCATAGAAACATCTCTCTCGATAATATTAAGTCGGTAAACATGAGGCAATTAGATTGACCTACGTGGCATTCCATCGTTAAAAGTAGGAACCGATTCCCGGTGTAGGTTAAGTTGGTCGAGTCCCTCGAGACTCACCTATATCGCGATTCGCTATCTTGTTTACGACATAGAGATATTACCGGTGACCTGAGGACATGGTATGCTTGGTCGAGTCCCTCAAGGGTATATCATCAAATCATACTCATCTTGTAACGAAGGTGTTGACTTAACCGAGCATCATGGTTGGTCGAGTCCCTCGAGACCATGGTGATTCGGATGCCAAATAGGACGAGAATCATAAGGAGTTGTGATCGGCAAGAGTTGCCTATCTTTTAGGCTTAGTGTGATTGGTCGAGTCCCTCGAGGTTACACTAAGACGTTGATTGGATCTTGATCCCCACTAGAAGTCTGCCGAAGACTTCCATTTCACGTGCTGAGGGTGTCGCGTGACTCGTTAGTAAATTAGTGGGAGCATATTAAGATAGAAGTTCATATCTTGATAGTTTATTTCTTGTAAAATCTGCATGTTATTCATTTATACTTCATCTTTATTTTTTAGTAAATGTCGCTTTCAAATCCCTTACATAGCATACTTGATGTCAACCACCTCACTGGTCCAAATTATACGGATTGGCTCCGTAACTTGAGAATTGTTCTCACAGCGAAGAAAATCGTGTACGTCCTTGATACAGTGATGCCTGCGCCCGAAGAAGGGCCAAGCGAGGATGAGATCGCTCGCTACGTGAAGTATATTGATGACTCCACTCTTGCTCTATGACTCCTAAGTTACAAAGACAACATGAAAAGATGGATGTCAGATCCATTCTCCTACATGTCCGTAAATTGTTTGAGGAATAGGGAAGGACTCAGCGATATGAGATATCCAAGAGCCTCTTCTACGCTAGGATGATTAAGGGGACATCGGTTCAGAACCATGTCCTAAAGATGATTGAGTAAATAGAGAAACTCACAGGTCTAGAAATGGTTTTAGAGAATAACTTGTGTGTGGACATTGTGCTTCAGTCCCTACCAGATTCCTTTTCATAATTCATAATGAATTTTAATTTGAACAAGCTTGAGGTGACTCTCTCAGAGCTCTTCAATATGTTGAGGGAGGCAGAGAGTACTATCAAAATGGAGAAGCTAGTTTTCTACACTGTTGAGACTAGAAAGAAAATGAAAGTAGAAAAGTTCCTTAAGAAGGGCAAGGGCAAGGGCAGACCAGGTAAGGCAAAATTTGCTAAGAAAGACCCGACAAAGGACAAAGGCTAATGCTTCTATAGTGGTAAAGATTAGCACTGGAAGAGGAACTACAAAGAGTACCTTGTAGAGAGGGTAAAACAAAAGCTTGGAGAAGCTTAAGGTACATTCATGATCAATCTCCAATTATCAGAATTTTATGATAGTGCATTGGTATTGGATACCAATATTGCTTATCACATCTATAATTTATTGTAGATTCTGGCAAAGCCGAGGAGATTAGCGAGAGGAATATTGCATAAAGGTTTGTTTATGCTAGACACTACTCCATATATCATGAATGTAGATGTGTCCAAGAGGAAATAAGATGAGATGAACAATGCATGCCTGTGGCATTATAGGATAGGTCACATCTATGAGGGAAGGATTCAAAAGTTGTTAAAGGATAGATATCTAGATCCATTCGACTATGAGTTCTATGCAACTTGCGAGTCTTGCCTTTGTGGAAACCTGACCAGCTCTCCATTTAGTGGAACTAGAGAGAGAGCCACTGAGCTGTTGGAACTCATACATAGTGATGTATGTGGACCCATGTCAACTCATGTCATTAGTGGTTGCTCCTACTTCATTATCTTTACTGATGATTTCTATGGATATGTGTACTTAATGAAGTACAAGTTCGAGGCTTTTGAGAAATTCAGAGAGTATAAGAATGAGGTGGAGAACCAGACTGGAAAGAGTATCAAAACTCTTCGATCAGATCGAGGAGGTGAGTACTTTAGTACAGAGTTTACTCAGTTCCTCAAGGACCATGGGATATTATCCCAATGGACACCTCAGCTCAATGGTATCTCCGAAAGGAGAAATCGTACGCTATTAGATGAGCCTTGTGTGTACAGGAAGGTAAGTGGGAGCGTTATCACCTTTTTGGTGTTATATGTGGATGACAACTTGATCATTGGGAATGACGTAGGAATGCTATCCACAGTAAAGGCTTGGTTATCTAGACACTTCTCCATGAAGGACTTAGGGGAAGCATCCTATATCTTGGGGATTAGAATCTATAGAGATAGATCCAAGAGGATGCTTAGCTTATCCCAGTCCAAGTACATAAAAACCATTGTCAAAAGGTTTAGCATGGAAAATTCCAAGAGATGTCTCATACCGATGAGACATGGGATATTGCTTTCTACGAGTATGTCCCCAAAGACTCCAGAAGAAAGAATGAACATGGATATGATACCTTATGCCTCAGCAATAGGGTCTATCATGTATGTCATGCTATGTACTAGGCCTGATATAGCGCATGCTCTGAGTGTCACAAGCAGGTATCAGGCGGATCCAGGCTTGGAGTACTGAAAAGCAGTAAAGTGTATCCTTAAATACTTGAGAAGGACTAAGGATCTTTTACTAGTATATAGAGGTAATAGCCTTAAGGTTGAAGGCTACATGGACTCAAGATTTCAGTCTGATGTCGATGATAGCAAGTCGAATTCAGGATATGTGTACACCTTGAATGGAGGAGCAATGTGCTGGAAGAGTTCCAAGTAAGATACTACTGCTGACTCGACCACAAAGGCGGAGTACATTACTGCATCAAATTCAGCAAAGGAGAGAGTCTAGGTGAAGAAGTTCATCACAGATTTGGGAGTTGTGCCGGGTAGCGAGGAGCCGATCTCCTTATACCGCGACAACAATGGGGCGATTGCTTAAGCGAAGGAACCCAGGTCTCATCAGAAATCTAAGCATGTTCTGAGGAGGTTCCACCTTATCAGAGAGATCGTAACCCGAGAAGATGTAGCAGTGGAAAAAGTTCCATCCGAAGATAACATTGCAGATCCACTGACAAAGTCGTTGTCTCATATTGTCATTGAGCATCATAGGGGTCTGATGGGGATCAAACACATAGGTGATTGGCTTTAGGTCAAGTGGGAGATTGCTAGTCATAGGTACCTAGCAAGCCAATCACGTGAGTGATGGCACGTGTGACTTGATACAAAATATTTATGCTTATTATATTTTGGCATATATCACTTTATAACTATTGCATATATGCATATATATATTATGATGTCCTTGGATTTATACGATGGGAATCAGATCGTAATGAGATCACGATAATGAGATCGATTCACCTTTAAACACAGATCCTAAATAATCCCAACCACAGGTTACTCGAGAGGGACATCGTGATAACCGGATAGATTGGTGTGTTGTATACCCGTCCATATGATGGATGCAGCTGGTCTCATAGCTGCTCATGTAGGGACACTAGGGATACAATACAAGTGCTCATTGGAGAATGAGTTCACCGATTGATCCGCTTACGGAATGTTAGATGGTTGATGATGCCTTATTGTCAGACAACAATTCCGTAGTCCTAGTGGTGTATCTGGTCCTTAGACTTGAGACACCAAGGATGTCCTGTATGAGTGCTCCACTCTTTGATACTAGACTTATAGGTTTGGTTGTCCTAGATCTAGTACAGCTGATCATTGGGAGTGGTAGTCGAACTTATTAGGGCTATTGAGTGTCGATAGAGGATCATCCACTCTCGGCGTCATGAGCGGAATATCCCATGTGTTCTTGCTCAAACAAATCCCTAGCTAGGGTCATTCGGGTTGAGAGAGAGAGTTCTCCAAGAGAATCCGATTAGTGCGAGACTCGAGTAGAAACCGTATGGGTCTGACAGCACCATGCTCGATATACGGTCTCTAGGATATTAGATGGATGAGGGACTATAGGTACACGGTAACTGAGGACAGACAGGTCCAATGGATTGGATTCCCCTGTATTGTTTAGGGACTACGGCATAGTGGCCTAGTACGTCCGTAGTCGATGAGTCGAGTGAATTATTACATAGATAATAATTCACTGAGTTAGAAGGAGTTCCGACAGATATGACTCACAG
This sequence comes from Musa acuminata AAA Group, assembly GCF_036884655.1. Classification (NCBI taxonomy): domain Eukaryota; kingdom Viridiplantae; phylum Streptophyta; class Magnoliopsida; order Zingiberales; family Musaceae; genus Musa; species Musa acuminata. The sequence goes on from NC_088355.1 coordinate 31,549,292, forward strand.
CCAGCTCGATATTGGGCCTAGAGGGTCACGCACATATGGTAGACATTGCGATGAGTAGAGGTTCGGATATGAGATATCTGACGGAGTCCTTGTCTTATTGGATATCCAATAAGCCCTTGAATTATTGGATCCCTTGGAATATTGGATAGAGATCCACTAATCTAAAAGGGTTGGGTTATTGGAAGCAGATCCAATACCCACTAGGGGAGGATCCATTAGGGTTTGACATGGGACCTCTATAAATAGGAGGGATTCGGAGCCTCATAGGCTAGAGCATTTGCTTACCTCTCTTATTCTCCTTCCCCTCTCCACCTCAGAGCAAGTCTGGAGTTTTGAGGAGTGTCGTCGCAGCCCTACTGTGTGGATCACCTCTAGAGAGGAGGACGCTTGACCTCCTTCACCCTCTCCTAAAGATCTGCAAGGAAACAAGGATATACGATATCCCTAAGTAACACAATCTACTCTATACACAGTTTTTCAATTTCGCGGATTTTGCGCACCAATCTTCGCACGACGACGAACATCTCTTTGGGAATCAGGGATTTTATTTTCTTGTTTTTCTGCTTCACATGTGATGTTGCCCCCAAGATTTTCCCAACAAGGACTTGTTTTGCTTAGCAAATGTATTAGGATTTTGTAGTTAGCATGTAATTGGGATTGGATTTGGGCCAACCCAATTAGGGGCTAGCTAGGCCCATGTAAAGAATGTGTTAGGCCCAATAAGAGGCCCAAATAGTGTCATAAGAAGTCTCACCGTCGTGGCACAATCTTCGAGACTATGTTAGGTGGTGGTACCGCCAGTCTGGGCAGTTGTACCACCCCTAGCAGGGTGCCAGGTGGTGGTACCACCCAGCACTGCCCCTTAGGTAGTGGTACTGCCAGACTTGGGCGGTGGTACCGCCCGTGCCCGAGGAACCCAGGATGGGAAAGTTTTAGGCTCCAAGTTTGAATCAACTTGAAGCCTATAAATACCCCTCTCATCCCTAATTAAAGCACATAAGCACAGAGAGTTTAAAAAGAAAGAAACACTACTAAAATCTTGTGTGATCTCCTCTCCCTCTTCTAAGTGTTAGACTAGTTTGAGAGAGGAGTAAGTGAGTACTTGTAAGGGTTGTCTCCTAAACCCGGTAAAAGGAGAAGAGGGGTGTACAAGGTGATTGGCCTTCACCTATTGAAGAAAGGCCTCTAGTGGACGCCGATGATCTCGTCGGAGGAGTTTGCCGAAAGTGGATGTAGGTCACGTTGACCGAACCACTCTAAAACGGCTGTGTTCTCTGGTTTGCATTTTATTCTTGCTATTACCTTACTGTAAACCTCTTTAAGTGCTTACTTCCTTTAATTCATTTACGAACGTGCTTCAAGTTAAGATATTTCCGAAATTGGTTTTCAACGTAAACGATTTTATTGCAACGAAGTTTTTAAACCAATGATATTTTATCGCTGCACTAATTCACCCCCCCCCTTAGTGCTGACCCCTGATCCTAACAATAGGTTACTCAAGAGGGATATTGAGATAACCGGATAGATTAGTGTGTTGTATACCCATCCATATGATGGATGCAGCTGGTCTCATAGCTGCTTGTGTGTGGACACTAGGGATACAGTACAAGTGCTCATTAGAGAATGAGTTCACTGATTGATCCGCTTACGGAATGCTGGATGATTGATGATGCTTCATTGTTAGACAATGATTTCGTAGTCCCAGTGGTGTATCTGGTCCTTAGACTTGAGATACCAAGAATGTCCTATATGAGTGCTCTATTCTTTGATACCAGACTTATAGATTTGGATGTCCCAGATCTAGTACAGTCGGTCATTGGGAGTGACAGTCGATCTTACGAAGGCTATTAAGTGTCGATAAAGGATCTCCACTCTCGGTGTCATGAGAGGAATATCTCATGTGTTCTTGCTCAGACAAATCCCTGGCCAGGGTCATTCGAATTGAGAGAGAAAGAGTTCTCCGGGAGAATCCGATTAGAGCGAGACTCGAGTAGAAACTGTATGGGTCTGATAGCACCATACCCGGTATACGGTCTTTGAGATATTAAATGTATGAGGGACTATAAGTACATGGTAACTGAGGATAGACAGGTCCAATGGATTGGATTCCCCTATATCGTTTGGGGACTACGGCGTAGTGGCCTAGTACGTCCATAGTCGATGAGTCAAGTGAATTATTATAGAGATAATAATTCACTTAGACAGAAGGAGTTATGATATGTATGACTCATGGTCAGCTCGATATTAGGCCTAGAGGGTCACACACATATGGTAGGCATTGCAAAGAGTAGAGGTTCGGATATAAGATATCCGCCGGAGCCTTTATCTCATTGGATATCCAATAAGCCCCTGAATTATTGGATCCTATGGATGAGATCCAATACGAGCCCATAAGAGATTATTGGATAGAGATCCACTAATCTAAGAGGCTAGGTAGTTGGATGGAGATCCAATACCCAATAGGAGAGGATCCATTAGGGTTAAGTTGACAAGGGATCTCTATAAATATGAGGGATTCAGTGGTTCATAGGCTAGAGCCTTTGCTTGCCTTTCTTATTCTCCTCCCCCTCTCTATCTTAGAGCAGGTTTGGAGTTTTGAGGAGCATCGTCACAGCCCTGCTATGTGGATCACCACTAGAGAGGAGGATGCTTGACCTCCTTCACCCTCTCCTAGAGATCTGCAATGATTAAGGGATATACGATCTCCCTAGGTAACACAATTTACTCTATACGCAGTTTTAAGTTTTATGAATTTTTGTGCACCAATCTTCGCATGACGACGAACAACTCTTTGGGAATATAGGATTTTATTTTTTGTTTTTCCACTGCGTATGCGATGTCACCCCCAAGATTTCCCAACATTGAGATCATTTAAGAGAGGTGTGAGGCTTGTAAGAGTTATATCTTAAACCCGTGAAAAGGAGAAAGCACTATAAAGAGGTGATTGGTCTTCGCCTATTGAAGGAGGACCATTAGTAGATGCTAGTGACCTCAATAGAGGAGGAATCGGAAGTGGATGTAGGTCATAACGACCGAACCACTATAAATTCTGGTGTGTTCTTTCCTTACTACAAATTATCTTTACTACATTCAACTTTACTACATTGGAAACTATCTAACCTCTTCTTCTCTACTTATTCAAAGTGAAACAAACGATTTGAGTCAAAATTGATTTTTATCGTATGAAGTTTCTCGAATCGATGTAATTTTTTCGCTGCACTAATTCAATCACCTCCCTCCTCCCCCCCCCCCCCCGCCCTCCTCCTCTTAGTGCCACTCTTGATCCTAACAATTGGTATCAGAGTAAGATCACTCTCATTTGGTTTGAAACTCAAGAGAGATAGCATTTGCCGGCAACCAAGAGGGTCATTTAATTACACGTCCACCCATGTTCAATGGGACGGATTACACATATTGGAATACTAGAATGAAGATTTTTTAAATTTCAATAGATTTTGAGTTATGGAACCTTGTAGAAAATGACTTTCAAAAGTCTTCTCTTCTAATGAATGATTGGAATGAGTTGGAGAAGAAGACTTTCGCTTTAAACGCCAAGGCTATGAATGCCTTGTTTTGTGCTTTAGATAAAAACGAGTTCAATCGAGTGTCTATTTGTGAAACGACTTTTGATATTTAGCACACATTCGAAATCACTCACGAAGGCACTAGTAGAGTAAAGGAGTCAAAAATAAATCTTTTAGTTCATACTTATGAACTGTTTTGGATGAAGCTAAGTGAAACTATTGTCAACATATACACTCATTTTACGGATGTCATCAATAGTTTAAAAGCTCTTGACAAATATTTTTTGAACTTTGAACTTGTTAATAAAATCTTGAGATCCTTTCCAAAAAGTTAGGACCTTAGAGTAACGGTCATTAAAGATGCCAAGGATTTAAATAATTTTCCTCTTGAAGAACTTATCAGGTCACTAATGACCTACGAAATGACTTGCAATGCTCATGAAGAGCTTGAGAACAACCTTCCAAAGAATAGGAAGGATATAGCACTAAAAACTTATGAAGACCACCTGAAAGAAAATTCAAGTGATGAAGACTTTGATGATCACTTGGCACTCTTGACAAAAAAATTTTAAAAAATCATAAAAAATAATAAATTTAAAAATGATACTAAAAATAAAATCGAACCCAAGAATGAACAAGTAATATGCTACGAATGCAAGAAGCTGGGACATTTCAAAAGCGAATGTCCCCAAGCAAAGAAGAAGTAAATAAAGAAGAAGAAGTCTCTTAAAGCAACTTGGGATAACTCAAGTGCATCCGAAAAAGAGGAGCTAACCAACATAGAGCAAGTTGATCAATATCCACTAATGGCTATCGGAGATAAGGTAAGCAGTTTATTAGATGCAAATTTATCTTTTGATGAATTACTAAGTGTTTTTCATGATTTATTTGATGAATGTAAATTAGTTAGTAAAAAATATAAACTATTAAAAAGGGAGCATGCTTCTCTTGTTAGTGATTTTGATAAATTAAAAGTTGAGCATAATGATAGTTTAGCTCCTTGCATAAAATATGATGAATTAGAAATACTTAAAAATGAAAACTTGCTACTCAAAGAAACCTTAGAAAAGTTTGAGGTTGGTAGCAAGTCCTTGAACATAATCCTTGCCAATAAGGGTCACGTTCATAGAAGAGACGGAATCGGATTTGTGAGTAACTCTCATCAAAATCCAATCACATTTGTTAAAGGCCCTACCTTGCATGTATCACCCCGCACCAAATGCAACTTTTGTTGCAAACCCGGACATGTTGCGTACAAATGTCTATTTAAGAGATAGAGTCCACATAAATTGATTTGGGTTCCTAAAGGAACCTCAAATGACTCAATGCAACATGATAAGTTGTGTAGATTGATTTTTGAGGCACCCAAAGTCAAATGGGTACCTAAACATCATCCTTTTTTGTAGAAATATTTATCATTACAAGCTAGGAGCAAGAGATAATATCCTGATAGTGGATGCTCAAGGCATATGACCGGAGATCCATCTCAATTCTCTAAGCTCACTAGCCTAGATGAAGGGTATGTCACCTTTGAAGACAACAACAAGGGTAAAATCATTGGCAAAGGAACCATAGGTAATAAATCTAATTTTTTAATTGAAGATGTGTTGTTGGTTGATGATTTAAAGCATAATCTTTTGAGCATTAGTCAATTGTGTGATAAAGGATACATCATCAAATTTGAATCCAATGCTTGCATTATTGAAAACCACACAAAAACACATCTATGATTACCTTAAAACAAAATAATGTATACACTATCGACATTGATGATCTTTGTAATGAAATATGTTTTTCGATTTTGAATGACGATATTTGGTTCTGGCATAGGAGATTATGTCATGCTAGTATGAAACTAATATCTCAAATCTCATCTAAAGAACTTATAAGAGGTATTCCTAATATTAAGTTTGTTAAAGACAATATATGTGATTCATATCAACTAGGAAAATAAATAAAAGGTAGTTTCAAACCAAAGAATCAAATAAGCACTTCTAGACTATTGCAATTGATCCATATGGATTTGTTTAGACTAATTGATATATCAAGTCTATGAGATAACAAATACGCCTTTGTCATTGTAGACGATTATAGTAGATACACTTGGACATACTTCTTGGCACACAAAAGTGATTGCTTTAGGTATTTTTTAAAGTTTTTTAAACTTGTTTAAAATGAAAAAGGTTTTATGATTTCATAAATTCGGAGTGATCATGGTGGAAAATTTCAAAACCGTAATTTCTAAAATTTTTATGAATCTAATGGATACAACCATAATTTCTATACTCTAAAAAATCTTCAACAAAATGGAGTAGTAGAAAGAAAAAATTGAAACTTACAAGAAATGGCAAAAACCATATTGAACAAATATAGCATACTAAATATTTTTGAGTTGAACCCATTAATACGACATGCTATGTCATGAATAGGGTTATAGTAAGACCATTACTTTCCAAAACTCCTTATGAATTGTGGAATAATAAAAAACCCAATGTTTCATATTTTAAAGTTTTCGGTTGTAAATGTTTTATCTTGAATAAAAAAGATACCTTAGGAAAGTTTGATGCAAAATCTAATCAAGAGATTTTTCTTGGCTATTCTTCAAGTTCTAAAGCCTTTTGTATTTTTAACAAAAGAACTTTGGTTATAGAAGAATTTATTCATGTTATCTTTAATGAAGTTTCCGAATTTAAGAAAAATGAGTTTAATGATGATCTTAATTTCAATGCTTTGAATTTAAATGAATCTTCTCCTTCAACTAGCAACTTGGATGCATCTTCTTCTGAAACAACCTTACCCAAGGAATGGAAGTACATAGATGCTCATCCTAATGATCTAATCATAAGAGACACATCAAAAAGGATTCAAACTCGTTCTTCTCTTAAAAATATTTATGCCAACGCTGCTTTTTTTTCTTAAATTGAACCTAAATGCATTGACAATGCCTTGAAAGATGATTCATAGGTTATCGTAATGCAAGAAGAGTTGAATCAATTTGAGAGAAATGAGGTGTGAAAGCTTGTTCCAAGGTCAAATGACCATTTAGTTATTAGTACTAAATGGGCCTTTAGAAACAAGCAAGATGAATTTGGTACCATGGTTAGAAATAAGGCTAGATCAGTGGCCAAGGGTTTCAACCAAGAAGAATGTACCAATTATGAATAAACCTTTGCTCCTATGGTATGATTAAAAGCCATAAGGATGCTCCTTACCTATGCTCATAGTAATAATTTTAAATTATTTCAAATGGATGTTAAAAGTACTTTTCTTAATAGCTTTATTTCCGAAGAAGTTTATGTTTAACAATCTCCTGGATTTAAGAATGATAATCTTCCTAATCATGTGTTTAAATTGACTAAAGCTCTTTATAGATTGAAACAAGCCCCAAGGACTTAGTATGAGAGACTTAGCTCATTTCTTATCCAAAATTATTTCTCTAAAGGCAAGGTCGATACTACATTGTTTATTAAAAAAATTTAAAAAAAAATTTTATTATTCAAATTTACATTGATAATATTATTTTTGGTTATACAAATGAATCTCTATATGAATTATTTGCCAAGAATATGAGCCAAGAGTTTGAAATGAGCTTAATAGGTGAACTAACCTTTTTTTTAGGCTTACAAATCAAATAACTTAGTAATGATATTTTTCTTAATCAAACAAAATATGCGTTAGACTTGCTAAAACAATTTAATATTGATAATTCAAAGGCTATCAATTCTCCTATGAGTGAGTACCTCCACTAAGTTAGACATTGATGAAAATTGAGAAAGCTTTGATCAAAAAGCTTATAGGGCTATGATAGATAGTTTATTATACCTCACCACAACTAGACTAGACATCATGTTTAGTGTAAGACTTTGTGCTAGGTATCAATCTAATCATAAGCTATCTCATTTTAAAGCAGTTAAAAGAATTCTTAGATATCTTAAAAGAACCATTAATCTAGGATTATAGTATCTAAAATCTGAAAACTTTGAATTAATTGCTTATGCTAATGCGAATTTTGTTGGATGTAGATTAGATAGAAAAATCACATCCGAAACATGTCAACTCTTAGGTCAAGCACTTGTCTTTTGGTCTTCCAAGAAACAAAACTCGGTTGCACTATCTATAACCAAAGTCGAATACATAACGGCGAGTGCATATTGTGCACAAGTTATATAGATGAAAAATACATTAGAAGATTATAAGATTCACCTTAAGAACATTCTCATAAAATGTGATAATATGAGTGTAATATGTTTAACAAAAAATCCTATTCAACACTCTAGAACTAAACATATTGACATTAGGCATCACTTTATATAAGATCATGTTAATAATTATGATGTAATCTTATAATTCATTGATATAAAACATCAATTGGTCGATATCTTTACAGAACCTTTAAATTAAGAACAAGTTGATTTCATTAGAAGGGAGTTAGGGATGTTAAATTGTCCGAATGCATGAGTTTGTTGTATTTCTTTTTCGGACTATCTTTCTCTTAATGTATTTTATGAATGGAGCCTTTATGAATTTATTTTGTTTTCATCTTCCTTGATATCAAGTTTACTTCATATCCTTACTCCATCACTTAATAATTTTTTATACACTTAGTCCCTTCACTCATGGAATTCATTGACAAATGCATCTCTCATGGATTTCACTCTTGTGAATTTTTAACGGATTTGAATTATAAATTCTTGGTATAAAACTTATTTATTATTTTTTACTTCACAAATTTGGTTCTTAATGAATTCCCTCCTTACCTTCCTTCCTCTCCTTCATGCAAAGTTTTGATGACAAAGGGGGAAAAGTTGATGGAATCTATCACTTAATGTTGATAACTTTTGATGTTAAGAACTTTTGAATGTTACCATACAACAATGCAATATCGATTTGATAAATTAGTGTGAAACTTGCTTGAATTTTTATCACACTTGCATTGTTGAATTGTTCTCCTTTTTGTTGTTGACAAAGGGGGAGAAATGATACCAAAATATGACAAATTGATGACCAATCGGCATTGGCATTGCAAATGTATGCAATGTATCTTATTGTAAATACTTGTATCTTATCATAAATTCTTGTATGTTTTGCAAATGCTTGAAATATGATTGGTATTGTCAAATATAAATACTTAAAAAATATCAAATGTTTGCTTGAAATGTACCGTAATGTGGCATGATTACTTATAAATATTTTATTCCTAGTATCATGCTTGATTTCGTATCAAAATGATAAATGTCTATCATTATGATAAAATATTAAAATTACCATGCTTTATTTCATATTGGAATCATGCCTCAGATTGATGAATCGTCATTTTTTGAAATTTGAATCTTGGAAAGTTTCATATTTGAAATTTAAATCTTGGAAAGTTTCATATTTGAAATTTCTATCATATGTAAAAATGATGATTGTTTATCATCTTTCTATATTGAACTTGAAAATAGATGTCAAGCCTTGATATCATTTTTATAAAAATATGGCATTGTATTTTGAATTGGTAAATCATGATAAGTATCATGATGTGCATGTTGATAAGTTTAAATGAATATAACTTATCAGTTTAATGCTTGAATTCAAAAGCCTTGAATTCAAGAATGTCTTTTCTCAAGTATGACATATAGATAGGGGAGTTAAGGTTAACTCCATCATCAATTGATTGTCATCATCAAAAAGGAGAAGATTGTTAAATCTCATATTTTGATGATGAAATCAATTGGTAAATTATTTAATCTAATATATATATTAAGAAAAGTATGTAGGATTAACTATGATAGTGGTAAGACATAAAGAAAATATTGTGTCGAAGTTAAGATCGAGACCACGTTGGGAGTTCGAGAGTTCGTTAGAAGTCCAGACGTTCGTCGGAAGTTCTGTTGGAATTGACCGAGAAGTCCAAGAGCTTGCCTAAGAAACTTGTCAGAACTCGCCAAGAAGTTCATTGTAAAGTCCAGGAGCTTGCTAGGAGTCCGCCGGAACATTATTGAGAGATCGTAAGAATTCACCGGAAGATCGCCAGAATCTTTTCAGAAGGACAATTTATGTACCAAAACAAGAATGCTTTATCAAATATCTTAATTATTATAGTTAGAACTTAAGTTGAGCTAGGATTTGGAGGTAATCCCACTAACTCAGTTATGGGTCAATTGGGCCCTTAACAGGGCTGAATTGGGTCGGTTGAAACAGCTCATTCAGCACCTGAAGTCACGATCGGCAGTGGCACCGCCTGGTTACCTAGTCTCTTAGGTGGTTTGGGTGGTGGTACACCCCTGTAAGGCAGTGGTACTACCAGAGCTCGGTCTCTAAGCTCTATTAAGCAGTTGTATCACCTAGTGTCAAAGTGTCAGGCGGTAGTACCGCCTAGTACTAGCGATGGTACCGCTAGTACCTCGGAAATTTAGGATGAGACACTTTTTTGCTCTAATTTTGAAGCCATTGGAGCCTATAAATATCCCACCCTTTTTTGCATAAAAGGAAACGAAAGTATTAACATAATCTTGAATTCTTGGGGTGTTGAAGTATTGTAAAAGTGCAAGAGTCCTCCTCCTCCCTTTCTAAGTGTAAAGATCATTCAAGAAAGATGTGAGGCTTATTAGGGTTATCTCCTAAACCCGTGAAAAGGAGAAAGAACTGTAAAGAGGTGGTTGCTCTTTGCCTATTGAAGGAGGACCATTAGTGGACGCCGGTGACCTCGATAGAGGAGGAATCAAAAGTGGATGTAGGTCACAACAACCGAACCACTATAAATTTTGGTATATTCTTTCCTTACTGCAAATTCTCTTTACTGCATTCAACTTTACTATATTGCAAACTATCCAACCTCTTCTTCTCTACTTATTCAAAGTGAAACAAATGATTTGAGTTGAAACCAGTTTTTATTGTATGAAGTTTCTCGAATCGACGTAATTTTTTTGCTGCACTAATTCACCCTCCCCTAGTGCCGATCTTGATCCTAACAATGAGAACACATAATAAGATACCTTGATTCTAGGTAAAAATTCATTTAAATTCAAATAATCAAAATTATTAAAATCACTTTTAAGAAATTTAAAATATAAATAGATTCATTAATCTCTTTTTGAAAAATCGATAAGAGAGTGATAGAGAAATTTTCAAAACACATTCACTTTTTAGTTGTTTCAATTTAAGTGATTTGATTTCTTACAAGCATGCCCAAGTTTTTATGCCAAATCAAAATATGTATCATTGTCTAAAAGCAAAGTTCATCACGACAAGATCAATAAACCATACATCACAAAGATCAACATGCATAATTTCGAAATATAAACTCATTAAGTATGATTTCAAATCATAAAATATTTTTAATCAAAATCAGAAATCATCAATTTAGATACACATTATTTTTTCTTAAAAACATACATAGGATTAATCATTATATTTAAATATAACATTTTATTATATTTTTATAAAACATGTAATTGTCATTATCATTTTCAAAATTACTAGCAAGAAAGCATGGTCTCAATTTTTATATATTTTCATTACAACATTAAACATATAATTTTCAAATATATATATATATTTTTTATAAACTAAATTAAAAATAACTCATGAAAAGCATTAAGTAATTTCAAAGTAAACTAAGGGGATTTTGATTACCTTATCGTCGAAAGTCATTACGGCGTAGTTTGCCACCTCGCCTTTGTTGGTTTTTTCTTCATCTTTGGATGAACTCCATTCATCCTAAGCCACCTTGAGTGTTTTCATCTTCTTTTGTAGCTTCTTCTTTTTAAGTTCATTTTTGTTCTTTGATTCCTTTTTTAAGAATTTTTTAAGCTTTATAGTCAAGAGTTCAAAGTCATCATCACTTGAGCTTTCGCTCGATTGGTCTTTATTTGTTCTAAGTATCAAATTTTCCTGTTCTTTGGAAGGTTGTTCTCAAGTTCTTCATGAGCATTGCAAGTTATCTCATAAGTCATTATCGACTTGATAAGTTCTTCGAGAGGGAAATTATTTAAATCCTTAGCCTCTTGAATGATCGTTACTTTAGGGTCCCAACTCTTTGGAAGGAATCTTAATATTTTATTAACAAGTTAAAAATTCGAAAAACATTTGCCAAGTGCTTTTAGACTATTGACGACATCCGTAAAATGGGTATACATGTCTCCAATAATCTCACTTAGTTTCATTTGAAACAACTCAAAATCATGCATCAAAATATTAACTTTAGAATCTTTAACCCTACTTGTGCATTCGTGTGTGATTTCGAGTGTGTGCCAAATATCAAAAGTCGTTTCACAAATAGACACTCGATTGAATTCAGTTTTATCCAGAGCACAAAATAAAGCATTCATAGCTTTGGCGTTCAAAGAGAAAGTCTTCTTCTCCAAATCATTCTAATCTTTCATTAGAAGAGAAGACTTTTGAAATCTATTTTCGATAATATTCAATAAATTTAGATCAATAAAAAAGCAAGAAAACTCTCATTCGAGTTTTTCAATATGTGTAGTCCGTCCTATTGAATATAGGAGGACAAATAATAGAAAGTCTCTCTTGAAATCTGAAAAGAGTCATTTCTCTTGGTTGTTAAATCAAATGAAAAAAAATGTGGCTCTGATACTAGCTATTAGGAACAAGTCAACACTAAGAGGAGGAGGAGGGGGGGGGGGGGGGGGGGGGGGGGTGAATTAGTGTAGCGGATAAAATTATGTTGGTTCGAAATTTTTTCGTTCGATTAAAATTGATTTTAGAAATATTTTAACTTGAAGCACGTTCATAAGAGTGTGCAACTAGAGTAATAAGGGAGTATGGCAGTTTGCAATAAATTTAAATAGCAAAGAAAAAATATAAACCAAATTTTATAGTGGTTCGATCGTCATGACCTACATCCCCTCCCGATTCCTCTTCCGTCGAGGCCACCGATATCCACTAATAATCTTCTTTCAATGGGCAAAGATTAACTATCCTTTTACACCCCTCTTCTCCTTTTCACATATTTAAGAGATAACTTTTTACAATCCTCTTTTACAAGGTATCCCTCACACACCTCCCTTAAAACTCTCTCTAAGTTTTAGGAGAAGGAACTTAACTTTCTAATAGGGTTTACAACTTTAGAATCACAGAGTTTTGCTCTACTTTCTTCCTTGCTCCATGTAGGAATAGCTAGGGTATTTATAGACCCTAAATGACTTCAAAACTTGAAACTAAAATTCAAATCCCCTAGATTTCGGGGTACGGGCAGTACCACCACCTGCATTGGGCAGTACCATCGCCAAGTCTGACGGTACCACCGCTTGACACACTATCATTGGGCGATACCACTGCCTAGTCTGGCGATACAATCGCTTAATAGTCTCTCGGAGATTGTGTCTGGCGATACCACCGCCCAGACCGGCGGTACCACCGTCTGACATAGTCTTAGAGACTATGCCATGATGGTTCCACCTATTGGGTCATATTTGGGCATTTTCACTTGGCCAAACATAGCTCAAACTTGGGCTCAATTGGCCCTTAATTGAGTTGGCCCAATTCCAACCCAATTATGTGTTAAGTACAAATTTTAAGGCATACACTAAGTTAAATAAGTCCGGTAAGTCTAGGCTTCTTCCGGTGAGCTTCCGGTGATCTTTCGGTGAACTTCCGACGATCTCTCGGTAATATTCCAACAGACTCCCAACAAGCTCCTGGACTTCACGACGATCTTCTTGGCGAGTTTCGTCAAGCTTCTTTGGCAACCTCCTAGACTTCTCAATCAATTTCGGTAGAACTTCCGATGAACATCCGGACTTCCGACGAACTCTCGAATTCCCAACGAGATTCGTTCTTGACTTTGAGTTTTCATTTTGCTTTATGCCTTGATCATTATCGTAGTTAATCTTGCACACTTAAAACCTACTTCGATCTAGACAATTATTACAAAGTTTAAATCAAATGTTGTCCGGCATATCATTGGTTCATTGATGCTTCATCCGATTCTTCGATGCATCGTCCTCTCTTGCGGCCTATTGCCCAATCGGCCAGTTAACCTCTGTAACTCTGATTTCCTTGATGTAATTTCCGCTCTTCTTGGCCTGATGCCCGAACCCATAGCCCGAAACCTTCTATTGATACATCAACCGATCCTTCGACTCGACGTCAAATCTTCTGACATATTCCACTCTGGTCCAACATGGTTCTTCCTACTTTAATTGTCTCTCCTTGATCAAAGCTTCCTACGTCACTCAAAATGCAGATCAAATCATAAACACTATCAATTGGTTTTATCATTAAAATATGAGATTCAATAGGCATATGGTATTCTCATAAATTTAATGTAAATAATTTAGTTTCACTAATAATGATTAGACAGGAGCTTTAGATGATAGAAAGAGTATTTTAGACAATATTTTTGGCCACATATCAAGAGCTATATCTTGAAGTTCAAAGAAGCTAGCAATAACAACATTATCAGCATCGGAAGCAAAATATATACCTACAACATTAGCAACTTGTCAAGTAATATGGCTTAGAAGACTTCTTAAAGATCTTCATCGATAACAAAAAGAAGGAACGAAAATATTTTGTGACAACAAAGCCACGATTGCAACGACGAAGAATCTAACATTTCATAGAAGAACGAAGCATATAGAGATACGTTCTCATTTCATCCGGGTTCTTGTAGCAAGTGGAGCAATAGTAATAAAGTATTATAGAACATATGAATAGGTTACGGATATTCTCACTAAGTCATTTTCAGTTATTAGCATATTTATTTTATGTCTCAAATCAGTTTATGTAACTAAGAATCAAGGACGAATGCTGATAATTGATTCATAGTGGTTATCTAGGTAGTTGTTATATTTTAAGTAGTTATAGGCATATTCTAAGTAGTGGCCCATGATCTAGAAGTTATAAGATAGTTCCTACACCTAACTCAAGCATGGATGACATAATAGAATGAGGTAGTTACCACTAGGTCCTATAAATAAGATCATAGTTCATGAAGCAAGATAGAGTATGTGCACTTGGGAATATCTTGTAAGTGTTCTATGTTTTACCTCTTGTTTAAATACTACATCGATTTTCTTGATTGAAAGTATTTTTTTTAATTATATCATAGTATTATGTTTTTTTATCGTTTGCTTCCTCGTTTATCCCCAACACACCATTTCCCCCTCTCTCTCTCAACCTTCCCCTCTCCTACCTCCACCTCCCATCTCACTTTCTCTCCCCTTCTCTCCACTCTACCTTCACCTCCCACCCACTCGCTTCCTCTACCTCTTCCAACCCTTGTCATTCGATATCGTTTTGACATTGCTCATCACTCAGGTGAAGAGAAGAATATATATATATATATATATATATATATATATATATATATATATATATAAAAGAGATATTCTTAAAATATTATTTTTTAAAATATGATTGTAAATAGCAAAGATGATGCCAATAGAAATATCATGTTTTTATCTAGAGATGCCATTTTTCTATTTAGATGAAAATACCATTAGACTTTTGCCTAAATGAGTTATAATATACAAACTGATTCTTTTATAGGATAAACCAATCCGATTTGGTTTGTTTGTTCTTTTGTTATAAAGGATAAGTGACGAAAGTAAAATTCAAACGTTGTGATATACCGTTAAAGTCTTTATTAACTAAACTATATAACACCTTAAAAAAAATTAATATTTAACCAAATTACACTTGAAAGTGAACTAAAATTACTCTTGATTAAGATATAAATTCAAAAAACCTCAAATTTTAATAATTAAGTATCATATATTTTTTAAAAATAGAAAAAATTGATACTAATCATCTTAAAATCATGTTTTAATAGTTATGTAAAAGTTTGGGTTGATATAATGAAAGTTGACAAAGTTACACTTGATTATATAACCTATTTAAAAAATATTTAATTTTAATAATTAATTATCATAAAATTATATAAAATAAAATAATTATACTAGTCATTTTAGAATAATGGCTAGATAGTTTGGTGGAATTTTGAGTTAGTTTATTGGATGGCTAAGTTATGGTCGACCATAAAATAATTCATTTTTTTTAATTTTTATAGTTAATTATATAATTTTTTTAAAAAAATAACAAAATAAAAATATTAATTATTTTAAAACCATGTCTTAATGGTTATATGAAATTTAGGTTGGGGTTAGTAAGTTGATCGAGTTATACGTAAAATTAAATTAAATTAAATTACACTCGATTATAATATTAATTGATAAATATTTAACTTTTAATAATTAATTCCTAAAAAATATGAAAAATATTAGTTAGGTAAGAATAATGTCTTTGTTATTTATTATGTAAAAGTTTGAGTCGGTTTAGTGAATTTTGAATTATAAGTTACGTTGAATCACGAAACAAATTAAAAAAATCTCCAATTTCAATTGGGTTTGGTTCGTAATTTTTTTTATCATTTATAAAAAAAAATATCCTTAGGGTAAAAAATGAATACCGGAGTGTCATTCCATAAAAAGTCAATACTAAAATGTTTTTGATACGATAATTTTAATATTATAAAATATTTATGTCAATATATTCTGGATTATTTATATTTAAAATATTTTATATTAAAATTTGAATACTATTTCTCAAGTTTACGTTTGAAAAAATAATTTAAAAGTAAATTAATTAAAACCAACACCAACCAGTTAAGATAAATACAAAAACATGGAAAAGGCGGGAAGAGAATTACCCTCGCGTTCATAAATAATATTGAAATATTATGATAATATATAAATATTAGATTTACATAACAATAAATAAATATGTTAAAAAAAAAAAGGGGGGGTTTGATTTGGCATAACACTAATACATTATTGCACCCGTCCAAGAACCAACCATCTCCTCCACCGTTGCCTCCCTTTCGGAGAGGCGCAAACGAGGCAAGAGGAAGGAGCAGTGAGATGGTGACCTCATCGGTGGTGTACACGTACCCCCTCTCCAACTACACCTTCGAGTCGAAGGAGCGAAAGATGGAGAAGGACGCCTCCGTGCTCGATCGCCTACCCCGCATGAAGGTCAAGTAAGTCCACTCCCATCTCGATTCCTCCATGTAGATTTCTTCTATAGTCTCCACCCTGAAAGCCTTAGAGATGTTTTCTTGAGCCCAAAGCCCCACACTCGATCACTTTTGTTCTTGACTGTTACTATCCTTGTCTGGTTTGGTCGTTCGGGCCTCAGTTCGCAGAAGTTGATGTTACCCTACTTTTCTTGAACTAGTTCTTGTTTGTTACTATTGATATCTGATTTGTCGTTCTTCTGCCTACCGTTACCACACGTTCGATGACTTCGTTCTCGAGTGTCACGCTTATTGTCTGATTCAAGATGAAATCCAGGAAATGATTTAGTTGTACTTGGTCAATTGCAAACCCAAGTCGTTCGATTCGATGTTGTTTGTTGTTCATAGATTCTTTTATTTCCAGAAGATGACGCTTAAAGTCCATTCCTAGATTTAATTTTCTCAACTTGATACCACTCGGAATCTTTTCTCTCGCACCCTTGTGCCATTCCACAAGTTCCATTTTCCTGTCATGCAAGGCCAAAATTTTTCTTTATGTGGTTGAAAGAAAGAAAGACCGAAGATGAGAATTATTGGATAAATAGCAGATGTTGTAGAGTCTGTAGAGACAATATGAGGATAGTAGTTAATGCAAATAGTGAATTGGATAATTTCACTATGCTTCTTCTATTCTTACTAGTTATCAATTGTTTAGGACCTACCCTCTCTCTCTCTCTCTCTCTTAGATAAATCTCCTGAAGACGCACTCTTGATTGAGCCGTCGCTGGGAAAATGCTGTGTGCCAAGTTTGGGGCTTTGGTACATAAGCAATTGATTTGTCTTTGACATTCAACATCGATTGTGGGTGGTCATGCAAGTCATGACCATACAGGATTAATCTTCAGAGGGAATTAAGATAATTTTGCTTTTTTAGTTGTTAACGAATAAATTTCCAAGTAATTATTGGAAATTTGAGTTGCATTTGGAACTTATATGGGGCGAATGCCCCTAACTTTGTCATTTCTCTCTCTTATTGCTCTAATATGGTGTTGGAGCTTAATAATTTATTAACTATATATTTGTTTTATTGCTTTCCTTTTTCTTTTGATTCAGCTACATGAAACAAGGCATGCGAAGAAGCGTTGAAGGAATTTTGTTGGTAAAGATCGACACTCTGTTCCGTTATTTCAGCATTTTCTGGTTATACTTTATTTTCTCAGGTTTATGCGAGGCACATATTGCAATATATTGGACGATAAAGTAATTATATCAGAATGTCAAACCATTTGATTTTAAAGTAACATTTTATGTTATATCAGGGGCATGTCATAGCTCAATTGTCATCTAATATGATAGCAAGGATCACGGTTTTGGTTGGTCATCTAATCGAATCAGTATACTAGTCATTATCGATGTATTATCATGTGTCATTACACAAATAAATATTGATGTTTATGAAAGGAAGGAAAAAGGAGAAGAGGAAGGGTGGGTGGCTAAAGAGGAGGGAGAAGAGAAAGCGGTGAATAAGGAAGAAGAAGAAGCGGCAAAGGAGAAAGAAGAAGAGGAGGAATGTGATGATAGTGATGTTGCAAAGCGGTGATGCTACACGAGAAGAGGGCTCATATTTCTATTTTAGGTTTTTTTTTTCCTTTTTTTTTTAATGTTGGGTTGGAATGGATTACCTGAAACGATAGTGGTTCTTATATTGATCCACACCCGTATCAATATATACCCCCCATTTCGTATCATTTCATGTGGTAACATAATATTCGATGATAGCTTTATTCAAATTTGGAATATAAAGATAAATTTAGTATGTCTATTATCGTTTAGGAGCTTCTGTACATATACTGAGACAAGTGCATACCTAATTTACTGTCTATAAAATTACTTTAAAGTTCAAAATATAAATCCTAACAGAGATATAGTACTAGACTCATATTAGTGTTTAGATGAATGATTATTTTTCTTGGACTAACATCTTGGTGCTCCAGTCGTCTGATGTCTTTCCCCCTTTTCTATACTAACTTACGTTCATCCTAAATTAAATTTCATGTTAATTTACGCTTAAGGGATTTCTTTCTTTAATCATTTGTCTATCTGACGACTAAGATATTTAGATTAAGGAGTATCTAAATATGGCTTATAAAAGCACAGAGCTGTTGTCAATATAGCAGCCTCACTCCTGCAAGCAGTGGCTTTTTTTGTTGGCATACTTTTACCACGAAGGGATATCTTTATTCGTTTATCTATCTTATGACTAAGATATTTAGGTTTTGAGAATATCTCAATCAATGAATGCATATTACAATGGATGCAGAGCTACGGATCTGTTTTATCTATGATCCCACTACAGTTGTCAAGGTTCAAGTTCATCATGGTAAGAAGGTCTGCGAAGCTGTTGGGGTGGCAGTAGAAGTCGGCTTGTTTCATCAAATGAATGCTTTTGTTTGTACTCTGTCCCTTTTTACAAGCAAATGTGTCATCAAGCTAAGCTAAATAGGCGCAAGATTGAGAAAGCTAGCGATACTATAGATGTATGAGACCTGGTCAAATTGAATCGGGCCAGCCTCCTTGTTATCTTCTCATATGTACTTGTAATTGCTGGTGATGAAGAAATCTCAATCCTTTTTAATGGCTTCCTTGCCATCTCAACGAGTTTTAGTTGAGGTTGAATATGATCCGAGAAATTGTGTTTTTTTTTCGTCAACCTTATTCTCCAACATGAGCGGGCCTATTTGTGTCGATCGCTGGTTCTCTCTCTCTCTCTCTCACCTCTCTCTCTCTCTCTCTATCTGTATATATACCTTTGCCCCTTCCCGCGTTCTCACCTCTCTCTGTCTCTCACTCGCCTCGACATGGGGAAGCCAAAGCAACAGACCATCTCCCGCTTCTTCGCCCCCAAACCCCCTCAGATCCCTTCGTCTGCATCTCCCCCGTCGCAGTCTAAACCCTCCCCAAGAATCTCCGCCACCGTCTCCTTCTCCCCCTCCGCCAAGCGTAGGCTTCAAACCCTAACCCCTTCGCCTCCCCCCAAACCCAAGAAATCGACACCCCCCTCCCCTCAATCTCCCGCCGCCATTCCTCCCTCCAACCCTTTCCTCCACCGCCGCTTCCTTTCCAAGCTCCTTGACCTCTCTTCCCCCTCTTCCTCCTCCTCCTCCTCGGCTGCCGCCGCCAAACCCCTTCCACAAAACCCTGCATACACGCCTCTTGAACAACAAGTTCTTGACCTCAAAACTAAGTACCCAGACGTTCTTCTCATGATCGAGGTCGGGTACAAGTACCGTTTCTTTGGCGAGGACGCAGAAATTGCCGCCCGGGTCCTCGGAATCTTCGCTCACGTCGACCGTAACTTCCTCACCGCCAGTATCCCCACGTTCCGGCTCCACTTCCATGTTCGGCGCCTCGTTGCCGCGGGTTACAAGGTCGGCGTCGTGAAGCAGACTGAGACCGCCGCCATCAAGGCGCACGGTTCCAACCGTCTCGGACCCTTTTCCCGGGGCCTGTCCGCATTGTACACGAGGTCGACCATTGAGGCCGCAGAGGACATGGGCGGTGCGAGGGATGAGGGGGTCAGCATCTCGGGGAGCAATTACCTTGCTTGTGTCGTAGAGAAGGAACTGGTTCCGGGGAGTGTGCATCTCGAGGGAAGGTTTGCTGTGAGGATCGGGATCATCGCCGTGGAGGTCTCCACGGGGGATGTTGTTCATGGGGAGTTCAACGATGATTCGATAAGGACAGGGCTCGAGGCGGTGTTGATTAGTGTATCTCCTGCTGAGATTCTTTTGGGGGAACCCCTTTCCGCAACAACAGAGAAGGTCAGTATTTATTGACAATGTAATTTGAAACTAATATGGGATTACTGGAACTTAACTCCTTTGTCATCAAGGAAGTCGTCTTCTATTAACCCATTTAATTTTTTTTTCGTTCTTCTGTTTCATGATACGGATGGATAACTTTTTTTATTGTATTTATAGGATTCTCCTATTGAATCTGCGTCTGAATAGTCGAGATTTACCTTATGTGTCGCCCTTTTGGATGATTACATGCATTAAAAAATATTTGCATTTGCTTAATGCTATTTAAATTAAAATTTTCACCCGGATTAAATCCTTACCTGGTTTTGCACAACAGTGACTTTTTTTTTATATTGCTTAGTATGAGAGACTGCAATCACTTGCAAGATATTTATCAATATCAGCAGAACAAAACATTGCCATCGAGATCAGAGCCTTTTGATATAACTGATCTCCATTACTATTACAGCTCAAATCTGCCAACTAGGTTCTTTCCTCACAACTAACATTTGTCTCGTTAAATCTATAGTCAAATATTTGCATGGAATATAGAGTTGCCCAGAATTTGATTTAGCTAGGTGCACTGGTGCATTATTTGGTAAGGTGTAATTTCTTGATGTGATCCTTCTTTCTATGTTCAACAAACTGATAATCATGACAGGTTCAGTGGTTTTGTGCTAATGTTGTTTATGTGCAATGTTTTCTTTCTTAGCTTCTACTGGCATATGCTGGACCTACATCCAATGTTCGGGTTGAGCGTGCCTCACGTGATTGTTATAGTGATGGGGGTGCACTTGCTGAAGTGATTTCTTTGTATGAGATCACAGATGACAACGTTCTGGCTGCTGTAAACAATACAGAAAATGGTGATAGAAGAGAGGAAGGATATAATCATCCTACAATTGAGGTATGCTTGTTTATTAGTATAGTTCATAAAATACTTGGAGTCATGACCAATATCATCTTTGTTTTGCATCTGAATAAACATCATCCCATCCCACCCACCTCTCCCCACACCCCCCCCCCCCCTCTCTCTCTCTCTCTCTTCCTGCCTGCTCCTGTCTCCCTGCACTTGCTCTCTTGTTTGCTTTTCTTTTTCTGTGTATCTATCTCTTTATCACCACTTTCTGTGGCCATATGCATCACAGCATTGTCTTTTTCATTCACAAAGACTGATATATATGATATATAGCTCTTAGATTCACTGTAGATTACCATTTTTCTTTGATTTCCCCTTACAGAAAATTATGGCCATGCCTGAATTACCCATTCAAGCGTTGGCATTGACCATTCGTTATCTTAGAGATTTTGGGTTGGAACGGATAGTAGGCTCCACTACTTCATTTCGGCCTATTTCTAGCAACTTTGAGATGACTTTATCAGCAAATGCCCTTCATCAGCTTGAGGTAGTTTTTCTTATCATGCTCAATATAATATTGATGTATGTGTATATGTCATTTATAGTTTTCTTTTTTTCTTTCTGAAAATGGCAGCTATAAAGTTTTTATGAGATCAAGTTTGTTGTGTTTGTGCAAGACACAGTAAAATGTAGCACTATCATCCATTTCAAATTTGTCTTTTTTCCTTCATCCTCTAGTTGTAGACTCAATTTTATCAATGTAAACAAGGTTTGCCATTTTGATGCGCTCCATGATTGTATCAGTATGTGTCCAGTCCATGTTGGCATATAACATACAGTAAGTACATCAGTATGTATTGTGGTGCCAAGAAGAGGGGAGGGGGGGAGGTGGGGGAGGAGAAGAAAAGGAGGAAGAGAAGGAGGATACTGATTACTGAGAAGAAGAGGATGGGAGGAGAAAGAAAGAGGAGATGGTGGCAGTGACCATAGAGGAGTGCTAGGCAGATTGACAGTCATTGGGGGAAGGCTTGGATGGCAAGCCTGTTCCACATCTGGACAGCTCGAAAAGGGACAGACTTCATCCCAGTTCATGCTTATGGACTAGTAAATATTGGTCAGCATGTACTGGTTCGAGACAAATGACAATCCTTGAATATAAGTTTATGATTTTGATTGGGTACCCTCTGAATGTCCTAGTTTTCAAAGTGATCTTTCATCAACAGCAAATATATTACTTAACAAAGAAGATGAAGGCTTCTGATAATAAATAATCTAAGTCTGAGATGACTTAAATAAGCTTGACTCTGAATTTGGGGAAACCTTGTCTCTATATGGTTGAAGTCAATCTCTTTGTCTCACACTTAAGATGGTCAATGCATATACACATTTGGTTTACTAATGGACAAGTGATATATATTATTTGCAGATGCAGATCAATCTTAATGCACTTTTTAAGTGTTACTTGGAAGCAAGGATTGAAATATCGTACCGACGATGTCGCCGATATATATATATATATATATATAAGTAAAAAAAAATCTTTTTTGGCGATGTCATTGAAGCGACGTCTCCTCTCTTTTCCTCACGTGAGGCGACGTTGCCTCTCTTCTCCCCAAGCGGGGTGACGTCACCTTCGCTTGGTACGGTCCAATACAATACTATATATCGAGCGGTATATTTTGGTATATCGCTCGGTATATATATAAAAGTAAAAAAAACTTTTTCGACGATATCGCCGAAGCGACGTCTCCTCTCTTCTCCCCAGACGGGGCGACGTCACCAAGGCAATGTCATAGAAAAACGAGGTGACGTCGGCTCTCTCTCTCTCTCTCTCTCTATATATATATATATATATATATATATATATATATATATATAAATCTGCGACGTCGTAGAAAAATGAGGTGACGTCGCCTTTATATATATATATATATATATATATATATATATATATATATATATAAGCAAAAAAAAATATCACCCGGTAGTGAGCTGTCTGTGTCTCAGTCTGCTGGTAGATCGGTATGTACCGCCTAGTATTATTCAAAATTGAAGACCTTGCTTGGAAGTAATCTTAATTATGATCAGACATTTGGATGGTAAATGCACTTTCAGCTAAGGTTTGAAATATCGTATCGTACCGGCATTTTGATATTCGTTCGGTACGGTATGATACTGTATACCGAGCGATACATTATTCGGCATATATATATATATATATGTATGTATATATGTATGTATATATATATATATATATGTATGTATATATATATATATGTATATATATGTATATTTCGGTGACGTCACCTCTCTCTTCCCCCTCTTCCCCAAGCGGGGCGACGTCATCGAGGCAACGTCGCCTCGTATATATATATATATATATATATATATATATATTGTTCGATAACGGGCGGTCCGTATACCGGTCAGCTGACGGATCGGTACGTACCACCCGTATTGGGTGGTATTATTCGAAACTGTATACCTTGCTTTCAGCCATAGTAATTGAAAGAGTACCCAACTGATGAGGCTGCAGTAGAAAGTTGCTTTTGAACAAAACTAAAAGTGTAATGTCATAGCAAACCGGGAAGATAATTTGAGTTATTTGAATTGTGAATAAGAAGGAAAAGAATTCATTGTATGCTTGTCTTCGAGTCATTCTAGTTATAGATTGGATCAGGAGAGTTTAGACAACATTTTGTGGGATTTTGAGATTTATGAGTCATTCTTAAATCATTATGAGTCATGTTTGGGAGAATTCAAGTCGTGGTTAGACTACATTTTGTGGGATTTTGAGATTTATGAATAAGAAATTTACAACCACGAATGATCTTAGTTTATGATCTATTGTAAGACTTAGAGGTTGTCTCATGAAATTGTTTATTTCATTATTGTAATAGATTTATCATAGTTTAGTGGCATAGTCTCCTTTTTCTCTCTCTTTCATCCGTGGGAGACAAGTTCAATTTGAAACTTCAAGGTCCAATGTCAGTTTCTTTTTTCATCATGAAACAAATTTATATTTTGGTTTAATTAATCTTGATAATTTTTTCAGGTTTTGGCAAACAACTCTGATGGTTCTTCAGAAGGGTCCCTATTTCAAGTTATGAATCATACGTGTACTGCATATGGATCAAGGCTTTTCAAACACTGGGTAAGCCTTTTGGTATAGTTGTACTTGATTGCACTGAAATGCACATTTACTGCATAATCTCTTAATATGAAGTCATTTTGAGTGACACTATGAAGCACTTTCTTCAACTAAACGGGAAAAAGAAAAAAAAATGAAGAAAAAAAATATGCAATACTTTTCCTTCACTTTCAAGTTAGCATAACATAAGTTGTTTGCATGAAGAACACAATGTTTCTTCCCTAGTTCTCTCTATTCTTTGTTGATATTCAAGTTTTTATTGCAGGT
Organism: Musa acuminata AAA Group; assembly: GCF_036884655.1. Lineage (NCBI taxonomy): Eukaryota > Viridiplantae > Streptophyta > Magnoliopsida > Zingiberales > Musaceae > Musa > Musa acuminata. Next base: position 31,573,854 of record NC_088355.1, read on the forward strand.
AACTCATCCTTTGTGTGATAGAAACTCAATATCAGCTCGGCTTGATGCGGTTTCTGAGATTGCTGAATCAATGGGCTCGTGCAAGGGGTCACAGGTGGAAATGGAGCTTGGAGTTGAGAATCACTCTGATGCATTTAGGCAGTCCGAGCTCAGTGAGGTTATGTCTTCAGTTTTAACTATGCTAGGGAAGTCACCTGATGTTCAACGAGGAATATCGAGAATTTTTCATCGAACTTCCACAGTAGCAGAGGTAGTGCCGGACCTGTTGGTTTCTTTGGTTAAGATGCAATTGTAGAATAAAAATTGGTTCCCAATGGTATTCTCAAGTCTTGATAGTCTGACATTGATATAATTAGTACAGGATAAATCTATTATACCTGTATCATGGTATATCATGTATGTGCTATTCCTTCCTGCACTTTTTTTCCTGTGGAAGATGTATATTCTTGCAAGATATCCACAGTTCTCAGAATATGTTTTCATTTATATCCAATTCATTAACTTGAAGCACAGTTTTAGTTGGCTTCTTCTCGAGTTCTGTAGGCATTTCAAGAGGTAAAATCAATCGCTTAATTCTGGTGATGAAGTTGTAATCAAAATTAATCTTCCAAGAGCAATCTTATATATCTTTCTAGTCACTTGTAATTAGTATTATTGGGTTGAAGTTATTGCTATTGGATTGTACTCAAATGACCTCTTCAAATTATGTATTGGCAAACTCTGAACTCTGAAGTACATTAATTGTCTATATCATGTCTTAGAATAATGTATAACTCTCACTCAGCTTTTTTATTCGCCCTTAGGGAAAATGGTATGTTGCAGCTAGCTAAATGGATATTACCTATTAAACAAAGAGTAACATACTTGTCAATTAGATAGCATTCCATACAAATAATTCTTTGTTTAAGTGTTATATTGTGTGTGTGTGTTGTCATACTGAATAACTTGAAACATTTAAGTCTTTTAGATGTTAGAAAAACAGAGAATACATTCCTTTTCCTTCTAGGCACTTTTGCATAAAAGAAAATGCATCTTGGTAATGCCATGTTGAAGTCCAAGGAGTATACCTTTCTGGTGCATTAGACCAATCTAAGAAATTTTATCTTATGTTGCTTCAAGTTAGTTATTCCCAGGCTGACTTCATCAGATATATATGATTCCCATAATTGTTTCCTCAGGGTTATCTTCAGCCATCCAACGGTGTAGTTGATTGGGTTTCAGGGGGAGCAATATCCAATCATTCACAAAATGGCCTTGGGAATATGTTAGCGATCTACTTATCAACCATAAACAATAGTTTTTTTTTTTTTAACCAGCAGGAACCATGATGCAATGGAGCTGACTACCCTTTTGATGACTGTTTAGTGTTTACAGATACTTGTTGAACACCTTCACAATGCTGGAGGATGGTGTCTCAAGCAATTCATTCTGTAGTCCATAAAATTTTATCTTAACATAGACAAGTTATTGCCTTAAGAAGTTTCAGCAACATCGATAAATTGTTTCCCTTTCAATAAGATATGGAGCTAGTTGAGAATCTAGACTAATCAACAACCCTTATGAGAGTGATTGTATATGCTTGATTGCATCATTGATGTAATGCATTAATTGTGCTTTTGCAAGTGGCAATTTATTTGAGTTAGTGTTAGCAAAAACAAGGTGGTCACATGACATAATAAAAGATTTCTGGATTCAGTAGCCTGGCATGTTTTTGCAGGACTAATACATGCCATTGACATTGTACCATATAGGTGAGTGACATGCTCACACAGCTGTGTCACTGTCAAAAGAGAAAAAAAGAAAGAAAAATAATGAAATAGGTAAAAGATAGTCAGAACCATGAGTAAAAAAGAAATAAAGAAATAATACACATACCTCTACATTCATTGTCGTAGAAACAAAAGGCCTCTTGATGTATGATAGACAACTCATGTATGGACCTCCTTAATTCCCACGGTTTAGTTCCACAAAAAAGATGTTAGTTTATAAGGACTTGATGAGTACATTATCATCGATAGGTTATTCCATTAGGTTGAGTATTGGGCATGGTGTGCGGCTTAAGCATGAAAGGGCTATCCATGAATTAACGAGGACTCCAACCTCTTAAGTGAGGCAGATTGTACTACTCTCACATTGGATGTGGACGAAGATCTGATTTGGTTTATTAGGGCTAGATGGATGAACTACCATTATCTTGGAGACTTGAGTATTTTGGTGCAATGGTTCAGACTTAATAAAATTATGAGTCAGTTATCCCATCAAGGTGTAGGTCATGACAGTTTTAGCTGATGGAGGACCAGAGAAAAGTTTGAGAGGGCTTTCAAGTGATGCATTTGATCCAGTCGACCTGCCTCCATTGCTATGAGGCTGAAATGTAGGTGTCTCAGCCAATCTGGCAAAAAAACATGTAAGACTTAGGCAGGTAAAAGTAGGTCTCACTGCCATTAGTAATAGCATGCACCGGATCATATACCTGGTAATGATCTATAATTTTTGGGTATAGTCATTGCTAGATGTATGTAATGCTTCATTTTTGGTATTTCTAATGGTTTTCTACTTGAACGAGGTTGGGAGTTTGTTAGCTGTAGATTCTGTCGCACAATATGTCAATGCCTTATCTAAAATGTTCTCTTTCTTATCTCTTTTTACAGTTTATCGGGGTCATTCATGCTATACTTACCTCTGGGAAGCAATTACAGAAGCTTTATGTGGAGAGTGATGCAGGTTATGGAGCATCACAGCAAAAAAAAGTCAAATCTGCTGTACTTAGAAGGTTGATTTCGACTGCTGCTTCACCTACTGTAATGGGTCATGCTGTTAAACTTCTATCATCTCTAAACAAGGATGCAGCTGATCAGGGTGACATGTTGAATTTATTTATTTCATGCACCAATCAATTTCCTGAGGTAAGGGACTCAAGTGTTGGTTACAATTATGCTCGGTTATAATGAAAAATTTGTGAGGAATTTTTATTTTCAGATTGGTAGAGGCCGTATAGCTGTTCAGTTGGCAAAGGAGAAGCTGGATTTACTTATTGTCCAATATCGGAAGCAGCTTGGAGTGCGCAACTTGGAATTTATGGGTGTCTCTGGGAAGACACATATGATTGAAGTAATATTGGCAATTGAACAAGTTTTTTTTTACCTATCTGGACAAGTTCCAAGTTTCTTTGACCCTTTTGTGCTTATGCTTGGTACACTTGCATTTGCATTTTTTTGTTATGGAGATCGGATCCTTTCTACATCCTATGCCACACGTCCATATTGAATCTTATGATCTGTTTCCTGTTGCTTTCTGCCTATCTGTTTTTCATTTTGTCACATGGAATTAAATGCAATTTCCACTATGCTACATGCCAACAATGTCATGGATATAGGATCCTATCTACTTTCTATGCTTCACATCAACATTGAATATTCTGATCTGTTCCCTGTTGCTTTCTTTCTCTTTTCATTTTGTTACATGGAATTAAATACAATTTCCACCAGCTTAAAATTCATTTATTGCTCTTAGTTGGTTCCACTGGTATAATTTATTCTTGGAACTTGTCAGGTCTTAGCTCGAATGATGTCAATTCATACTTCTTCAGATGATTATTAGCATGTCAGGGTTAATTCTGTTTCACTTTAAGCAAATTGGATTCCATTGACCTGCTAATGATTCTACAAAGCACCCCCATGCCTTAAATGGTTGTTTTTAACAAGCCTTTGGAGTCTTCTTGAACTGATAGTATTGGTGTGCAAATATGAGGGAAATTTTCTTTTCTGATGTGTTGATCTTTTTTCCTAATTGAATTGTATTCCTGTGGTTCTAGCTGCCAGCAGATTTAAGGGTGCCTTCGAACTGGGTAAAAGTCAGTAGTACTAAGAGGACCATTCGATATCACCCACCTGAAGTGTTGGCAGCCTTAGATGAATTGTTGGTTGCCAGAGAAGAACTTGCTGTTGCATGTAGGACAACATGGGACAATTTCTTGATGAGTTTTGGGAAATACTATCCTCAGTTTCAAGCAGCTGTTCAAGCTCTAGCTGCTTTGGACTGCTTGCATTCACTTGCCATCCTCTCAAGAAATGAGGTATATGAAAACTGTAGTTATTTGCTTACATTTGTGTCTTATTTACAGTCTGAGTAGCATGTTGATATTTATCTTCATTTTTTTCTGCAGAATTATGTTCGTCCTGTTTTTGTTCATGATGATGAACCTAGTCAGATCCATATCTCCTCAGGCCGTCATCCTGTGAGTAGCAATGATTTTGATATGACTCTTCATGTTTTTTTAATTTCATATCTCCTCAGGCCGTCTCCATATCTCCTTTATAACCAGTAAATTCTGTGTTAATTGCATATATCGCCTAGATTCAACAATTTTCTCATCTTTGTTGTTGTTCCTGTTCTAGTCTCTTATCAGAATCCTGTATCTGTTTCCTCAACTGTGTTTCAAATGTCATCTCTGTTACTGGCTTCTTGTTGTTGCAAGAGTTGCCTTTTTGTAACCTCATTTTGTTGTTTATGCACTGTGGTGTGACCTGTATGTGTGCCATTGATCTAGTTCCATTTGATCCTGTCAGTTATTGTTGCATTTCTGCTGCATGTCCATTGATATTTATATTTCACAAAGGGAAGATAAGCCACTGTGCATTTGCTTGAATCAGTGCAAGAATGGGATAGTTCATTTTGCATTATTTCTAAGATGTAGCAGTTGACACTGTTCTTGTGGAGTGATAAAACATGCCTTTGTGAAGCCTTTCATTTTCTTATCTAATGATCCTTGGCTATTTGGTGATTGAAGAAGGTTATATTTATACCTTTGTTTCTCTGACTCTAAAATTAAATTGTACAACACTGCATGAAAGCAAGTCACTGTTTGCAGAATTTTCTTTCCTTTTATAATATATTAATATGCTGGTTAAATGTGATCATATTCTGCCGCTGCAGGTTCTGGAGTCAATCCTTGGTGATAACTTTGTCCCAAATGATACCGAGTTGCATGCCGATGGTGAATACTGTCAAATTGTGACTGGACCAAATATGGGTGGGAAAAGTTGCTACATTCGCCAAGTCGCTCTCATAGCAATTATGGCTCAGGTATAAATAGGTCTTTGGTTGATGATCTATACTTTAGGATATCAAATTACTATTGTCAATCCTCATTTAATTTTTAGTTTTTGATGGTTTACTGAAGATCATATTGTGCATCAGTGTCTGTGGTACCGAATTGTACCGCCCAGTACGGGCGGTACGTACCGGTCTGACAGGCCAGCGGTATGCCGACTGCCTGGTACCGGTCCGCACTGTACAGTGCACTGTACAATGCTACAGTATACTGCTGCACTGCAGCACTATACACTGTACTGCTACAGTGCTCGGAACACTTGAGTGTATCGCTCGGTACACCTGGGTGTACTGCTCGGTACACCGTACCGTACCGGTACCGAGCCCAGATCGAAATACCGGTACGGTACGGTATTGCGAACCTGCATAAAGCAGTAATGTGCGGATTTTTTTTTCTTTTGTTTTGATGTTAATGAGATAGTTCCTTCGTAAACATTGCTAGGCATGTCATTATTCATCTATTTGTACTCATCTTATCAATTTTTGAATGAAAATATTCTTGAGCACTATCAAGAATTTAATCATAAAGTGGTGGTTTAAGTAGTGTCAAACTTCTTTTTTTTTTTTTATCATTTCTATTTGTCTGGTACATCTAACTTAGTTATGTCATCCTTTTGTTTCCTGGTTCATTATGAATACTAGAAAACTTTTACTAGATGCACCACTAAGATGGCCTTATTCATGTTGCTCTAAGTAATTGTTGAGAGTTCTTTTTTCGTGATAATTGTGTCATGAAGATGTACCTCTGATTCATCTAGGTTGGTTCCTTTGTACCAGCATCATTGGTAAAGATGCATGTGCTGGATGGAATTTACACTCGTATGGGTGCGTCAGACAGCATCCAGCAAGGAATAAGCACCTTCTTTGAGGAGTTGACTGAGGCTTCTCAAATACTACATAATTGCTCATCATGCTCTCTTGTCATCGTTGATGAACTTGGTCGAGGCACAAGTACATATGATGGTGTTGCAATTGCTTATGCTACATTACAGTATTTTCTTAAACAGAAGAAATGCATAGTTCTTTTTGTCACTCACTACCCAAAGATTCTGGATATCCAAAAAGAGTTTAAAAGTTCAGTTGGGGCATATCATGTTTCCTATCTGACATCGCAAAAACCTCTTGAAATTACTGAATCTGAATCAATATCTAGTGCTGATAAGCTTTGTCACAAAGAGGTTACTTTTCTTTATAAGCTTGTAACGGGTGCATCGGATAAGAGCTTCGGTCTTAATGTTGCCAAGCTTGCACAGGTAATTTCAAATTATCATTATCTAGAAATTCTCTGCTATCTTATGTTTCTTTACTAGCCTAGCTTTGTGTATGGTCCTGAAAGTACATTCATTATTGGGACTTCTCAATTATATCCTAATGGAATTGAGGATTATTTCCATCACATGTGTAATCACATCTGTTGTATTATATTACTTGTTTTATTTACATATATAATGCTTGTTAAATAAAAAACACGTAAAATCCAAAAGAAAACTGGAAAGAGATTATGATGGATCTGAATTTGAAAAGGTATCGTATATGGTTGAAAAGTTTCAATAGTTTGTCCAATAAACAACTCATGTATGACCGAGGAGTAGGAAAAGGATTCCCAAAATCAAAAATAGTTTGAACTTTGAAGTTTATTCTATTAGTTCTTATTGCTCAGCCCATGCTAAGAAAGGGACAGAAACTGATAATGAAAGGGTTAATTTATTTTTACTAGAACGGAGTACCTTCATTTTGACTGTTCACATACGTGAGGGATGCAGAACTGGTTAGATCTCCAATACTGTTTACCTAAGCTTTCTTTGTCCAATTTTACTGCATTTCAAGGTGCACATAGAAGGTCCTAAAGGAAATAGGGACACACAAGGTCACAAAGGGAATAGGATATAAGAATCTCATTTTGCCCATGCTGAAGATTGTGGACTGTAAATGCACATTTATTTCTGGAAATATGTATTTCAGAGAGGAATAATCAATCTTGATTTTAACATTTTTTTAGCTTACCTCCCATTTTATTAGCTCTTTGATGTTTGCTTTTGGCAAAGAAATGATTTGCAAGAGTTTATCTTTGTGCTAAATATTGTTACATGTCAAACTTGTACCTTATGTAACCTTGTAATTTGTATAACAGTCAATATTGGCAAGGAGTTACAAAGGTATGTGTCACTTTGAAGTGTTGAATAGCTTTTTATTGTGTTAGGTCAGTAACATTATGTACTAGCAATAGAATTTCATAAGATTTGGAAGACATTGGCCTTGGATATTTCTTTAAATCGTTGAATTGGATAAAAAAATTACATTTTATCTTAGTTTCTTAGACGAATTATTTTGCATATTAGTCCCTGGTGTCTACTGATCTGCAAATTGATTTCTTGAATCCCATATGTTAGTGCCAAATGGGCCTCTTGGTTAGTTGGACCATAGATGAATAAAATATGTCACGGATACTTGCCTTTTTAACATTAACATAGAAACCTTGGATAACATAGAAACTTTACAAGATGTGTTGACAATTTACACGAATTTTATTAGTGGTCTTTCTACCCTTCTTTTCCATTATTTCGGTCAATGATTCACAAGAAATTTAATTATTTAGCTTGGCTTTCTTTGGATTTTCCAATTGGGTTCCTCTCATGGCCCATCTCTAATCTAACCTTGATGGTGGTAAGAATGTGAGATAAGCATCAGTGGGAACAAAAGTAGGATCTAACTAACCCCTTTTTATTGATAGATGAGACGGATGAGAACAAAGTGGAGTTTATGAGAAAGACTAAAATCTAGATCTTCTTGTAATGCTTCAATATATATATGACATCCAAAATAGTCTCGAGTTTAATAGTGAGACTAAATAGTTCAATTGCCTTGATCTAATCTTGAGTTATCTTCGTGACTAGCATAGATGTCAAATAGCCCATATAATGGAACCTATTTGAAACCCATGTGTTTGTCTGCTTCATAGGCTGTAATTGGTAGCTCAGGAGACAAACTAAACATGAAATCAAACCATCAAATTAGATTTAATTGTCGTTTACAGTATAATAGTGCAAACATTGACTTGTGACTTGTCAGTTATGTTTCAATTTTTGACATGCTTAATTCCATATGAGGAACCTGAATGTATCATTTTATCTTTTGTATGTTTGGTGCAAGATCATGTTGGTCCAGGAACTAAATCGACACCATTTATCGGAAATTTGACTGAACAGATGCTTTAAATTTGAAATATTTTCCCGGTTCCAGAACGAGTAATTAGCTATTATTTTCTTCAGCTACCAGCTTCGTGCATTGCACGGGCTGCTGTCATGGCTGCAAAGTTGGAATCAGAAGTGAGCGAGCATTTGGGAAGCAAAGAAGGGAGGTTAATTAAAGTGTCATCTCAGAATGAAAATTTAGATCATTCTTCTGAACTATCTGAGTTCTGCAAGGAACAAGAAGACTTTGCTGACTTGGCAAAAGCATGCCATAAAGTGTTGTTTTATATGATGTCTGCCTTGAATGAGGCTGAACCTGTGAACATGTTGTGTTCATTGAAGAATGCAAGAGACATTGCATCCAAGTCCATAGATCATACAGGGGACATGCTTCCACTATCTTTTATCCCCACAAAAAGGAGACAATGAGGTTGGCTTCAATGATTACAAGAGCTCATATCATCCAACCACCATGCCAAGATCACTGGAGAAATCAACATACAACACCTTGGGTGCAAATTGAAATTGACCGAACAGGTTACTGAAGGCTCTTTGATGCGTTATGTAAAATTGCAGATCCCCTTGCTGCCATAGTGAATAGTATAGAAACGGAATATGGTGGCGGTTCGATGCATATGAAATTTTGTTTAGCTTCACTCTTTGATCCCTGAGAAAATTGTTTATAATATGTGAAGCTTGTATATATATTTCTTCCAGGGAGCCTAGCTTAAATTATGCTTGCTGTTGCTCCTAAATCTTGTAGAGGGAAAGTGGAAAAAGTAAAAGTATGCGTTGCTTATTCTGATAAAATGATAAAGCAGTAATGATGTCAAGTCTATCAGATGTTGTATGCACAGTGATCATCACCTAAGACTCATTTGGCATTGAAGCTTCATCTATTTGTAATTTGTACCAATTTTTATGATCTTATCACTTGAATATAATTACTATCGTCAGTAGGGATTGTATGTATAGGCATCAAATCAGGATCCAAGATGGGCATATCATAGTCCACCCCCTTGTTTATGGTGTGGACACGTAGTTATCTTTTAACAAAATTGTGACCCCTTTTGTGGATTGGATTCATCTATTGTCAGCCACTAAATGAGTGCTTAATCCTGCATGTCTTCGTCATCATTAACCAACATATGGTCTTTTCTTAATCGGATACTGCTGTCGGTGAAATCGGATTCTGTGATACTTTTTACCATTTTCGGATCCTAAGTGGATCCGATGGATTATAACCAGGTAAGGGAGCTCGACGACCTGTTCATCCAATACCCGACCCGAATCCGAACTGATGACATCCCAGCACCGGCGAGATCCCAGGTTTAAAAGACTCTTGTGGTACTGTTGCATTCCAAACACCCGTCGACCCAACGCATCGTTGCCGCTCGACCATCCCTCCATGTTCACCGCTTCTTCCCTGCGCTATCCCGAGATGTGGAAAAGAAGAAAAACGAGCTCCCGTGGCCGATGCCATCGATCTCTCCGCCATTGATGGTCCTCTCCTCTTCCCATCTCCAGCTCCGACAGGCCCCCTCCGTTCGATCGGTCCGTGCGATCCTTCCACTTCCCTTTGGCCTCGCACCCTTCTCCTCCGGTTTTTAGGGTTTAATGTTCGATTTGATCCGGTCCTGGAGGAACGATGCGAATGAGGGATCGATGCTGGTCGTTTTGGTCTATTTGGATTTTCTTTGAATCATTGTTGGTGATTTGTTTCATTCTGATGCGATCTTGCGTTCTCGATTCGGGGTTGCTTGCTTTTCAAATGTGGTGGTAGCGTTGGATTTGTCTGCCCCGAAAACAAAGTGGATGATGGATTTAGCTTGTGGTATCTTGATTACGGCATCGGTTGGTCTTCGGGGTTTAGATACAGAGGACAGAGTCACTGTGTTCTTCGTTGCATTAGGATATGCTTCTAGTCTTTTTCTTTGGGAAGGAAAGGAAATCGCTGATGATTGGTCGTCTTGTTTAAAGTTCCGTGTACGGGACAGATCATGGTGTTCCGTTTAGTTTGTTGGGCAATGGAGGAGACATTTTGAATGCATTTTCTTGAACTCTATGGAGGAAACTTCTGAAAGGATCGATGCTGTTGGTTTGTCAGATGAACGATTCTTTGGCATTTGTTGGTGCTAGCAAACAAAATTTTGATGTGACCCAGAATAACTTTGTAGATGAGCAGGAAGACTCTATAGAGGGCTCAGAAGGAGGGCCTCTCTTTGATGAAAAACCGACTGAACAAGTGGCTGAGGAAAAGGAAGCTTATCAGCTGGATGAGTTGAGGGATTGCTTCAGAAGGCTATCAAGGAATTGCAGGTTGCTCAGCTCAACAGTCCTTGTGCTGGAATACAGGGCATAGAAGATATCTGAAACAGCAATCGCCTTAAAAGATGAAGCAGAACGTGCTTGGTGAGACGTTAATTCAGCTCCTTCTACCATTCAGGAGATTTTTTTAATGAAGAAGACATTGCCAAAGAGGCAGTCCACAAGGACACCGTGGCTGGTAGCACGAGTAATTGATTACAAAAAGAAGATATCATCAGAACCTTCTGTGAGGAATCATGAGAAACAAGCACTGGTATGTAAGGAAAGCTTGGAAAGCTGCGAGGAAGGATCGAGATGCATTCGAATGGGGAATGAGGAACTGCAGCAGAAGGAAGTAGAGAAGTTGCTGGAGATTGCTGAGAAAGCTCAGCTGGATTTTGGAGATGCAGTGAGTTGAGAGTTTAGGAAACTTTTATAATGCTTTTCCACAATTATCTTACATAATAAACTGCAACACGAATTTTGTAACTGGAATTTTTAGATTGGGGCTGAGTGGACTCGTGCTGCTGCCATAGTTTTAAATACTCCTGATGCAAATTATAGAGCAGTTTGGACGGTGAGCAACTATCCAAATGTTAAAGACATTTGTTCAGGTCCACAAATATTGATCATGGAATTAATTTGTAAAAGGAAGGTTCATCTGCGGAAAGTTATGGTCACACCTTTCATTTCAACACATGGTACGAGAAAAAAAAATATTATCAAGAACATGTTTTTCTCTGTTAATTGTTTAAATACAACTAACTATATGTTGTTGTGAAAAAAGGTGTTTTTGATATCCTAATCAGACTTGCTATTGCAAATTGTCAAGGTTGTACCAGACTTTGGAACCAAATCTCCAGTCAACTGCTGTTGTTCTTGCACAGGTAAATTGAATGTTACTGTGATTAATGTCGCACTGATTGAACCTATATGGCTATATGTTCAGTGAAGCTGTGAAACTTTGTGCTTCACTAGGAAAGTTGGCCAATCTCAGAGCTTGCTGCCCCAATAAATGAATTCAGAACTCGTCGTCTCTCAGAGCTCGCTGAGGTAAAAATATCACCAACTGTTTCATGTTGTAGTTAACTGAACTGACCCTTGTTTACCTCTTAACAACGTTGGTGAACTGTTTTTATTTTTTCACCTTATTGAGCAATTTGCAAATTCCCTTTGAGAAAATCATGGTTAGACTTTTTGCTTTACTTTGAAATAATGGTGTCATATTATAAGATAAGCACAACTTCAGCCAACCCTTTTATAGTCATCAATCTATTTAATGTTACTTAGATACTGGCTGCTTGCATAAACATCCTTTATAATATAATTACATTATTTAGTAGCACTCCTTATTTAGTGGTTGTTATTATTATCTGTATGAAAGTAGTAAGTGACAAATTGTAAATATGTTTTCCTTGCATCACTATTATACATATTTTTGGGCATTATAACATAGGAAGATGATAGATTTAATAGGATTTTCATTACATTTTGTCCTTTTTTGCACAAAAATCAGTATAACATTTGCCGGACAGTAACCAGCAGGTCTCATCCTATCTGTAAGCCTTTTCCTTTTATTTGAATTTGCCGGACAGAAATCAAAGGAACAAATGCTCACCTAATGAAAAATTGAGGTCCTGGAATAGCACTAGTCAACCCAAATGTAAGACAATTTTTTGTAGCTTTAGGAAAATATTCCTCAAGATATGCTTCCGAGAGAGTTAACTTTAGTAAACACTTGTAGCTTTTGTGCAACAAATGCCTTAGCATTGGACAAGTATTACTCAAACCAGCAAGTCCTCTCTTATCTCAGCCCATGCGAGGGATAAATGCTTAGCATTGGACAAACTAGTAAGAGATCAGATCGAACATCAACAGATCCGGGACTTCCCAAATACAACAATGAGAAGAACATTTGCAAAGGTTGCCAGTTAAAATAGAAATTAGGCTTATCATTAGGATCAGTTAAGGCGGCGATCATCAGATTGCTAAAACATAAAACATCTAATTAAAAGAATCACTATCAGAAAAGGCTACAAACATTAATTTTTCCAGCAAACTAATCCTTCGATGCACCAAAAAGTTGGGAACTCATGTGGAAGTTATCATCCATTATTGAGTTATGGGATTATATCTTTCTTTTACCTGTACAAGGATCTTGACAATAAATCAGAAAGAATAAGTGAAAGAAAAGAAATCCAGCACACTCTGGCTCCTCTAAACATATGATGTCCAGGTTAGGTTGGTGCCTGCCCTAAGATGATAAAACTTAATATTTCAGATGGCATTAAGACATGGCCTTCATAAAATCTGCCATTCATCATCATGGACGGGATCATCAGTGTCAGTAAAGGTATCAACTGCCAAAAGATCAGCGTAAGGAACTGGCTTTGCGGGCTGAAGATTCTGGGCAACAATAAAGAGTGGTGCCCCGTTTGACTTGTCTGCAAGCTTAGAAGCACAGGAACAAAAGTCTTCGAAATCATCTGTATTAGTTAACTAATCAGTCGACTGTAACTTTCTGCAAAATGGAACTCTAAAGGGAGAACAAGTTACCTTTATATCTGCAATAGAACCCAATGGCCAACGATGGGTCGATCATGTCAAGTGGAACATGACGCACAGTGCTGAAACATGAAAGTAAGCCACTTGAGAGGGGTAAGGCATCAAATATATATCAATGTCAGCCACCTAAAACCTTTACGCAGCTGAAACAACATACCTGCAGTGATATGAAGAACTATCAGCTTCCAAATCATCCCTCTTGATATCAACAGCCTATTCAGTGCATACTTCAAATTTCAGTACGATAACAAATAGTCAATCGGTGATCTGATGCATGATCAAATAGAAAATTTTCCTAATGGAAGGTTATATACCGGTTGGACTTCATGAGGATCCAAGTACAGTGCCTTGTTGTCCTGTATGCCAACAATATAGGTAGAGGCCCCAGGTCTTCCACCTAAAATGCCAAGGCTTTGTGGAAATGTAAATGTTTCCCACAACAAAGGAATGTACCTGCACGAAGTATGACATGCTAAATAGCACATCGGAATACCAACTGATAAATTCATCAAAGATTCCCATATTTGTGGTGATTTAGGCAATTATCTAGTATACATGTAAAAACGAGTTCTTTAAATTTCCATTCACTAAAACAAAACACTTGCCATTTAAGCATGCTTGTTTTTTTTTCTTTTTCACAGTTTAGGTCCACAGAAATGGGAAATAGAAGTTGCCATATAATGTAAAGCTTCGCTATAACATTGTTAGGAGTATTGATTTACCTGGGGTTGATCTTTTCTAGTCCAAGTACCAAAGGAACCAACAACAGAATAGGTGCCCAGTTCAATTGCCCCTTTTTAAAATCATAACATAGTCTGGCAGCAACCTCAATACAGATAACTGGAGCTCCACCTCTCTCCCCATCTTCATCACCTGAAACAGTATATAGAACCATGGGCAAGCTTTCTTTGCATTTATCACTTTCAATTTGCTCTTTGTTATCATGAGCAAGGGTTTCCCATGTTCGACACATAGCATAAGGACCCAACCATGATCCAGCAGCCAAACCATAACACCTCCCAGCTTGAAGCAGATTGTGCACTGAAAAAGCACATGCCTCCGAGTCACCAAAAAGATGAAGAATTTCAATATACCCAGGATCATGTGGCTGCATAACCAATAGAAAATCATCATAAGCATTCCGAGATATCATGGATATATATGGTTATTCCTTTTACCTTCTGCAAGCGCATTCTCCAAGATCTCCCTAGATGATGAAAGATCAATGCCTGTTAGCAATTTTAGATTAACAAGATAAGCACACATCACTAGTTTCACTGGGACATGTATAAACCTAGATGAATAAGGAGGAAGACTTGGAGTTATACCTGAGCGACAAGCATCTGGCTACTTCTGATCATACATCCCCAGTTGACATCACATGTGAACTTTGAATCACCAATGGGGTCAAAACCTTTCCGGTATGTTATCCAAATTCTTGATAAGAAATCTTCTAGGAAAGCATCATAACTATTGGGAGCATCAGAACCATGTGATGACTCCTCATGTGAGAGTTTATAACATTTGCCAAGAAACCATATATCACTGGTTGACCTCAAAGTGTCCGCCCTGCTTGTCCATAGCATACGCTCTTGAAGTCTCCTCATCGGCCCACTAGTCATGACCTTATTCAGACTTGTCACCCAGCCATGTTCTGGAATTGCTAGACTTGTTTTCAACTGAACCCGTGTTGGAGTGTCGTTCGAAAACCGAAAAAATGGATCTGAAGAATCTCATCAAGAAAGAGGCCTTGAAACACCGATGGTGAACAGTCTGGTCTGAATTAGCAGCTTTGGATTCTCTAGCTACTGAACCATCATCTGAGTTATGTGCAGGAAATTTGGAGTCCAGAACTCTCCCAAGCAGGTCCGTCATTACCTAAACAAACAAGCACACAGCACGTTTTCATACCAGCAAAAGCATGGCGTCGGAAGGAGGCATCACATGAAATACTGAGCAAAAGAAAAGTTTGAAGGAAGACCAGGTTCCTTACTACCAGCATTAGACATTCAAGTATAGCAAGTTAATCACAGCAGAATAAATTAAAATGCAGTTCAACAAGAATGGTGTTGACTATTTGTGTTTGGTAGGTGTAAAACATCGAAAAGAATGCAAATGATTTGTATTGAGGTGGATTTGGAGGTTGCTAGAAAAGGACCCATCAAATCCACATCAAACTTCGGTAGCAATTAGCCAAGGTGTATTGCATTACCTTGAATTAATATGATGATAAAAAAAGGAAATCTAATAATTTGCTTAGATAAAATATAATTGGATGCTGACAGCCGAAAGGAATTACAAGTGTCAAGTATAAACTTCTGTTTACAAGAAAAAGAAACATCGATATGCATTCAACAATGGGAAACAAGAATCTACACTTGGGGAAGGCACTATGACAAGTATAATCTACAATGCAATAATATGAACCAACTTGTGTGTACAATGAAAGACCTAGACTTAGGTAATTGTTCATATAATAACTATTGTTATATCACGAGAAGCTAGAAATCACAAGGCACATGAATTGTCATGTAGAAATAGAAGAGATAAAACTTAGTATAACTAATTAATAACGAGAGAAATGCATATGTATTATGTGTTGAAAACAAATGTAGTAATGTAATAAATGCATATTTGGTTAAACCACATGAATACAAATACTTTGTATAATATAGAGAGCAATGCCATTCAGAAAGGAGACATGTAAGACAGTAAGTTGGTTAGGAGGAAAAATATATATATATTTGACATAATAAATATATAATTATTGAGGAACAGATTCTTATTGAGGAACAGATTCTTAGTATAATATATAATTATACTAAGAACAGATTCTTCTTCTTATTAATATGTTCCTTACTTTTTTCTTTTTTTTTTTCTCTCGATTAATCAGGTAACAGGCTTTACTCGATAGTACCAATGTTTTCTTTCAGTCCAAAGCACGCAAATGAAGGTGTCATCAATCAAGAACAGGAGTTCCGATCAAACTACAGAACAGATTCAAGGAAAACCAAACCCCGAAGCAGATGGAGTTTAGCGAGCTCAAGATTGCAGACCCATCCCAAGTCCTAAATCACGGTGTACTACTCTTGATGCTGATAGATGCACTTAATCGCTCCGCTTTCCCTCGCACACCGATCACTACCCGAGATCCCCGATCAGATACTAAACTATTTACGACAAAATTCGAACTATAAATAACGATCGATGGCCAACAACGATCAGCTATTCCTCCTTCACTCATCAACCCGATCCACAAGTAGCGATCGAAAACCTAGAGACAACGAGATGAAATCAGATCGACTCCGAGACAGGAGATCACGCGTTACCTGGGAGCGAGCGAAAAAGAGCGACGGGATTAGGGGCGCGCCGTGACGCATCGATCTCCAACACAAGCCACAAAATATTTCTAGGTCTCCAAGATTCCCCTTCTACTTGGGACGTTGGTTCAATGGTAAAATATGCATAGGGGTAAATTCCCTAGAAAAATTCATATTTTCCGAGAACTCCTATTTTGATTTTTTTTTAATAATAAAAACATAGAATTTTTTTATAGAAAAAACTAAATTTCTAATATTTTTTCCCAACATAATGTCTTTTATTTTTTTAAAAGATGAGTTTACGCTTGTACGATCCGCTATCATTATCTCATTTTTTTGTATCGAACATCGCCTTTACCTCGTCGCGAGGTCATTGCTTGCAAACTCTTCAACAATTGCAAAGTGTTCAGGAATAACCTCATAATAATTTTGCTATTGACCTTTGCTCCACTCCACCATAGTGATAACTCTCAATAACAATCTAAAAGTCTCCTAAGACCTCTCTTCCCTAACTCCCTTGATGGAGGTACAGATAGAGACAAGTTCGGGGAGTCGAGGAGGAGGTCTTGGGTGTCATTAATATGGGGGCTATCACAACGAGGGTCATCGTCGTAGTAGAATAAAGAGGAGACCGATGCAATGACAATGTCGCTATGAGGGTGATTCCAAGAAAGCGATGAAAGCGGCTTGCTATGTGAGAGGGTGAAAGGCGACCACAATAAGACGAAGATGATCACGATGAGATAGAGGTCAAGGGTAAAATGGTAAAGATAACCAAGAAAGGGCATTGTGCGGGAATAAAGAAAAAAGAGGTGATCGCAAGAAATAATAGAAACTTGAGGCTTTTTTTTTTGAAAATTTATCAAAATAATATTTACTTTTTTTCGTTGGACAAACATACCATCAACCACTAATTTATCTTTTTCCTATTTTCCCTCCATTTTAAGTAAATCCAAATGAATCGTAAATTAACAAAAATACAAACTAAACACAAAATTAATCTTAAAATTAAAAGTAAAGTATTATAAAAATTATAAGATTATGAAAAAGAAAATAAAAATCATAATGTTAAATATTAAGAAAAGATAATATAATAATTTTATTTTATATTTTATATGAATAACAATTAAAGTCATTAAATAAACAAAAAATTGTTAAATATTAATTCTAAATTTTAAATTTTTTTAATAAACCTTATAAATAACTTTTCAATGTCTAAATGATTTTTTTTTTCTTTTAAGCCTTTAAAATATATATTTTTTAATTTATTTCAGTTATTACAAGTATGAAATTATGTCAATTTTAAATTTTACCAAATTTAAGATGAATATACAATCTTTTAGGACGAACATTTCTTCAATATTATTATAGAACGTCTTCTGAAGTTTTGAAGAAGCAAAAAAATTTGGATATCTGTCTTTGAATGAGATTACACTGTTTTCGAATCCTATTTAAAAACACCTTAACTCATATCTAACATGAGGTGCACTATTTTTTTTGAATGTGGGTATACTGTTTTTTGAATTATATTAAAAAATAATATCACCAGATTCTAAATATAGCTCAAATTCCATTACTTTAAAAAATTTCTCAAATTTTCAAGAAAGCTTGCAAATGACTTACAAATACCTAATGACCATTGTTTCTATTTTCATCCTTTAAAATAGATATTTTTATATATTTTAATATCTAAAACTATGAAACTATGTTTTTTTAAAAAAATTATCCAAATTTTGATAAATTTATGATCACTTTGGGACAAAAACCAATTGAATATTATTAGAGAAGATTTTATGAAGTTTTAAAGAAAAAAAATAAAAACCTAATTTATATTATATTGGAATAAGATTATATTGTTTTTCGGTTCTATTAAAAATCCATGTAACAAGTCTAATCTATTAGGACAGTAAAAGTACTAAAAGAGAGGGGCGGGGGTGGGGGGGTGTGTAGCGGTGGTTGAATTAGTGCTTTCTTTGAAAAATTATGATATGAAAAACTTATTCGATCAAGCTCGTATCAAAAATATATTCGATCAAGCCCGTATCGAAAATACGTTTAACTTGGAATACGAGTAAAGGTAGTGAGCAACTAAATCAGTAAGCAATAAGAATGAAAAGCACAAAGGAAGTACAAATCAATTTATAGTGGTTCG